>NC_059432.1:54901617-55228284 GCF_021028975.2 Sphaerodactylus townsendi | reverse complement strand
TCCAAAATAAGAAAGAGAGAGAGAGAGAACTCTGTAATATTTATTATTATTTTTATTATGTTGTTTCTCCTTCTCTTCTGATTTTGGGACAGCCCAGAAACAAAGCTTCAGTTTAAAAACTGTCCATCCTATTTGCTGCAGTTTATAAGTTATTGTTGCTGAATGATTGGGAACTGTCCATCACCAGCAAGAGAACTTGCAGTTTACTTAAGAAATTGCACGTGTGACAAAAGCAGCCTCTGGAGTGTGGTGGCCGCTGTGAATAGAGGGAGGGAAGGCAATTAGTTGCCGTGTTGTTGGAGCTTTTTACTTGTCAAACTGGAGCCTCGTTGCTTTTGTTATTGCCATGTAAAGGGAAATTGCAGGGTTTTGTTTTGGTATTAAGGGCCTTAACGGTTGCTGGCTGACACTTTATGTGCAAAGGCCAGATAGCTATGGAAAAGGATGGTGGTAAGAAAAGCAAACAGAATTTTTTCCTGTCTCAGTTCTATCTTTTGGCGAGTCTGTTCAAATTCTTACCATTTTTTATCTGCTTTTGTACTACACATCAATCTGTACAACCTGTCAAAATGCAACATGACAGTTGTGGAGATGCCTTGCAACAAAAGTTCATTTTTTAGGAAAAAAATGTAAGTTGTAATACTATTTGCAGTAGTTCAAACATTTGGGACAGGTCTTCATGCATCATCTGAAAGTATGCGTAATTGTTCTTGGTTAATGCAGGGACTTTTTAATATTTTAAAAACCATTTGGTGGTTAGACGAATGATGATTTTGTATTTGAAATTCTTCATCATTACCTTGCCCTTACGAATATTTTTAATTAATACGTATAATTGCTGTTTTGAACAGCAGTTAATATAGATTTGCTTACATTCCATTGCTTACATTTGCTTACATTCCATTGCTAAAATAAGAGAATGTTCCTATAGCTGACATTGGTAACTTAGATAATGTGGGGAAAATAAATCACTGTTGTTCCGTTTACTAAGGAAACAGAAGTGTATTTTTTCGCTTACTCAGGGAAACTTTAAAGTATAATATCTTTAAACGCTGGTTATGTGATAAGTTTTCCTTATATTGCTTTCATGTAGCAATTGGTAGAAAACAAGGAGCATAATTTTTAATACTGTTAAAGGTTGAGGCAGAGAAGAATCCTCTCATGGTAAAATCTACTAAATAATTTTTTTTGTCAGAGTGACAAGACAACTTGTTCCTGAAGCTATTGCCTGACGAAAATTGTTTGGTAGGATCTGACAGTACCTCTCATAAAGTGAATTCTTCCCACACTTAGGTTCTCATGCTCCCTCATGGCTATCTGTTGTTGCCTCACAACACTTAACATTACCTATATGATTTGAGTTGTAGTAGTGCTATCATTGATTTCCAAGGTAACTGCTTTTTTAGCTATCCATAGTAGACACACAGGTGGCGGGGGTGGGGTGGGGAGCAGCAGCAGCAAGCGAATTTTTGTATTAGAAAACAGGCAATTATTCTAGTTTTGATATCCTCTTCAGTCTCTTATAAAATAAAACACTGCTCTCAGCCAACATCCGATGTCACAATGGATCTTGAGCATTCAGAAAATGCCAGGCCTCAAAACTGGGAGCATCTTGATCTTTTAGAACCATACTTTAAATGAAAACACGGGCAGAGGATGGGAGGGAGAGAAAGTGAAAAGCTGCAAGGGAAATAATACAAAGCCAGGACAATTGGCATCTAGACAGTGAAGAAAGAAAGTTTTTGAGATTAAGAGTGAGGGGGGAAAGCTGCTATGTACCCAAGGGATGCAATTTTAGTAGGAATGGAAGATCTGAATGGTAAAGGAGGAGCACTTGCGCCTGGATTCTCTCTATTCCAGCAGTTTGGCTGTTGGCATCTCAATTTGAATTGCTGGGTGAGTAGCATTTGTGTGTGTGGGGGCGTGTGTGTGTTATGTGCATGCATGTGGATTTCAGTGCCCATGCATGCTTTTTGGTCTTGACCACTGAACCGTTTGTGCGAATGTTTTTTTATTTGAGTCTGTGGAAATATTTTTTAAAAGATAAAGATAAAACGGTCAATTCAAGCTGCGACCCTTGTTCAGAACTTTAAGACAGTGAGAGTATGGGGGGAGGGCTATAGAATGACATGTCATTTACAGTTCTTATCATGTATATTAGTTACCAAACAACACAAAGCATGACTGCTTATGTTGAAAGCCATGGAAGAGTTTTAAAAGATGCTTGCAGGGGATTCCCCCCCCCCCCATTTCCCTTGTTTTTGAAGAGAACTTTCTCTCTTCTTGTGGAGTGTTGTCCTAGGGAAGGATCTATGGACAGCTGGTTGCATTTTTTAAAAACATTAAAGTTGATGAATATTGATTGCTAACAAAAGTAAGTATGGTATGTCTCCATAAGTAGAGTTTGTGGCTAACATATACTGTGATAGGTGAACACGCATGGCATAACAATATTATTGCTTTCTAAATACATACTTTGGGGTTTTTTAAAGTTGTATACTTTTTATTTCGGTTATGTATCTAAACACTGTCTGCTTTAGGAGTAAAGACTTTTAATCTAACAAATACAGTTGATAAGTTTATAACTTTTTATTTATTTATTTGACTTGATATGCCGCCCCTCCCTTTTCTGATGGCCCTTATTTTTACAGTGATGTTTAAAAATTATCATTGTTGCAGTAATTTAATTCCATGGAATCTTCTCCATGTTCCTTTCTTTAATGTTTTCTTTAATTTTTGTACATTTGTTAAGGGTTATATTTTGAATTGTTAAGGGCCCCTCATGCAAATAAATCAGACGCAGTGGGGAAAAGGGAAATTAATATAACATGCGGTTTCACAGACTCTAAAAGAAAAGTAAGTACATTTTTACATAGTATTTGTATATATTCAAAAGAAATCTAGGAATTATTTTGCCTATTAAGGCCCCCCCCCCTTCTGGAGTTTGTTTTTCCTTAATCCTAAATGTGTATGAGAGGAAACATGCAATAAGATTCTAGTTTTAAAAACACTAGCAGAGCATAATTTGTGATGTAGTAATTACTGATCTATCTGCTACTCAGGTTTAGGCCTCATTGTAGACTGTTTTTACTTTGATGTTACGAAAATTTGTTATAAAGCTAATTCATAGAATTTATATATTTAAATTTTGTCTGCAATCATCCTAATTCTATTAATTTTTTTTTTTTGTGATTGCCTTTTTACATTTTGGAAGGCAAAACATTTAAAACACGCTATTTAAAGTGTGTGCAGAGTTGATACATATATGTAATATGCCATTAATTTCCCCAGGGATTATAATTTAGAAGGCTAGATCACTTTATTTTAGGCTAACTAAGTGACAATTTTAAAATAGAAAGACATTTTGCATATGGTGTTAGGGAAGGTTGTATACTGAATTTGAAGTTTTACAGTTCTGTCTTCCTGTAATTAGTTGCTTTTTATTTTTAAAAAGTGAGAAAATTGTAATGGTCTTCTCCACTCATTTTTTGAAATACCAAACAACTTCACATACTAACATAGCAATGTGCTTTTGACTGTTGCTCTAGTCTATCGTCATCTTTTCCCCGTTTCCAATGATGTTTTGGGAGCAATAATCTGTGCACACATGATAGGAATTTGTAGAAGATGAATTGCTTTTTGAGAATTCAACTAATGTGTTGCAAAAATCAAAAGCTAAGTCACTTGAATTGCCGTTACACTTGTAGTTATTCATATTAAATCAATTGAAAAGAAGTATCTACATAATTACGTTTGGAGTAAGACAACATTACTACTGAATTCCAAAGCATCGCCATATCCTGTTTCATACTATTATGCCAGATGTCAATTTTGTTTGACACAGAAACATATACAACGTGTGCTTTTGGTTACCACTTCTGAAGACAATTTCTTAACTATAAGGATTTCCCTGTTCTTCACGTCATTATACTTTTTGTTTTAAAATAAATAAAATATACAGTGGAGCGTACAATCTGTCTCTGAATATCCAAATATATGTACACAGGTAGCATAAAGCGTAAACTTGATGAAAATAATACTTATTTTTGTGGTTCATCATCATTTTGCCAAGAGCATCATCCATTTTACATTACAAATTCCCATGCTGATAAAATCAGTGTATATGTATGTACCAGAACTGATTTAAAGGATTGTCTTAATAGAAAGACCGAGCCCAATAATTATTTCCTCCTGATGATGAAGTTAGAAAATCTCTGTTTTTGAAGAAAAATTTGGTGATATTGATTGTACCCAGCCTTATCTTATGAGAAATTATATTCCAGAAAACTGTAAAACTATATTCTGTGTACATTTTAATATTTAGAGTCTGCATTAGAATTGCCTCTATATAAAAAAAAATCTCTTTCCATCCATTACAAAGAGCATTAAAAGACAAGCAATGTAATTTGTTTACATTGGGTTATAACAAACATTTGTTTGTGATGCTGTATGCAGGGTTCTTTCACAAAAGAAGGAATAGTAGAATTTTGGGCTAAAAACCTTATTCAGGTGTGAATGCATACTTCATTTTAATTAATTGCATGTTGGGTAAATAAACTGAATTTACTTGAACCATCTCGTTCTCTGAAGGAAAATATTCTCCACAGCTTTGGAAAGGTTTCTTTGTATACCCAGGTTAAATTAATTAATTAATTATATAATTTATATATATATATATATATATATATATATATATATATATATATATATATATATGAGACTAATAAGAACAACTTGATTGCATAATCCAAGATTGCATACTGGAAGGGAGGGGGTCATAGTTCCCATTATTTAGTATGCCTGACAGTTAAGAAAGATTGATATTATATGTAGTTTAGAATAAGGAACAGTCCTTTTCAAATATGATGTGTCCCTTAAAACCATTTACCTTTTGTGAGCCCTATATATGGGTATCTATCTTGTTTTCATTTTCTCTATTTTTGAACTAGTACCGGGGGCTCTAAAATATTCTTTATAAATCTATTCTCCTACTGAGATTATTTATCCTTGACAATTTATTTGATAAAAATGTAAATTAAAGTGTATTTGTCTATCCTGAGAATAAAAGGTAGAGGCCCGCTTTAAATATAAATACAGTATTTTCTGTTAATATTTTACTGGCTTTAATAATTGTAATGTATGTATCCCTCTTTTTAATGTATCCCTCTTTTTAATGTAAATTGTTGCAAAAGTCACCCTTAGTTATGGAGTCATTCCTGGAGGGGTCTAGTGATTTGAGAGTGCTGTAGCACTTCTGCAACATCCCATGAAAGAGCAGGTAAATTGTACAGGTCTTCTGTGTAATCGTTGTTGTTCTAGCATACTAAGTTCACAAAAGCAGTTTAAGTTTCAGGTCCAGTTTTTATTGTATAGAAAAGAGACCATTTGGGTGTACTGAAGAAATGGGATGGCGTGAAAAAGACAGGCAAAGCTGTCATTCAATTTGTTTTCAGTATATGGTGATTAAAAGGTTTAAAAGTGAATTGTGAGCTTACAGTTATCTTTGGTTATTCTTTGCAGAGTAAGAAGGAGGATTGTACAGGTCTAGAAAATTGAATAATAAAATCAGTGTTACAATCCAGAATGTAAACATTCTAGTGTAATGCATGTCCAGGATAAAGAGGTTAATAGACCTCTACATATCTCTCAAGTTAGTAGACCTTATGGTTGAAGTAAACCTAAAAGGTAAGAAGTTAATTCTTCAGGTTGCGAACCGTGAACTTAAGCCTTGAACTAAATTTGTTCCTATTGAAAGCTCTCTGGTCAGTTAAGTATTATTAGCTTGTACATTTAATTATACTAACAAATTGTCCCAGCATATATATTGTAATACCCTGGAGCTCTTTTTTCACCAAACGCTTTTGGGAAAATATATCAGAATTCACTCAAGACACATTTGTGCTTTCAACTACAGTTCAGCTTAAATTTCTAACAGGAATGTCTTGTCTATGGTTTACGTTATCCTTGTGTATACATGTGTTAAACCATTTGTCATTCCTGTTTGGTAACTTCATTGTTGATTCCTTGAGTGCAATTTAAGCTGCTTTGCTTGAGGCATGAAAATTAATGTTTGTATTTTGTTTTGCTTTTCAGTTACCAACTTTAAAACAAAAAGTCCCCATTTCTTTATTTTGCTTTTGTTCCATTTTCATTTCGAGTGATTCTAAACTGCATGTTCCAGAGTTACTAACATAAAAACCAACTGTGATATTCATTAATGGACTGGGGGAAAGAAACTACTATTTTTGGAGAAGGTCAATTTTCCTCAGAATAGTTATTAGCTTTTATTATAAAACAAGCCCAAGAAGAAAATATACTCTAGAAAATAATCATGCATTGGCTAGAGGGAATGAACTAAGATGACCTAATAGGCCTTTTTTATCTAATTTCTTTGACTTACCTTTTATAGTCTTGGATGCTGCTAGACACTGCTCTTCTTAAAGCCCCTATTCACTTCAAAGAGAAAAGCAAATGCAAGATTAATCTTCTCATCACTCACATTACTAATAGTCTCCTCCTGTGTTCCCCCCCCAGCTTATTTAATATAATTCCATAATTTTGCTTTTAAAGGCAGCCTTGTTTGTTATACAATCAGAAGTGCTTCCAAAATTGTTTGTGTCTTCCTCTTGCACATTATAGGCTATACTTAAATTGAACATAGATATCTTTGCCCACTCTTCCTCACTAGCTATGCCTTTATATTAGCAACAAAAACTTAATTTCAGAGGGAACTTGATAGTTTAACATAAATTATGTACAATAATGTTTTTTGCGATTAGTTCACATGGATTTTAACACCAGTAGTAGCACAATAACTTGAAGTAATATGGGCTTCTAATCAAAGCCTAACCCTTCATAAATTGGAGCTATGGAGGTTTACAAGGAGTGTCACTAAAAGGATGAGATCACAAGAGAAATCAGCAAGAACCCATTTTTGCCAGTGACAAGATGATATAGTTCCAGGTGTTGGGAATGGCATGGCAGGATTCAGAATAGCCAAAGATCAAAAAGGAAACAAAAGAGTCATCTCATTCACAGAATAGTTGTTTCATGTCTGCTAACAATCCAGTAGTCTTACCCTTCTCTTCAAGGCCCCTTCCACACATGCAGAATGATGCATTTTCAATCCACTTTCACAATTGTTTGAAAGTGGATTTTGCTAGTCTGCACTGTAAAATGCAGCTGCAAAGTGTATTGAAAGTGGATTATTCTGCATGTGCAGAAGGGGCGTAAGATTTGCACTAGTGTGCTCTTTCTGAATTTCTGGCACAATAGTATTTTTTGTGAAATGTTGACAGAAAAGTTTGTGTTCTCATCCTGTCTAATTTACTTGAACAAGGAAATGATATGTTTACAGTGCAATATTGGATCCCCTGGTTGTTGTTTTTTTAAGTTCAGAGCAGCTAAGGACCCAGTTATGGGGCAACTGGAAAGCATGTGGGAGAGCCATCTCTAGGTGCTTATTTACTAATCTAAATCACACTCACCTCCTCCAGCTGTTTGACATTCTATAATACAAACAGCAGCTTCTGCTAGAGTACCTATATTGAGAGACGAGAGGAAGATCTCTTGAGCAGTATCCTCAGGGCAACCTTGTGAGCGAAACAACTATATTACCTAAGCTAAAGATCTACAAGATCAACTTCAAACTGTTTCTTTATCAATAATTTACTCGTGTATTGTTTTCCTTGTGTTATTTTACTGTGATCCTTAGGAGCACCTTGTGAGGTGGCATCGCAGTTTTCCTTTTGCATCAAAGCCACTTGATATGCAGAGGAACCAGTTGTTTCATTTGTGAGCATCTTGGAATAATACATAAATCAATTGTGTTAACCCAATCATAACAGCATTTCCAGCATTTGTTTATACCTTTCCTGGGTGCTCGAGACAATAAAACACTCATAAAACATTCCTTGCAAAATATTTTGGCTGTTCATGACAAAGAATGAGTCTTCATATTGTTACCTATGGCAGTCAGGGGTGTCACTGAAAGTCGGTGTGATCTGTGGTTGCAATGTGCATTCAGGTGTACCGCAAGTGAAAATAAACCAGAAATTTGTTGTTTTGCTTTGGTCAGGGATATCTGAAACGATTCCAAACTGTAGCAAATTTCAGGAGTAATGAAAATTTATGTCTTAGGATTTCAGAAAAAGAGAGAGACAGAGGAAGAAGAAACTGGTCTGTTTGGAGATGTCTCCACCCCCCTTTAAATTTTAAAGGGTCATTATTTTCTGTGGTAAGAACTGGCTTCCAAAATTGGAGACCTAGTTTCTCTAAAGTCCATATGAAATAGTGGCTTTGCTATTTCCTGTGAGTTATCAACCAAGTCTAACCAGTCAGCAGTTAGCATCACTAGTTCCTTAAAATATTAAAGGCTATTATTTTCTGGAGGAATAGACCTGAACTTTGATTTTGGAGGCCAGATCTTCTTGTAGAAAGTACTGGACCTTAAAATTCAAAATCTGTTCGGCTAAACTATCTTCTTCATTCTCTCTACTTCTGCTTTCTTGGAGGGGGTGAATGGGGAAAATTACTGAAGTGTCCTGAATTTTCAGAACTTGGGGAAAAAATCCCCAAAGAGAGTCCGAAAATGTAGGATAACAGAAAATTATGTCTTCCACAAATCTGGACCCCAAATTAATCCTTTTTTAAAACATGTACATCTCTGGTTGGTGGACTAGAATGAACTGTAATAAGCATCAAAGAATCCTGTGTAGTATACATGCAATATTTTCACCTTATGGCTTGTTGGCTGGAGCTTAAAAGCTTCATCATTGCTTATACTCTTAAAACCTTATAACTCCTGTAAGCATGTCTGAGAAGAGGGCACAAGGATGGAAAGCAGCAGAAATGAACAAATATATTTGTTTCAACAAAGTTTGTTGAAGAGGAAGTATTAACACTGAAAGATTCTTTGCTACCAGAACCTTTATTATAGTTTGATATTTCTTCGGATATTTTGGAGTCTCATAGACAAAATGGATCAGTACAAACATAAACATGTTTTGCTTGAAAGATCCTAAAATACTTGACCATTAAGTATTTTAAACAATTGTATTGATGAGATGATGTCAGATCAAAACATTCTATACTTCTAAGCATCACCCCATCCCATACCTGTTTACTTTAATTCAGATTGTTCATTAATATACTATTTATTCCAGATTTTTTTCCCCTAACTTCTTGGCAATGTTCCCATAATGGCTTATAAAACAAGACAGTGTAAAACAAGAACAATTTTAAAAGTCCAGCTACTATCTTTGTTGCCCTGTTATTAACAAGATATTAACAAGCAATTGTGTACATGCTTATTTGGGAGTAAACACTTATGAATAAATTGGTATAGAAGTCCACTGGAAATTTTATTTTTCCCATTTTATGGGGGAATGGGTGGGGAAGGGATATAAAGAAAGACTTCACTGAGGTTGTTTAGTGAGGCAATGTCAGAATTTTAACTTGGGGTTTTCCCAGTCCACTACAACCTTCTCCTTCTACCCTTTCCTATTGGAAATTATGAAAAAACATTATCTCACACAATCAAAAAATGGTAAGTAAAAAAGAGCATGAAGTGATTAAAAGGAGATCAGTGGAAGCACATTTTTTAGGACCAAACCCTGAAAATTATAGGTTTACTGGTGTTTGCTGAAAATATTCATCCTTTTTTATACTTGCTTTTGCTCTTCCTGAATGAGAATAATAGTGAACACTCTGACATCTCCTGGACTGAGGTGGTGCTCAGGGGCACCACTGCTCTGTCCCGGATTCTTTTAATGTGATTCCTTTTACTCAATGTTAATGCAAATTGTTCCTTACTTAAAGTAATAAAAGGGAATGAAGACACATTCGAAAATGAAACTTGACTCTAATCCATTCGTCATCTAATACTAGCCTCTTTATCTTTGTTGCTACCTAATCTGGTTAAATGTCCCTGTTGTAGGATTTTAGTGTAAATCCTCTATAGGGAATAAGGGGGGGGGGTGCAATTGGATTACTTGCAGCAAATGGTTCAGCAGTTTGCTTGTTTCAGCTTAATTTTTTTCTCAGTGAACCTGTGAGGAGACTTTACAGATCAGATTGTACTGAACCAACTATAGTTCTTTATTTTTTGTTTCCATTATTATTATTATTATTATTATTATTATTATTATTATTATTATTATTATTATTATTATTATTATTATTATTATTAATTAGTCTTGATAGACCACCCAACCCCCCAAGGGCTCTGACAACATTATTAATGACAACTTTCCACAGAATGTTAATAGCAAAATTTTATATTTGCATTTTCCAATAAGTGTTTCTGTACAAGGTTCTGGGTTTCCCCATATTTTTATACAATTGTTTTGATGATTTATCACTGTTCTGATGATTTATCACTGTTCATTTGATGCTATATATGGGCTGCGATTATTTGACAATTTATCAAGACTTTTACAGTATTTGGTAGCAACTTTCTGTATAATGGACAAATAGTTTAGGGTTGAACTGTAACAGTGTGGTCCCAAGTAGTTACATCGTTTTGTATGTAACTCTGTGGTTCGGTCAGCAATTCAAGTACTCCAAAGTGATTTATACCATCTTCCACACCATTAGTTAAGATTTCAGATGCAGTTGGCTCTGTCATGAAGAGGAAAAATGTAAAGAATTCAGAATTTAAAAAGCAGTAAGGCTGTGTGCATACATACGATGATGTGAACAGGGCACAAGAGGAACAATTTTCTGCCCCTTGTGGGACTTAAATTTCAATTATCAGGCCTCCTTCTTTTAAAAGATCACACCTTTTATTTCTCTTGAAAACGATAAAAGATGGAGGGCTAATATGAATAATAACATTACTAGATATAGCAGATGCAAGATTGGATCTAGCTTCTACACCTTGCTAATAATAAAAGCTTTGACCTGCTGACACAGGGGGCCTCACCAGGTCTGTGTGTCCTGAAATGAACTCTGTAGCACTCACAGCAGATTCTGGGTAAAAGCTGTGTCAGCAGTTTGAATTTGCCATTGTGGACAGTTACATATAGGTGAAAGTGATCTTGGTATATCTTACACCAATTGCCCCTTATACTTCCTTGTTTCATATTGTTATGACCCATTACACTGCCATAATAAAAACAGTATGCCTTAAGCTATGCACATTTTTTGCTTTGTTTTGTTTAAAATGCTCTCTATTTCATAAGGGCAATTTTTCCTAAAATGCTGGGTGAGGGATAAGACATAGGTAAGAAAAATTTCTGGGTGAATCACACAATTGCTGATAAGTACTTCAGGAGACTTCACTTGCTGGCCAGGGTCTGCAACCCCAAAGAATGGTCCTTAAAAAAAAGTGTAATGGGTTAAGTTCCAAAGAAATATAATGCACATCAGAACTTTAGGAGAAAAGAGAAATTGATTAAAGATGCTTTGATGAGATGTCATACTGAAAGTATTTTTTGTCAATGTCAGGGTTGTGTTTCTAAAATACTTTAGATCTGTGTTTAGCTTTGTTAATGGAGCATATTTCCCACACATTCCTTTCTTTTTCTTTGTGCAGTCTAACAAAGTCCCAGTTGTGCAGCACCCACACCATGTACATCCTCTTACGCCTCTTATTACATACAGCAATGAACACTTCACACCGGGCAATCCTCCTCCACACTTACCAGCCGACGTAGATCCAAAAACAGGTAGGTTGAAAGAACTATTGCAGAGAGTTGTTGGAGAAGATGTTGGAGTGGGGAGTGGCAAAGAAGTTTCCTAAAATACCATGTAGCTAAATCAGCTGAGAAGAATATTTGCTTAGAAACAAACATAATTAAATAAAATTAGCATTTTGGTTATAACTGCCTGCCTTACTGTAGAGATGCTGTGTACCGTCATTAAGGCCTTAAAATTTAGTGATCACAGCTAAATAACTGCAGGGCAGTTTCATTCTAACCTTCATAATTACTATGGACAGTTGGATATAATGTGTAGTGGTACTTTTTATGAAAAACCAGGTAGCAGATTATGATTTTACTAAAGATTAGTTCCTGGTGGTGATATTTTGTCTAAAAGTGTTAATTGAAAATCTTTAAAGCATTTTGAAGGAATATTCTTGGGAAGAGAAGAAATGATGCTTCCATTGTAGGGCATTTAGTACAAATGTAGATGGAGATTACACTAAAAGTTAGAGTTTTTCAATTTTGGTGCCATTTCTTGATGTTTGTGTTCAGATTATGATGAATGTGCAATCTACTTCTTAATCTGAACAAATGAGTCTGCAATAATATATCGTGGGTATGTGAGTAGATTGTACCTTAAATGTACATAAATGTATTGTTTAATTTATAAAGTAAAATCTATTCACAGTTCATAGATAATGTTTTAAGAAAAGTTCATTGGCTTATCTGGAGCTGTTCCACACTTGTGTGTCCTGCATATTGCAGCCAGTGATTATTATTAATTATCTTTGATCTCAAGTTAAATTATCTTTTTTTAATGAACGCTATATTGTTCTGGTTCTGGTGGGTTTTCCGGGCTGTGTGGCCGTGGTCTGGTGGATCTTATTCCTAACATTTCGCCTGCATCTGTGGCTGGCATCTTCAGAGGTGTATCACAGAGGAAAGTCTGTTACACACTGTGTCCACAGTGTGTAACAGACACAGTGTGTAACAGTCTTCACTCTGTGATACACCTCTGAAGATGCCAGCCACAGATGCAGGTGAAACGTCAGGAACAAGATCCACCAGACCACGGCCACACAGCCCAGAAAAACCACTAGAACCAGTTGAATCCGACCATGAAAGCCTTCAACAACACGCTATATTGTTCCTTTATAACAGGATTGAATGCTCTCTTATAATTTTTTGTATCTGCTACATTTTAGAAACATTTATGTCAGTCCAAAGCATACTTATTACGCACACAAGACACTGTAAACCATGGTTAGATTTATTAGTGTTAAAGAGCAGACTTTGTTGCTAACCAAATATACATACACACACATCTTGTTAGCCTATTGCCCTAGAGAATGAAATAGTGTCAGTCTTTGTTCTTCAGACTGCAGAGAGTCCTCAGAGAACAATTTTTTTGTTAGTCCAAATCCCTCTAAGTTAATTAAAAAGTAAATTTGAAACCATGAATACATGTCAGTGCTTGTCAAAGAACTGTTCTAGTTGAGATTAACATATGTAGATAATGTATCTAAGGTTCAGTCCATGAATGAATGAACTGGTACATTAATTTTTTTTTTCAAATTCCCCAATTTGACTTCCTTTAGATCAAAGTTAATGTTAACTTTGCATAGGTTTAAAAGAAGCTTATCCAGCAATCTTTGGGTATTGCAAATACATGGCAGCATAATCTAACACCCATTTAAATAATAGGAACACAGGAATAATTTTTAAATGGTTATCGTGAAACATATGATTAGCGTCTGTAGACTGTTTACTTCTCTTCTGTGAACATTCTTTCAAGTGTGCAAATAGCACACTGTATGGTTAAAGCCCAGTTAATCTGTTTGGTTTTTGTAATGGAGAAAAAGCTGTGTCTGCCTGAAAATGTCACCCAGGGAGATTTAATTTAGAGATTAAAAACTGTGAGTGACTTAAAAAAATAGTTTTTCAGCTGTGAATGCAGCACCTCTTCATTTTAATACTCCCTTTTCTTAATTCTGCTCTAGCTATATTGTTAGGAGTTTCATTCTCTTGATGACCCAACCTTGTAATACTCACTTGAGAAAGTTCAAGGGCTTCAATATTGCAACTGTAATCTATAAACTGGAATCATATGGAGCCCCAGAGACCTTAGTGGAACAACTCCAAATGAAGTGTTTCAAGGACGTCTGTGAGGCACTATAAATATCAAAATAGCACTGTTTTGTTCAACATTAATAGTTTAATAGGGATCAATCAATTAACATTCAATATATGCATTTTATTACATTTATGTCCTACTTTTTTCCATCATGGCCTACATGATATAGTGGTTAGAGTGTCAGACTAGTGTCTAAAGATCCTAATTCAAATCCTCACTCTGCCATGGATTGGATTGCCAACCTTCAGGTGGTAGCTAGAGATCTCCTGGGATTATAACTAATATTTAGATGACAGAGATAAGTTCATCTGGAGAAAATGGCTGCTTGGAAGGTAGACTCTGGGATTACACCCCATTCAAGCCCCTTCCCAAACCTCACTCTCCCAAAACCTTTAGATTCCACCCCTGAAAATCCTTGCCATGCAAACTTGCTGGCTAACCTTGAACCAATCACATGCTTAGCCTAACCTACCTCACAAGGTTCTTGTGAGTATAGAATGAAGGAGAGAAGTCACTTCAGGTTCCCATTCAAAAGCAGGATGGGATATAAATGAAGTAAATGAATAATCTTGTTGGGTGGCAAGGTGGATAAAAACCAATGATTTTTTCACAATCAAAATTGATTTTTTTAAAATTTAAATCGGATTTTTAATTTAAATTGAATTTTTAATGAAATACCTTTTTTTCTTTTTCCTTTTTTTTCCAATTTAAATATACTCTGCCCTGTATGAAGGTCTCAGGGTGGCATACAAAATTGAATACTACAATAAAAATAACATTAAATATAACTTGTAATGATATAAACAATCATTAAAAACACCATAAAACATTTCCAGAGTATTACCCACTCACCTACCCTCCCCCATGCCAGTCCAGCAGCCTCCAAAGGGGGCAACAAGGGGGTCAAAGGCCTTGGTGAAGAAGAAAGTCTTTGCCAGGCACTGAAACCCATAAAGGGTTGGCACGTGGTGAATTTCCACAGGGAGACTATTCCATAGTCTAGGTCCAGCCATGGAGAAAGCCATCCGGTGTATTCCATCTTCCCACACCTCCATGGGGGCAGGAACCAACAGGAGAGCACAACTACTCAACCTCAGATAATTTAAATAGTTTTCTATTAAGATACGTTATAGTCCAAAGGTTATTCATCATTAAATAAGGGTTTTTTTAATTATATGGTATGACACTGTATGTTCATGCAATGTTTAATTTTTTTAGGAAATGAATTCCATTCATATGTAAGATTATTTTGGGCAGTTTTTCTATCTGGAAGATATCACAGATGCTTAGTTTTGCAGTCTCAAAACTGTGAATTTGTGTCTGCAGAGATAATATACCTCTTCGTCACTATTAAAATGTTATAAAATAAACACACAGATTTGAGAAAAAGACCTTAATGCAGTTGTTTCTTTGAAAATCTATATACACAGACTCAATCTCTTACCTATTAAGTGCTAAGTTTTAAGAAATTGAATGAATAGAAATTGGAGTTGAATAGGTCTGCTCAAGGAGCTAAGTGTGAGGAAGGAGGAGCAAGCAGTAAAAATGAAAGTGAAACCTTTTGAGCAGAATACTCCTTAAGTCTTGAGATCTTTGTGTGTATAGCTTGAGATTTATCATATAATTTTCTCCCTGGATGAGAAATCTATAATGGCAGCAGCCATAAAAGAGAGCCAGTATTTTAATGAAGTTCCTCTACCTATGAGTAAAGCTGGCATGCATGCAAATTGGAAACACTGCTACCAAGAACTGAAAGGCCTGATGGCCTGAATGTAACCGGAGATAATTTCATAACTATTTCCAATAGTATAACCAAACCAGTTATTTTTTATATATAACTGTAAAACTAATCCAAAAAGTTATTATTCTAAATGTGAAACCTTTATCTGGTTGAAAAATATAAGATTTTCACACTAGTGATTTCAATCGTGATTTAAAGTTATTTGATTTAAATCAAATCTACCCTGCTGGGTGGCCTTGAGACAGTTGTACTTTCTCTCAGTTGAACCTATCAGACAGCGTTGTTGTTGTGAAAATAAAATGGAATGAAGACTGATGTTGTAACTTGCTTTGGCTCCCTGTTGTGGAGGGATGCTGGGTATAGATATTGAAACAAATTAATACATTTAATACTTAGGTCTCCCTGGACATATCCCATTCAGACACTGATCAAAATAATAATACTTGTTTATCTTCAGCAAAGTTGCTGCATATGCACCTTTCAACCATAACCATTCATGGCATGTTAAAGTTCATAAAATCAATAACCATCAAATACACCACAGCAATTTTTATAAGACCAATAAAATAATTAAAGTTACAAAGTTTGAAGGAGAAACCAAAAGTGGATCCAGACACCAGTACTATTGTCCAATAACTCAGGAAGGCTTGTTTAAGACAGTGGTGTATGTTTAAGCATACACCAAAAAAAAAGTGAAATTTGAATGTGACAAGGAGGCATTTGAAAAATCATGTACTCTAATCAGAAAGTTGGGAAACGATGCATTGGGAGTATGCTCAATAACAGGTCCAGGTTTGTTGTTGCTCACTATGTGAAACAATTCACAGCAACAAGTCAAACACAGAGAGGTATCAGTTTCCACTATTTTAACACATTACTATCACCACTTTAACATAATATAATACATCATCTTGATTAAATGATAGACTGCAGAATTACAGAGTCTCTCACCCAGCCTTTCACTATCATGTACGAAGTCATCTTTTCCCAATTACTTTGATCATTTTCCAAGCATTTATGTGGTTAATGATAGCCAAATGACCCACAATAACTAGTATTTCAACATTTTTAGCATTACTCTCAGTTAAACTTGATGCAAATATAACCTTAACCATGCTTCAAATGAAGGGCAAGTGAAATGCTCCTGCAGTGTCTCATTCACGTTTTTAAAGTATGCTTTTGGTGGGGAACATTGTATCTGTCCAGACTTTTGTCGCTGAGAACACCTTTTATTAATCTGAGAAGGATGATAATAGTCCATATTAATTAAATGAGTCACTCCACTCTGAAATATGCATCTGAATCTTTACATAGTTTCAGAACTCCTTTTTTTGCTCATTTAAGATATTAGTGTATAAATAAACAAGAATTAGAAACTAAAGTAGCAGAAGAGATGTGTCTTCCATAAGTTTAATGGCCTTTCAGAAGTAGGATCACACCAGACACATAATGGTTTATTTCAGAAAGTACTTTCCAGTGCCCCAAAGGTGGCCGCACAAGGAGACGACAGATATGATCATACAAAATGAAAGTGGGATAGGAGCCTCCATCCTTTTAAGGCTTTGGGAGAACAAAGTCCTGCATGGTCTTTGACTGTGGGGAAGAAAACAGATCAAATGTCTTACTTCTGTAGCTGAGTTTCATTTGCTTACTGTACTAAGTAGGCTGCTCTGGGGAGGACATGCAAAGGCAGTAGGCCATGTCTTTAGAATAGGAAGTAGAGTTATAAAAGGCAGAAATAGTGTTACTCATGGTGTCGAGGTTTATATGACTTTTCTGCCTCCTTTCTTTCCACCTTCTTTCTGTCCTGACCCATTTTTTTATGATTATTCCTTTTCCTCATCCTTAGGAATTCCACGGCCTCCGCACCCTCCAGATATATCTCCTTATTATCCACTATCACCGGGCACTGTGGGGCAAATCCCCCATCCGCTAGGATGGTTAGTACCACAGTAAGGAGTTCCATTTTTTTAATTTCTTTTTTTATTTTTCATTTTTGTATAAGCATGCGTATAAGGGGTGAGACATACTTTTTTCTTTGCTTGGAATATGCATATAGAGAGGAGCATAAAGGGCATTTGCCAGTTTATGATGCAGGCAAATCAATAACATTTAATGAACAAAGTGATGGATGTCAAATGTGGGCATCATTTAATTTGTTCTGATTCCTGATGACCCATCAATTTCAAACATGAATACAAAAAGTTAAGTGGCAGATCTTAATGGAAGGAGGGTCGAGGAATGACATTTCCTGGATTACCTTATTTTTTTGAAAGCATTCTTATTTGTTTGGTAAATTGGATCACTGAGAAATAGCTTCAGAAATATTGCTTGAAGATTATTTGTTGCACAGCTATTATCAATATAATTGTAATTGCATGTACATGTTATAATTTGTTGTTTCCAGTGTTTGGGATATCTTTCTTTTCAAAACCTTTTATGAACTGAAATGTTATTCAAAGTATTGGAAAGGAGTTAAATGAGAACCTGATTTTAAAATCCAACCCCTCCCCCCCAGAAGAATGAAGAGAAAATTTCAATTTTTATGCAATACGTTCTTCCTTTCTTCCTTTCTTACAATGGTGAACGGGCTTCTTTCAACCTTAGCTGCCTTGATACAATGTAGTAACCATGTCAAAAGTTTATTGCTTTGTTCAAACATATTCAACAAGTGTACAGAAATGATTTCTATCTAGAGTATGTTTTATACCTCTGGACAGGACTCACTGCTGGGGAAGCACTTACTTGTGATAACTACTTACCTAGTTATCAAT
Organism: Sphaerodactylus townsendi; assembly: GCF_021028975.2. NCBI lineage: Eukaryota > Metazoa > Chordata > Lepidosauria > Squamata > Sphaerodactylidae > Sphaerodactylus > Sphaerodactylus townsendi. The sequence goes on along the minus strand of NC_059432.1, from coordinate 55,209,990 downwards.
GCATATGTCATAATGTTGGCTTTATAAATCTAACTTTGAGATTCAAGTGATCTCTGACAGCCCTTTCAATGTGGCAGCTTTAATTATTGTCCCCAAAATAACATTGATTTGGAAATGAGGGGAAATTGAGTTTTCTCTGAAGAAAAGTGCACTACAGGCCAAGCCTATATTGTGCTACTGCATTATATTCAGCTCCACTAAATCTGCAAAAACCTGTCATTTTTTTACCATCCCTTCTGGATATAGTTGTTTACTTTTACAGGCAGTATATTGTTGAAGCTTTCTTCCTAATGCTGTAGCATATTATTTATTTTGTAGAGGAACAGGGTGGTCCCCAAGGAAAAAAGCCCCACAGTTGTGGGAAAGAAAATCCTACTTATGGCACAAAATGTCCACAATTTGAAGGAAAGGGAATAAGTAATTACGAACAGTACCCTCAGAGTCACCATGATAGTCAGCCAATCAAAGGCCAAGACACTTTTGACCAGTTTTTGTTGGTTTGTTTTGATATGTTGACATTTGATTAGCTTCTTCCATGTTCTTTTGTACATATAGATGAATTCAATAGATTCAGAAATAACTAATTAGATATTTTAGAAACATGGATATCTGGTTTGCCTCCTGCTGTAGATACTTATATGTTTACTGCATTTTTGATGCAACTGTGGTGTATGTCAAACAGCGTACACTCTTTTCAAAGATCCAATTGATATTTTTATTATTTTAGTTTTTGTTACATTTATTGCTGTTATCTACATTAAACTTGGGATCCACCCATAATAAGTTGGATTAGAGTATGTTTAGCAGAGTGTTTTTTGAAAACCTAACAAAATGTTACCTGCTCACTTGATACATTTGAAGGACAGATGAAAAGGACTAGCAGCATAGACAAACCTCAATCAGAAAAAGTTACGTAGCTTTCATGAGGATGCTGTTTTGCATGTTGCTGTATTTTTTAATTATTGTAATGAGGTATGATTGTCTATTGGTTACCCACAATACTTCTTGGGGACTCTCCCCCGGTAACTCTTGTCAACACTTGTTAATCTGACAAAAGGCTACAAATTAAGCTCTGTTAATTTAATGTTTTCTCACCGAGATCTAAATACCGAAAGAGGCCCAAAGCGCAACTGAAGTCCTTTGATTCACTGTACTTTATTTTGGTATAAATTTACATTCATTATTGTTTTCCTTTGGATGTGTAGCCCTCAATTAGTGTGATGGCTCCATTAAAGCAAGCAAGACTTCGCCTTTAATTATTACAACAAAACACCTAGTTTCAGCTTGGGGAGAGGGTCTCTATTGACATAAGCAGAGGTTATAAAATTTAATTAGCCATTCGTATCAGATTTATGGCATTCAAATTGTTCTGTGTTTCTTTCCTTTGATCCATGCTGTACAATCCCCAAGATTTTTGTCCTGATCAAATGAGAATAAAGCTTACTGTGCAAAGAGAAGTTTTTAAAAAATGCAAAAAATGTTTTGTTTTGTTTGTACTCATTTCTTCCCCTGTCTTTCTAGGCAAGGTCAACCAGTCTATCCAATCACAACAGGGGGATTCCGGCATCCCTACCCAACTGCTCTGACTGTCAACGCTTCCATGTCAAGGTGAGTTCTAAGTATCTAGGTCCAGACATGGAAAACTGTTCATTCTCTTTATCATTCTATGTAGAACAGGAAGCTCAGCTAGAAAAATACCTTGATTTAGTTAAGCAGAGATATTCCTTTTACATGGGGGGGGGGGGGTGACCTCTCCCTGACCTTCACATCATATATTGTAACCGAAAGTGAGGGATTGCATTTATATAAATTATTAGAATACTAAAAGCAAACAAAACACACATAGACGTCCATGATGCTGAGAATCCAGAAGACCATATTTTTGAACATTTTTGCTTCCTCTGCAGTCTTTATTTAAACCAGAATTTTCTCCAAAAAAGGGGGAGGATATACATTGTTATACAGGCCTTGAAGAAAAACTACTATTTTTTTTCCCTCATACTCAAGCTCAGAACATTTTAGTTGACATTAAAAAATCCACCTGATCTGCTCTGTATTTTTATATATTGACGTATATATTGCTCTCCCTACTCCCAACCTCCAATTAATTCCAGCTAATTTTCCAAGGGCTGGTAGTTTTATTTACAAACTGCTTGGCAGCACTATGTTTAAGTAATCACTAATTGCTCCTAATGATAGTTTTATTCTCTGTTCATCTGATTTTCAGGCTAGTTAATTAAATCGGTGGAGGTTTAGACTTTCCTGATGGGCTGAAACAGCTAATCCATTTTGATGATGGCACATAATTAAATTAGCATGCATTACATAGCAAGGTTCCACATCCCCCTCATCCCTCCCTCCTTGTACCTTTGCAGTCCCAGCAGTTAGGATATTAGGGTTAATATGTAAAGCAAAAAGAGGAAACTTCTTATCTAATAGAAACCACAACTGAAATGCAAAAAAAAATGCTATAATAAAAGAAACAAACTCTGTGCATACAGGGATAATTAATAACTTGGAATCCCTCACATAAAACTGAAACCTGTCAGTGTTGCACAGAGGTGGAAAACATAGGCAGGATAAGAGGAGCTGCCTCAATTATCATTAGTAAAGCTATTCTATTTATTTGGGGGGGGGTTGGCATGGGGGAGGAGAACAGAGAGAGACAAGAGATACGAATTATATTCCTCAAGTCTTCAAGAAAGGTATCTAGTTTAAAAGGGTATACAGCAAATTAAATACATTATTGTGGTAATGGGACGACAGAAGTACAAGTCTATTATACTTTTAGCAGTTACAGGAATTGTATGCTCCTTGCCCTGTTCCAGCACATCCTTTGATATTCATTCTATTCAGCAGCAGGGCCAGGACTTCTCAGAATTAAGTGATGGGTCATTATACTTTAAACACCATGGAGAAGCCTAGATTGGCAATTAAACAGCACTTGCTGACACTCGCTTGTGCCACTCTGTGACCCCCTTTAGATTGAGATGTTGGAGCTCGGGGCCCTCAGCCTGCTAAATTGGTAGCAGGCACTTCTCCTGACGAGGGCTGGCTCTGAAATCTGCCGGCTTCAAAGGGAGCAAGATCATGTATAAACCATAATGTGGGTGCACCGTGGCTCAAAAAAAAATGAGGCAGGGAATAGATGAAATGTTACAAGTGCAAGGGGAAAATGAGAGAATAATGACAAATCTAATGCAACTCAAAGAAGAATTGTTGCACGAAAAAATGCATCCCACTGCTTGTGCATAAAATCAAGGCAGGCAGATGACATCCAGTTAACAGAAACATGTCAACAGTGAAGTAAAGTGAGAGTGAGTAAGAGAGAAGCCCCTGAGACAGCCAGGAACAAAAAATTAGTTGTCGTTAACAAGTTACGGCTCATCATTATATTCTGGCTTGGAGCCATACAAGCAGACAGGGGTATATAATGAGCTGCTTAGAATTTTTAGGGTGTTTATTGCAATTCATAGAATACTTGTCTACAGAGAAGAATTTCTTAGAGCAGGAAGCGGGGTCCTTTATAAAACATGGCATCTATACAAATACACACAGAGAATCAGACATGGCATTTAAAGAAATTCTGGGTATGAATGAAAGCATGACCCTCCCCTCGCTGCATATATAGAATACATTTGACAGACAAATGTGTGTTTGTACAAATACATTAAATATTTTTGCAAATATGCATTATCTTATGGATAAATATTCTTGGCAATGTTCATCACTCCATTGGCCTCAAAGGTTTAGCCTCATCCCTCTTTGACATGCGGACGTGCAGGGTATGTAGCTTTTATGATCATGGCCTGTTTTGTTGAATAATATAAGATTGATTATTAATATTTAATATATGTTTAACTATGTGCCTTCTTGTCTGAATGTAAATACTGAGCTAGATTGCAGGTTTTTCATCAAGGCCCTGTTCATCTTTTCTTTAAAAACTTTCTTCGGGATCATCCCATTGTGACAACTCAGTGCTGTTGATACCAGTATGCCCACTGCAGTTGTGCCTTGGCATGTGCCAAAAAACTCACAAAACTTAATAACATTTTAGAAACAACTGAATATAAGCTAATTCCAAAAAAGCAATAATTTTAACTTACAGCAAAAACAAATAACAACTCTGCAGGCACCTCTTGAAGCCCTACGCATTCGCTATTTCGTAAGGAACAGCGTATTCTCCAAAAATGAAAAACAAATATTATTTACTGTCCTTCCCTTGTGCCTTGGCTATGTCCTTTTTTTACTTTTCTCCCAAGTTGTATAACTAGACATTATAACTAGATTTTATTCCTTAACTTTAATTTATGATGATTTCAATCATTCATAAGTTGATTTACATTTTTATATTATAACTTTGCTTATGTTCTGGACTTTTCTGGCAATGTGTTTTTGTTGATCAGAATACAAAATAACATCAAGAATCTGTACTGCTTAAAAATAGGTTTCCTGTGATTTTTTAAAAATAAAATGAGAGGTTCTGATTTTTCCATATATGAAAAACGTAGTTTCACATAAATGACAGTGATGGTGAAGTCACCTGATGAAGGTAACTTTGATAATTGCAGCACTGAAACTCTTGGTTCCTCATTTACAAATACATCATCACATCCTGTCCTTGTTTCTGCAGTCTGTAGGGATTTGGCCATGAATTGTCCACCACATGCTCCTCAGCTTCATTTAGAATAAACCAGGGAGTACTGAGTTTTGCATACTCCTTCCTCTTGACACTCAGGCTGTTTTCGCACAGCCAGAGCAGCGGGGCTGCATCGGCATGGTTCATGCTGATGCAAGCCCTGGGGCCGTTCGCACAAATGGCCCCACTGGCTGAGCAGCTGGCGGAGCAGGCCCCGCACAGCCGCAAAGCCCCCAAACTTACCTCCTCCTGGCTTCTGTTGCTCTGTGGAGGCCAAGGGACATGCCCCCATGGCCAGAGCAACGACTGCAGGGATGGAGGCCAGGAGGTGTGTCCCCTGGCCTCCACAGAGCAACGGAAGCCAAGAGAAGGTAAGGAGGCATTTGGGGCTGGTGCGAGGAAAACGCCACCTTCCACCCACTTCCGTTTGCACGGCAGCAGGTAGAATATGCCACATTTGAAAAACTGCATTTTTTTCAAAAGCGGCATTTTCACACTGCTTGAGCGGCACGAGCATGGCACTGCTTCAATGGGCTGTGTGGAAACAGCCTCAGTGTAGAGATTGGAGACTTTCTGGTTGGGTCAAAATGCAGATCGTCAGGACATCCAAACTGGATGAAATAGCAAATTGGGTTTGTCCTCTTGCCTGTAAGTCAGGATTCTAAGTCAGGATTAAGCTGTGGTTTAAAAACCTTTTTTTTTTTTTTTGGTTTAGATCTGAAAAACCACTGTTAATGTTAACCAGTGTTCATTCTGCTTGAACATCATGGTAAACTGCAGGAAGTCTGCACTTTACTTAAGGTTAATGAGGTTCAAATACATTCTTGCGGGTTCTCCTCACAAACAGATCTAGGCTTGTTCCCAATGCCTGATATGTAACCACAAAAATTTCACTATCACAGATATGCATATTGCTCAACTGCCAACATGAAAATACCTCTCCTTCCTTGCTTCCTATAGGCTTCAAAATGCAAGGAAACTAACAAGTACAGGAGAAAATGTACTTTCTGGGGCACTGAACAGGCAGGACTAAACCTATTCCTGCTGACCACAGTTTCTGCAGCAGAGGCATTTTTGCTTCCTTTCTGTCGACTTAATTGGAATCAATGTATTTTATCCCACCCAGTAAATGGGATCTGGTGTATGTGGCAGGAACTGCTGTTCACATAACCCAGGGGTCCCCAAACTTTTTAAACAGGGGGCCAGTTCACTGTCCCTCAGACTGTTGGAGGGCCGGACTAAAAAAAACGATGAACAAATTCCTATGCACAAATGATTGTAAAATGTTTGATTTCACCTTTCAGCCTTTCTGTCATGGTCTATTTTTAGAACAGTGACCAAAGTATGTCAAGTACAGAGTGGGCTCCAAATATTGTTGGGGAGGCTGTGGAATATCTTCCCCTGTAAAAAAAAAAAGCAGAACTTTCCCAATGAAACATTCCATCTAACCCAGGATCAGGTATCTTCCTGGGTTCTTTCCTCCCTAGCAGCCAGCGAGCGATTCGCCAGCCTGGCTGATGCCAATGGGAGTGAGGCAGAACAGAAAGCCAGAAAGCAACATATGGAGTAGCTGAGAGGGAAGGGCGGAGCAGGCGTTGCCACATGTAAGGTTTCCAACTCTGGGTCAGAAAATTCATGGAGATTTGGGGGTGCCATCATGTAACTGCAATCAACAGCCGTTGGGGCCGGTTCCTCCTCTCCCTCGAGCCCCCACTGCACATGAATGGAGCCATCGTCGCCATGCCTGGTGGGCCGGATAAATGCCTTCAGGGGGCCACATTTGGCCCCCGGGCCGTAGTTTGGGGACCCCTGACATAACCCTATCCCAGTTGTATCCCAGAGTGTAATCTCCCTGATTAGTTCTATGAAGACCACTGAAAGCATACCCTGTTCTACACAACTATCACCCTTATTATTTATTTACTTTATATCCTGCCTTTCATTTCAGTGGGGACCCAGAGTACCTTACCTCATTCTCCTCCTCCCCTCCTCCTCCTTAACAGGTGTATCTTTATCCTGAAATCTGTTTGCTGGCTACATTAGTGTATTGCAAAGCATGACAGAAATGGAATCTAGTATGTGATTTTTATGAGAGAGGCCTCATGAGTTGGGATGGGAGGGAAAGAAAGGGCTTCATCAAATGCACACAGTCCTTATTTGCTATATCCCTAGAATCATAGGCCGTTTCCGCACGGCTGAGGCAGCGGCTGTCCACCTGCTTAAAGTAAGCCACTGTGCGAACAGCTCCACAGGGACAGTGTTTTTGCTGTCCCTGGGGCGCTGTTTACTGCCCGTGTGGAAACAGCCCTAGAGTTGGAGGAGACCTCAAGGGCCATCATGTCCAATCAAGAGGTGGCATGCAGCCTATTCGCACCTATTCGGTAGAACCGGTTACTAAAATTTTCTCAGTTCGGAGAACCGGTTATTAATGATTAACTCCACTAGGGACAAGGGAGTAAACTCTGTCCCTGGGTACAACAAATCTCATCAAATGGGGGATGCAAAATTGCCCCCCAGGGCCTCCTGCGGCCCTCTGCGTCCCATGGCACCCCCCCATGTGTGTATGAACTGTATGAAATAATACAATATATAGTAATTCTATTTTTTTTGTTCATTAGTATAAAGGTTGGGAAAGTATTATAGGTAAAGATTTTTCTTTTTCTTTTTCCCCCTTGAAATTTATATTGGAAAGAATGGAGTTTAAACTACTCTTTTAGATTAAGGATTTTGGATCTCTCCCTCTGTTAGTTTTCTTTCAAGTGGAATAGATAAAGTAGTTATAGGAATCTGAAGGGGAAGTAGAAAGTAGGGAGGGTGGGAAATATGGGGAGGAAGGAGACAATATAGGATGTTTTAATTGGGGGGGTTGAGAGAGATAGACAATTAGATATGTTTGTAATATGTTAACAATTGTAAACAGTTTTTGGTTTCTCTCCTTATGTTATTATTTAAAATCAATCAATATAATTATATAAAAAAGAAATAATACACTACCATACGGTATATTGCTTTTTTGATACTTTAAACAGTAATTATTTTAATCTAGAGGCAGGGCGAAGGGGAACTGCACCTGGGATGCGCGCGCCCTGCGTCCTTGCCACAGCCCCGCCCAGGAATGCCCCATCTCTGCAATGCCTGGCCACGCCCCTGTCGTGCCCTGCCCAGCCCCATTGGCACTATGCCGCTGTTTGAATCCCACCACCATCGGAACCTGTTACTAAAATTTTTGAATCCCACCACTGGTCCAACCCCCTGCAATGCACCTTTCCTTTTAGCTTCCTCTCTGTTCCCAGTCTCCTTTGTCTATTCTCTCTCTCTCATCTCTGATACACACAGATAAACAAAGCCTATCATTCTGCCATCACAGCAATCACAGCAACTTTCTTTTGAGAGAAACAATACATATGAAGCTAAAACAAGATAGATGTAACAGTCAATTTATTTAGTAGGTCCATGCCACCTTTTTTTCAAGAAAGTAGTTGGCCTGTAATGGTCATGCTTGATTCTCTAAGCATGAGGACAAAGTGTGACAGAAATGACATAGTATGGTGGAAATGTATAAAATGCCTTGTTTATCATAAACTACACAAAGTCTTCCTTAGGAGTGAAGGCCAAGAGCCTGTTTACCTATAATTTTGCTGTTTCTTATACTGAGTGTTTTTTTAACCTGTTGTGTGTACATATATATAATGAATTATTTGAATTGTTTTATTTTTAGCAAGTATGCTTAGTCTTATTTTGTAAAAAATGACTAGATTGACATTCATAGGTTAGTATCTACTAGACCAGGGGTAGGGAACCTGTGGCTCTCCAGATGTTCAGGAACTACAATTCCCATCAGCCCCTACCAGCATGGCCAATTGGCCATGCTGACAGAGGCTGATGGGAATTGTAGTTCCTGAACATCTGGAGAGCCGCAGGTTCCCTACCCCTGCACTAGACTATGGAACTAGTCATAGCTTTCGTCCCTTTTATTTGTTTTCTTTATTAAAATTCCCCAGTTTTCCCTCTTTTACTTTGCAAAGTCCCAATAAGCTTATATCCTTAGTATCTGTAGACCATGAAGTAGTGTCAAATGTTGCTTACACCAAAAGGTATTTTGGGATATTATGTGAACGATAGAATATTTCCCTTCTCTTCATTAGGCTTCTGTAATATATTTTTCATGGTTCTAAACAGATGTTAAAGCTAATACCCCACATTAATTTAAAATTTGATTGTATGCACATTTATTTCATGGTAAAGGTTAAACAAAACTTATTTATGATACATTTAATGAAAACATGATGAATACATTTATTAAGGAACATAATAGCACATAAATTGTGATGGTAGTTAATATTTTATTTCTCTGCTAATACCCATTAACAAAATAGGCATCCTTTAATTCTCAGTCTGGTTTGAGATTCAAATCTCCAGAGGCTGGTTTACCATGATATGCTATGACTAGGATTTATATGCTTTACAGGGAGGTAGATGAACAGAAATTCCATTGCATTTCCAAGTTTATACTCTGGATTTGTTACTGCTCTACAGATGTTAAAAATACTGAAGTCAGTAGTTATAGTAAATAGATAATTGGCTGTAATTATTTTTAAATGCTTAGTTTGTCATTAATTATTGTCTAAATTTTGTGTTCTTGTTGTATGCCTTTTTATTATATGTATATGCACACCCCTCCCCATTCATTCATTTTTATTCTGACGATTTACACAGTTTTCTCTCCTCTAGGTTCCCTCCACATATGGTCCCTCCACACCATAGTTTACATACAACTGGGATTCCTCATCCAGCCATAGTCACCCCAACAGTCAAACAGGAATCTTCTCAGAATGATGTTGGCTCACTCCACAGCTCGTAAGTTTTTTAAAAAGTATTCCAATTTCTTTACATATTTTAATTTAAACTTTGGTTAGCAGTTTAGGCTTTGCTTTGTCCTTCTATTGTAAATGTTGTGATGGTTGTTTTAAGTTTGGATATATAAACAGCCTCTAAACTACAGTAGGGCCTTGCCGTTGTTCAGGATAAATCAGTAACAGATGAGCTTTAAACACAAAAAGATTCCTTGTTGAAATCAGAATCTCCCTGGATCCATCTTCCCTTTGTCTGGAAGTAGAAATGTCTATAAAAATAGGTTTGTTACTTATTTAGTTCTGTAGAGTCTGCAGCAAACATAAATAAACTGTAAATTATCCAAGGCAGAGAACAAAACAGCCTGGCTGAAGCACTCTGAAATTCCTTATCAGCGTATTCATTGGTTTCATATTCAGAGTAGCAATATTGAGTTCGCACCACCTGAAACAAGCTCAGATGTCCCTGCCCAGGCACATTGGTTAGTGTAGGCAGAATAGTGTAGGCCATGTATTCCTATATGTCCTGCACACAATTACAACCCTCTCTCAATGGCCCAAATAAGAACACATACACAGGTGTTGGATATTAATTATTTGCCATACCTTTATGGATCAGAATCACATTCAGCCAAATCCAAAGGGCATCCCTGTGCCCAGCCTCTGTCCCTACTTAGCTGGAACACGTTAAACTGTCACTTCAGAGTTAGCGTCATAAAATTACTCTGTTGTGCCAAAACACAGTGTTATGTAAGGAGTCAAGGAGTCAAACAGGAGGGTTGCTTTACTGAGGTATCCAGCTGAGCATTGATGGAAAGAGGGTCTTGATCTGATCCAGCGAGCTTTTCATGTGTTCTTTGTGGTCACTCTCTTGTAACAGGTCCAGTTGAATAGGGCCTGACAGCATAGGGTTTTTTACTTTCTTCACCTAAACCATCTGGTATAGCAGAGAGCTTTGACTGTCCAATGCTTATACCCCCAAAATCTTGTCGGTGCTACTCAAATCTAGTTGTTCTATTTCAGACCAACATGGCTACCCTCTGAAACTTTCTTCACCTTTCAACCATTAAGGCATGTGAATATTTTCTTTCTGCCAACTTAATATTTGATTGAATGATGACCAATGGGACATGAGAGACCAGGGCTGATTACTTTGTGTGTCCTGCTGCTACTCAACCCTTACAAGATAGGAGGAAGGAGAGCTCCCCACCTATGACCCCTGATTCTAGCCTTAAGGCAATGCTGCCCTCCATTGAAGAGACTGGATTATAAAACTAGAATCTGCCTTTAACAGCTAGGCAAAACAGAAGTGTATTGTTTTAGAATAACAGCAATCAGACAGTCTCTATTTTTTAAAAGAGTGGCATAAGTAATCAGTAATAATGCTGTCAGTAATGCTGCTTTTCTAATGCTACCACCAGCTTTAATGGTTGATTTGACATGCTGCAAACATAACAAACCTCAATTGGTTAATATTTTGAAGTACAGAATTCTTATGTTGCATTGTGGAATGCCTGTTCCAGTTCTCAGCAATGATAGAAGGAATGAAAAAGGTTTTTTTCCCCTGGATTTTTATCGATATGCCAGTTTACAATCAAAATGTTGTCTGTACTATCTTTTAAATATGTTCTTATTTATCAGAGTCCTTGAAGTTAAAGCAGAATATAAAATATAAAAATAGATATGTTTCTGATATTCTGCAATGTGCCAGCAGTTGAAATACTTTTCTTCTTTGTACTGTTATGTAATAAGACCATACAAGTCTTAACAATATCATATAGGTATATCAAGGACATAAATACAGAAAGGATGATGACCCTTGACAGCTGGTTGCCAAATTTTCAGTTGTGACATAAAGCAAATATGATTCCATTAAAGTGGTTTTAATTGTGCTAGAAGAATTTAAAATGGGTTATTTTGTAAAATCTCCATTTGTTTTTTCTTTGAACCATCCAGAAAACATCAGGACTCAAAAAAAGAAGAGGAGAAAAAGAAACCACACATAAAGAAACCTCTTAATGCATTTATGTTGTATATGAAGGAAATGAGAGCAAAAGTTGTAGCAGAATGCACATTGAAAGAGAGTGCAGCCATCAATCAAATCCTTGGTCGAAGGGTAGGTAACTCACTAGACCTGTGTCTATGCATGTCAGGGCTATGGATGTGGTGTGTATGTTTACTAAGGGAAGAAAGGTGAGTACATCATGCGTCTAAATTGAAAAGATACACTTATACTGAGTGATTAAGGTTATGTGTCTGCCCAGTGGAACTTGTGTGCTCTTTCCTTGTCCTGCATCCTAACATTCTTGGAAACTCTTCTGCCTTAGAACAGGCTTACACCCCTTGGGTGGCAGAGCAAACCAAGTCTAATGTTCTGTGGTCTGCCAAGTGCTTGGTTATCAGCTTGCATTTACAGTCTACTCTCAACAAAGCCATAGAATTGAGAGCATAATTGCTAAGATGTGGAATATAAATTATCTTAAATATTTAATTTCTGACAAGTTATACTCTGAAGCTGGTGGGTTGCATATTGCTTAGCAGGTTGTACAGACTTGCATTACAGGTGGTAAAATTTGTGCTGGTAGAATATCAGAGTCTCAGGTGGGAAATATGGCTGAGTTTAAAAGGTTTTTAAAGGGTAGCCCCTTTAATGGGCTTTTCTTGTCTCGTTCAAAAGAATGGTGATAAAAGATGGAACAGTATTTGGAGGATTACATCTTTTCCTCTTCTAAAGGAAAAAGTCTATATCACTGTAAAAGATTACTTGAATCATAGTTGACCTGTCCTGAGTTAAATAAAACTATGAAACAAATAGGTTGCTATATTACTTTAAGTGGCTTCAGTTCTCTGAGCTTTGGAAGTAAATACTTACCATGTACAGTCTGTTCTACTAACGTAATGTTGTGCTTGTGGTTTTGTCTGCTTTCTTTCTTCCTCAGTGGCATGCATTATCCAGAGAAGAACAAGCAAAGTACTATGAACTAGCCAGAAAGGAACGACAGCTCCACATGCAACTTTACCCAGGCTGGTCCGCACGGGATAACTATGTAGGTGGCTATGTAGGTGGAATTTTTTTCAGTAGTAGAGCTTGTAGACAAGTACTGCTGTAATCTGCTGAAGTACGCCCACACATGGAAGACAAGCACTACTAATCCAGTAATTCTAGCGGATGTTTTGGTTTTGTCACCAACTCAATTGGATTCAATTGGCACCCCCTCTACTGGAGGAGGGTCCCTTTCTTGGGATAGTAAAGGTCAATTAAAAGACTGCAACTGAGGTGTGTTAGTCGAGCTCTGTGGGAACAAAATTCTTGCAGTGTGTCTCCCTGCTTTTGAGCAGTTTGGAAAACAAAAGAAAAAAGAGCTCCTTCACTATTCTCACCCTCATTTCCTCTCCCAACCCCCCAAATTAGTGCCTTGTTGCATACCTGTGTGAGAGTATAGTGGAAAGTGGAAGAATGGCTTACCCTAGCTTCAGAGAAGGACTGGCAAAGACTTGTTGGAAGTCTTGCTCTCAAGTGGGGCTAAATATATTATTCCACCCTCTACTTTTAATATTTTACTTTACTGTAATATTGCCTGTCATGCTTCTGTTGATGGTATCTTTGCCATTATCATGGAACTGTTATTGGTATACAGTCATGAGATGTTCTCATTTGCTGTTTTGTTCCTATCGAGAGAGCAAAAGACAACTGCTTGGCTTCAGAGATTTAATGCCCTGCTCTATCATAAGAGATACATGTAAACAGTCTTCCCCATGTGCTGCGAGTGTAGATATATTGCTGATCAGCGTTGTGTATTGCCATATTCATTCGATCCATGAAGTGGGCGGGGGCTAGGAAGGGATGCACATCAATGGCCATGGTTTTTAATCAGTGTCTACAGCTACCACAGAACAGAGAGCCAAACACTGTAGGCATTAATTAATTATGAAGCCTACATTCAAGGAACAGCTACATATTACTTGGAAATATGACCAAAATTAAAGATTTGTCTAGATATGAATTGGTAAGGATCCATGAAGCATCCCAAATACAGTTAACTAATTTCTGAATGGCTCTGAGCAGAGCTAGAGCTAGACATGTTCAATGTATGTTACAGCTTAAGGACCTTGGATTAAAAAAGACCTCTAAATATTTAAAAAATACTAAATTTCAGTTTTAAAATAATAGATATTTTGTAATTCTATGGATTTTAACATTTGACATCGTTTAGGATCTTAGCATGTCTTCATACAAACTTTCGCTCTAGCCATACTTAGTGCAAGATCACAAAGTAAAATGGGCTGGGGGGATATCTATCAGAGAGAATTGAAAGCTAGTGAACAGAATTAAACTCCAAATTAAAATTACATAAAAACTGGCATAAGTGCTATGAACAATCAATCAATCAATCAATAGGCTGAAAAGAGAAGCCCAAATCAGCCCAGATATACGTAGTCTTATCAAATACCCGATTCAATCAAAAATTGTTTTCCAAATCATCAGGTAAGTAAAGTGACAGAAAATGTGTTGGTTCCCTATTGGGTTGCCAGTGTCTGGTCACTGGCATGAGGGTTATGTTTGGGGTAGAAGTAAAATTGAAGTAAATCCTAGAAGTAAAATTGAAAAGAAAAATAAGGCCTCGTCTACTTATAGGAAGGTCTGACCATAGAGTTCCTGGCAATTCCTAGAATTATTGGAAATGGCAAGGGTAGCTCCAGGAACTGACAGAAACTCAATGATGTTGCAATGCTAAGAAGTTCTGTGGTCAGAACTTCCTTGAAAATAGACAAGACCTTATTTTTATTTTTTTATTTTTTATCCCTAGGAAGAGCCCCCTTCCCTCAGTTTGGCCCCAATTTCTGTTCTCTAACCAGGTGAGCATTGACAAGCAACAGCTGCAGTTACCTGGCAGTCTCCACCATAAGCAGGCAATGGAAACCCCACTTAGGCAGCTGATTCTACAGACAACAGTCATAGTTGGCAAAAGTCTGCCTTCTTGGGGCGACCTGTCACAAAGGAGGCCCTGTACCTTTAAAGAGTTGTGTAGTATAGGAAATACTGCTTTATTAATTCCTGTGTGACAGGCTGTATGTCTTAAATTTCTTCTTTTAAATAACTGTAAAATGTACAGAAATCCTGGCATCTGCTCATTTTTACCACTGACAGTTAAGCTTCTTATTAGCACAATTCTTTCTACTACGAGTGGGACATATTATTTCATCCCCCCCCCCCCCCTTAATATGCTATTAACATACTGAAGTAATTGTCCAAAAGCATAAATTTGTTAGTTTGAAAATTAGGCTGTTTGTGTTCTTCCATAGCTGTAATCAGTTTGCCTATATAAGGAAATCCCTCTTTGCAGAGAGGTACATGGACATGTTAGCAAGCAATATTTAAAGAATTCCATTTGCTGAATGACCCTTGAAGATGAAATATTTATTTAAAAATCTATATGTGCTATCAAAACCTGCACACAACCCTTTTATTGAAGGTTCTCCTTTTCTTCTTTAAAATGGATTCCTCTGACCTCCCATTTCATCCTCAGCTTTTGAACATAAAACAGAAGCTCGAAAACCTCTTTTGAGGAGAAGGAAGTGTTTTTGTTACAATTTAGGAGGAACTTATTCCCATCTTTATCACCGAATTCATAGCCCATATTTGCTACTGTGAATGGACTGCAGTGAGACCACAGGGCCGAGTCATTCTTGGTCTTCTGCAGTCTAATTTCCTCTTGGGAGTTCAAGAGGGAGTATCATTGGGATGTGCTATAATGCTTGAAAGAGCTTCAGAAAATGTTCTCTCTGCCTGAGTGACTGTGTCACTGACAGATGGGCATGTATGGTGTCTTAAATGTTTTGGACCTTTACATTTGTCCTCAGCGTGTGAGCACTGAAAATCTCTTTCTTCTCATGTTAAAAAGGATGGGATGAGAAAGCTGATGCATTCCCAGCAGCTTGAGGCTCTATCCCCACCTGACCTTCAGGGAAACCTCACTTCAGTAGGAAAGCTCAATAGCTTTGGATCACACAAGGACACCTACAAGGGTTTTACTTTTCTCTCCATACCACTCAGAATTCTTGACGTTTATCCTTTCCCATGGGCTTTATTTGGACAACAGAGTTCCTAGGACGAAAAAAGAAAGTGCATGTATTTGAGTGTGGTGGAATTTTGTCAGGGGACCTCCTATCTGATTCTAACCTTGTTATCCATCACACACAGAATGGCATTTGCCACCCCTAATCCATTAATGAAAGGATCATCTGCCACTTTGTTTCAGAGATTCAAGCAAAACAGTAACCAAAATTAAATGTTGTTTTATTTAAATCAATTAAAATATCTCAAAATTAAAATTCTGAAAATGTTCAGATTTTGATTAATTTCAAGGCCAGGTTGTGACACTAACAAAGTTACCTTGGGAAAATATGGCGTTACCACTGGGCTCACAGCTGACCCATGATCATGTGGGAGGATTATCTATGTCAGCTGTCAGATCAATATGGATAATAGGAAGAACTGCTGTCATTTTAGTTTTATTACATTTCTCATTAGATGCCTCATCCTTTCTGTTGCATTGATGTATATTGTGTTGTGATCTGCCTTGAGACTCGCTGACAAAGATGGATAATATAAAATGTGCGTTGTCCTGTGTGTGGTGGATAACAAGGTGATAAAGTAAATGAATAAATAAATAAAAAGTCCCAAACCCAGGAAATAGATTACTGGAGACAAAATTTTAGCCAGGTTGTTCTGATCTAGTAAGGCCAGTTTTTTGAAACTACAAAACCAAATTCTGACAGCTAAGGCTCTACATATTTTCCAGTGCAACATGGAAATTGTTAGACAGTGTACATTTGATATTCAGTCAGTGTTAAATGAGCTTATGGCCCAAAACAACTATTGTTCATTCTTTGCTGGAAAAAAATATTGGGATTAAACTAATGGTACTTATAAATTTTAATGCCATTAATAGGACAGTGTGGAGCACAGTGTTCTTCATTGTTTTTGCACACACACAGAAAGCGACACCCTTATGTTTTCTGCTTGCCCCATCGTGATATTTCAACAGTAGTTTAAACTGTAGTGACTTCAAAGATTTATTCTAAGCAGAACATGGGAAAACCTAGCTAATTTTATCAATATCAGTCGATTTTCTTAACTTGCGTCTCATAAATCAGTAACGGATTATCTATTGGTTTACAATGGAAACCCTGCATAAGTGGTGCTGGTTTATGTTCTGAAATTATTAATTAATGCTGGAGCCATTACTGTGGACATTTTGAATACTGAAGCTGTAACCTTCTTTTGTAAATCACCTTATATGTAAGGTAGACTATGTGGTCTTTAACTGGAATTGGTAAATTCTCAATTTCTGTCATAGTACCTCAGTGCATTAAATATTTACACAGGAACAGGCACATGCACAGTCCTCCTTCTATTACTAGAAGGTTCTCCTGAACAAGAATTTACTTGTCACATCCAAAACAGCAGGGTACCAGTTTACAGCTTGAATGAGTGAGGAGGAACAAGTTCAAAGGCCTTATGCCTGGAGACTTGCAGGAGTTGCATCTTCAAAAAGAACATTCACATCTCCTCTTCTTACTGGTACATACCAGGGAACATAAACATCATAGTGGACATGCTGAGTTGAAACCCAAAATGAAACGCTGATGTGGGAACTAGACCAAGCTACTGAAGAGAAGACATCACAAATCTAGGAAAACCTTTTCCTTACCTTCCTTAGGGAAACAGCCAGGCCTCAGAAAGTCAACAATTGTTCTCATTCGAAGGAAAAGATATCAATTTACACTTGTATAAATAGAGTAATCAGTGTCTGTTACCCCTTATGAATGTACATTAGTAGCTTTTTCTTATTTCTTCATAAATAACCACTGGGATTTTTGTAGTCACTGACTGGACAAAAAGCAGTAGTCTACCTGGAGCTAACAAAAAGCAATAGTCTACATGAAGCTAATAAATAAAGAGAAAACTGTGCAGCTGTTTAATGTTACAAGTTCTCCTGCTTCACCACTATGGAATAATCTTTTTGTTAGGAGTCCTAACAAAATATTGTATGTTACTATATTGTGTATTACTATACTTATAGTATTGTATGTTATTATACCTATATATTCATCCAGCTTATTTTGTTAGATGGTATAGTTTATAAACGGACCCATGTTTAACATGTTTTCTGTCCATGTGTACCTTTATGTATTCATAAGAATGTCAGACTTTGTAGAGTAACTTTCGAGTAGAGCATTTTTCCACAGTCTTGTTTGTGTATTAAAAGGAAAAGGATATCTGTGTCAAATGGTTAAGTAATGTGGGCTAGTTCTCATCTTCAGTTACTTGTTATTCACTCCCATTTTTCAGGGTTTTTTTTAGATTATTCTAAGCCAGCAACAGTCCACATTAACACTCATGTTCCTTGTATTTTTGTTCTTCAGTTGGACTCCTCCCTTTTGTAAGAATTGGTTTCTTGAACTGAAAAAAAAAACCTGTTTACGCAATGGCACATACTTTTCCGATTTGTCAAAGCAGTTCTTTTACCAACTTTTTGTTTTGTACGTTTACTAATTGTCATGAGTATTAGACAGGGAAGAGCTGTCAACATTTTTATTTTATTATATTTTTTGTTAGAGCTGCCTCATCAATCCTGGGCCTTTGATTCTCTTTTTGTATATGATGTCAGTTATGTTATTAGGATGGCTGAAGTATTTGTACAAGTGGAATGAAATGTAGTGAAGAAGTTACGGAATATGAGCTGTTGAAAGTACCTTATTGCCACACTCAATGAAGCTTAGGATGGGGTGGTGGGAATGTGTTCAATTCTAGCAGGCTTTGCAAAACAGTTACTTGCCTTGTCTTCTCTTGAAAGAACAGTTTGTAGGCATCATTTCATGAATTTCTGTTTTGTTCAGGGCAAGAAGAAGAAGAGGAAAAGGGACAAACAGCCAGGAGAGGCCAATGGTAAGTAAATATTTGATTTATTCTTTGGTGGAACAGTGGAAACCACAAGTTCCTAATACTGCTTATGAAGAAGTCAGTTAGCAATTTGTCAGTCTCCTTAGGAAAGAGCCATTATTACATCCAGCTTTTTCTTTCTGGATTTTAGATAGACCTTGGTCATTTGCTTATTGCAGGCCTTTTAAAACTGGCAACCACAATTGTATGCATGAGCTGCATATTGCAACAGTAGTCAGATTTGTAGCTGCAAAACCATTCACTGCAGAGCCATAGTTTGTTAGTGCCTGCACCATTTTTATGAAAGAGGTCTGCTGAATGTGAGTGAGTCTGTGCATGTGTGTGAGTTTGGTATTAATATGGGCTGTGTGTTCCGATGCATGCCTTTACAATGGTAAATTGCAGCCATTTAACAAAAAATTAAGGAGGTTTGTCATTTTCTAGAAAATTAGAAATACTGCATAGGCAATATCATAGTCGATTTTTTTAAAAAGCCCTGATTACATTTTTCTTTGAAGCCTTTGTATAATTTGTTCTTTTTTTTCAGAACACAGCGAATGTTTCCTAAATCCTTGCCTTTCACTTCCTCCGATTACAGGTGCTAATGTCATTTTCCGCCATTTAAAATAGTTCTGTAAACTGCTTTTAATTTTTTTTATCCTGCCATGTTAGATTTTATTAATATTTAAACACTGACATTAAAAATAAACTTTACCATTCACACGTTTGTAGTGTGTGTGTGTGTGTGTATATATATATAGATATATATATATATATTCATGTGATATGGTTAGTTTTTTGTTTTTGTTTCTAATTTGCTATTCAATTGCTATTAAACGGTAATGCAGTAAAATAACTCAGTTATACTAACTGTGCAAATTGAATATGCAGTATTTCTTTAAAGAGACTGATGTAAACTGGAATAAACTTAATAATGAACCTCCTTAATCTAATGGCATTTTATGCAGCACCCACTAAAGTCTTCTCATGCCAGCATGCAACAGCATCTCTTTTTTTAAATTGTTTTACATTTCTTCTCAATTAGTATTCACTTGCTTTGCTTGCATACTGCTTGCTTCCATGCTTCTGCTCATGTTATTTCTGGCTGGAACTAACATGCCCACTTGCAATCTGCTTGTTCTGATCCATTTCTTTTTGTTTTGAGTTTTTAAAAAATCCCCCAAGAATGTTTATTTTCAAAGCTGCATTATCCCAAAGAAATAGATTTTCTTTTGCCCCTTTTTTTGATGAGGAAAGCATGCTAGTGATCTAATTTCCATACGCTTCTTTTCTTCCTATGCTTTTCCCCCGTAAGAAATATCTAAACAACAGGACAGTGCAAAAGCATTGTTTCCACAAACCCATTTTGAGGGGTCTTGTGTTGATGAATCGTGTTTCCAGTTCCTCTTAAATCAATTTAAAAGACAGTGCTTATCAAAGGGATACTGCAGCTTTAATTGCAACAGCTAATTTCAAGAGTATTATAAATGCAATATTCGCAATTTTAAAAATAAAACATTCAGCAGTCAATACTTTGCAATTAATAATGAGGTCATTGATTTTTATTTCCTTTTTATTTTATTTTTTCTTATTTTATCTCCTCTCTCTCTCTCTCTCTCTCTCTCTCTCTCTCTCTTTCTGCTCGCTTCTTTCTTGACCTCATTCAGACCTGAGCGCTCCTAAGAAATGCCGAGCGCGCTTTGGCCTTGATCAACAGAATAACTGGTGCGGTCCCTGCAGGTGTGTATAGTCTTCCCCCGACTTGCTATGGCTGGTTTTGCAGCTGGTTTATTTGGTACTTCTCCCTGCCCCTCCCTCTTCTCCTGCTTTGTTGCTTTGTAGCTTTGTGTTGTGATCTAGAAGACACAAGGGAGTGGGATGCTGCTGCGAATGATCATCTCTTTCTGTTGAAAGGATTTTGCTTTGCCCCCCCCCCTCATTTGTGTTTCCTCCACCCACCTCCTCACTGCCGCTAGCTGAAAAAATACCCACTGTAAGACAGCATCAGCCTAGACCTGCACACAAAACCCCATCCTCCTCTGTGGAAAGTTGCATATCTTTTTGTGAACATTGCCAAACATCCTTTGATATTACAGTTTAGAGTGCACCAGGGAAGATATAAAGCTAAGTGAAGGGAATGCACAGCAGGCTTAGGCATTGCAGGTATGAGTTGCCTTGCAGAGGTCCTCTTTCTTTCAAGCCCTTTGGTGTGAAAGATTGCCAATTGAACTGAGAGAAATGTTAGCTAAAGCTAAGATTTCACGTCCAACTGAGCTCTATCCACCATTGTGTTGTATTTTTTGTGTTTACCTTGTGCTAACAGATGCAAATACTCCAAAGAAGTGTCGGGCATTGTTCGGACTTGACCGACAGAGTTTATGGTGCAAACCATGCAGGTATACTACCCGTTAGGCCTTTGGGAAACTAAAAGCATTCTGTCATTTAGTGTTACATGTGTGATTTATTTTTTAATCCTTTATCCCTTCCGCTCCTTACCTTCCCTGCTACTACAACATCAGTTGCTAATAAATATGTATCTTCATAAGTCTTTGCTAATTCAATGCAAATTTCTTCCCTTTCTTGACCAATAACATATCTCTTGGTGGCAGCTGGGAATTGTTACACCCTGTAATGCAGAAGCTATTGTTTCTCGGTCAGATGAATATGTTGTGGACATTTATACAAGCTTCTGTATGTGTGCCCACAGTCTCCAAAGGATTTTAAAACATCATATCACTGCAATACCAATAATTTCACTATGAAAAGTGAGAATTTTGCAGTCTTTTAATAAATGTGTGTGTCTTTGAAAGCTCATATTACTCTTAAGATTCATATTTGGCATAATTTTTAAGATGCCTTCAGGAAATCTTTGCAGTGCCAACTTGTTACTAGCCCATTAGGTTCACATCTATTGATGAGTTATTTTGTTACTCAGGTGTTCAGTTTATACATTAGTGGCACCAAAGGCCAAAACATTTCAAACATTTGTTTTATGACAGGTTTAAATGAAAACCTGTAGCTCCATGGGTAAATTCTGTAGGCACATGTTCTTTGGTGAAGGGAAGCAAACTATCTCTTGTTGCATTCTTTTTCCCTTAATATGGTTAAATTTGTTATTTCTTTGTTCTGATCCAAGCAGTCTTTGAATTTGGAATATTATAATGGTAGGTATTTCAGTCCAGTGCACACTCTTCTCTGTATGTATTGCTTCCCTCCTCACCTTTCCCTCTGATTCACACCCATACCATGTGCTTCATACTTTTTTAGAACATAGAGCAGTTATTCATATTCTGTGCATGTTGACCCTGTTAGTTGTGTGATGCTAAGTTTTTAAACATGAATTGAAAATGTACTGTCCATCTAATTGTTAGATAAAGTTCATGCATCGTCCTTCAAGGGCTGCATTTCCCCTAAATCCTGTGACCTCCCATCTAATGCATGCTTAAGCACTGTGATTTGTGTGGTAGGTGTGCCAGTGATAGCTGAGGTCATTTCAATAGCAATATTAAATTCATTTTAAAAATCACAATATCAACTTAAATGGTGAAGAAGATGGCTTAATATAGCTAATATTGTCTATAGTCCATCTAATTAGGTTTACCTGGTGTTTGACAGCATATGAAATGAGTAGTTATGTGGCCTATAACAATCATTTTTATAGGGTTGCTCCACTAAAATCACTTCTGCATAGGATTTCATTGAGTTTCCCAATAGGTGGAAAATCAAGCTCTAAACCAGCAAATAATTTTTACGGGATATTTTGAATAAAAAGGCAGCTAATAAACCACCATCTTTGGGTCCACCTATTGATCAACAGCCACATGGGCTGAGACTGGGAAGCAATCCTAACAATTCTTTCAGTATTGTTCAGTGGGTTTGATCTCAGGAAACTGTCCTTAGGGTTGGAGTCATTGGCAAAGACTCCTTCACCTTCTGTTTGAGTATGAGCAGTATATATCTGTCCTGCTTTTCACCCTGGAAAAGTAGCTTCATTTGGGTGAGAATGTACAAATGAAGGTGCCTTATACTAAAAGACCATTGGTCTACCAAAGGCTTATTCCGCACACGCAAAATAATGCACTTTCAAGCTGCTTTCACAACTGTTTTTGCCATTCCGCACAGCTTCAAAGAGCCCTGAAAGCAGCTTGAAAGTGCATTATTTTGCGTGTGCGGAATGAGCCAAGGTCAGTATTATCTCCTCAAACTGGCAGTGGTCCTCCAGGTCTCAGGTAGGGGTAGATGAACCTGACTGAATATGGGGTGGAAAGGGATTGGTACCTAGAGGCTAAACAAAACTCCTGGTGGGAAGCCTTTGAGACCAATCCCCTAGCCTTATCTAAAATCATGCTTCTTATTAGCCATCCTCGGAGGGGCTGTAGCTCAGTAATAGACCTATAGAAAGTCCAAGATTCAATCTTCATCATCTTTAGTTAAAAGGACCAGGTAGGAGGTAACATGAAATACCTCTGCGTGAGACCACAGATAGCCACTAACGCCAGTCTAAGTGGAAAGCACTGACTGTGATGGACCAGTGGTATAAGACAGCTTCATGTGCCTTTCATGTATCTTCAAAGCCAACATTCTGCTATTTTAAAGTCTCACATTTAAAAGTATCCCAAAGTATTTATTATCATGTCATTTTTGTTTACATAATTTCAGTTTAATTCAAAAAGCAGTATTGTAGGCCAGGATCTTTCTTTCAAAAGTAACAGTGTTCAAACCACAACAAAAGCACATTAACTTTGCATGATTTTAATCAACTCTATTATAATAGATTTTGATAAACTACACTTATTTAGATTGTTGCTTTTTTTGCTTTAATTTCAGTGTTGTTCTAAAATTTAATTTTAAGAACTAGATTGTCCAATGCACAGCTCAGTGATGGAATACAAACTAGCCTCTACACGCAACATTGTGCACATTGAACTGCATGCACATAGAGGGGGAATGGGCATGACTATATACAATTGTTGCCCTACATTCTCCCTCCCGTTCATATTCTCCCTCCTATGATTAGAAATATTTGAAAAAGCAGCATTCCCATTCACAGGGAAAGGACTGAACTTACATGTTACCTATGTGAATGGATTCTGCTCACAAATAAGTGACTATGCATAGATGGGCTGGTGCGAGTGTTCCTCCCCCAACCATATTGATTTCAATGTGTGTAATGGTGCATATAAGAGCTGCACATAAAAGCTACACTAAAATAGTGATGGATATATCTTGCAAACTATGCACCTGATTTCTGTCAGAAACAGTATTAGAAATTGATTTCAGGGGTTCATATAAAAATGAGACAGTGACTACAATGTCATTATTAATATTTACAAGGCACTTAACTATCAAAATACACATTAGTTTTTGTTAGGAATGTATCTTGGTCTGTGTTTTAAGAATACACTTATTTAGACATTATCTAGAACATAGAATTCATCATTTTAAAGGTCAGAATAATCATCTGACATCAGTTAACCAAGAGGTTTTTATAGCTGGTTGTTTAAAGCTGTCTTTACTGCCACTAAGCAAAGCACCTTCACATCTGAATTCCAGTCATTTCTCCATGTTGCTCCACATTTTTACTCTATATTCTAAATAAAGACATTATTGAGCCAAGTATTTTGATCATCCCTGAAAAATAGAGCTTCACATGTGCAAAGACTTAACCAAAGCTGTTTATTTATTTGGCAATTCTGTGGTTTTTCCAGTGAAACACAGGCTGATTCCGCATGAGCCAAAAACAGCAGTGTGAAAATGGTGTAAAGAGGTTTAAAACGGTGTAAAAGGGTTTATACTGTTTTCACACCACTGTTTTTGGCCCATGCGGAATCAGCCACAGAAAGCAATAATAAAATATCCTGAAAACTGCAATACTTTTTTTAAAAAAAGTATCTAGTTCTGAAAATTTGAGGAGAGGTCTAAAAAGAAAAGGCAATATCAGCACCTCAGGAAAGGGAGGAGATTGCCATTGGCTGATAGATGCTGTAGATGCCCATTTTTCTGACTAGTGGGATAAATTATACATATGAAAGTTGCTTTTAATTATCTAAAATGTACACTTAGCACAGGATCTTTGGACGTATATACATCACTGGGCTTGTCTTTTTTGTGAGCAGGGAAACACTTTTATGTTGATTTGTTTCCTTTATGTATGCCCACCTTTCTTCCCACTGGGGATTTAAGTGGCTTAGGCTGATTCCGCATGGGCCAAAAACAGCAGTGTGAAAATGGTGTAAAAGGGTTTAAAATGGTGTAAAAGGGTTTATATTGTTTTCACACTGTTTTCACACCGCTGTTTTTGGCCCATGCGGAATCAGCCTTTCATTCTTCTCCCCTCCTCTTTGTATCCTCACAACAATCCTGTTGGGTGGGTTGGCCTGAGAGTGTAAGACTAGCCCAAGGGCATCCAGCAAGTTTCCACGCAGAACAAGAATTCAGCCTAGGTCTCCCAAATCTTAGTCCAAACTTTAACCTCTACACCACACTGACATTTCATAGTTTGTACATATGTAAATGTTTTTCTAATCTGTTGGAGTATGCAACAACCATTATATATGAGCTTCAACACATCAGTTCCTGATGTATTTATTTTTAATCCATCTTTTGCCTCAATCATCCTGGACAAAAGACTGATTCTGACTTCTAAGTAACTTAAGAAGTGGGTGACTATCAAACCCATAAAATACCATTTGTATCTTGACTATTTTAAATTTTGTCATAGTGGGCTCTGGCTTTTGTTAGCCAAATGCTGCCATGAAATTCTTAAATTCTGCAAAAAGAATTGGTGGCAGGAAGGTGGAGGAAACTGAATTTGGGTGCTGATCTCAGCCCTTCTTAAGGATGAAACTTCAAGTGCAGAAATGTAGCTAATCTTTTCTGTCTTAATGAAAGAACCTATTGTTGGCATCATATGGACTTTCCATTGTATGGTATGCCTATGACCGCAAAATCTTTTATTAAGGAGAAGCATCTGAGAAATTGAGTGGGCGGAGAACTGTTTCACCCAGCACATTGTTCCATAAAGTATCCCTGTCCCTGTACCAGTTGTGCTGCATAGACTGTTAAGGACTCATCCACAAAGTCCTCATGACTTTTATTGGTAGAGCTCACGGTCGTATTTGGAAAAAACTGCTGTCCAGCCGAGATGGGAGTGTTTTGCATGTTGTGTGCTGAGTGTCTTCATATAATGGCCTCCCCTAAATAACAGCACCATTCTGTTAATATAATCTTGTTCATTTCCCATGGGTTGGTCAAAAAATTGCTGCTTTGAACTGTTAATATGGTAACATTGCCTCCTTTCAGTCTGAAGGGACTAATTAAATAGCAAGGAATAAAGAACATAAAATAGTTCAGGCCAGTGGGTTACATTAATTTCTTGCTAATAGATTTCCAGTATTTATTTCTCAGGTAGGAGACTACTAGCAAGGTTCTGTTTAGAGCCCACCAAAATTCCTTTTCATCTTTCAACTTTGCTTAATAAAGCATGGATTGCTGTTGCCTGCCATCTTGCACATTTTCTCTTTTCTGTTATTTTCTGCTCTTATTTTTGTTTCTGCTTCTGTTATTTAATTTTTTAAAGTTTTGAATGCATGACTGTCTTAGTTTCTAGCATGTCTTAATCAGCAGGCTAATATAATTGAAATTCTTTATTGCCCTAACAATTGACTTTGCTTTATGGAGCTTTGGGTGGAACCTGAGTTTTTGTCTAGGGCAGGGAGAGGGGGATGTTAGTCACTCCCAGATTCCTGTAGGAATTAAAAGAGCAGGCTCCTTAGGATCCTTAGCAATATAGCTGCTAGTTTCTTTGATGCACCCATGTCACAGAAAGTATTAATGTTACCACAGAAGCCAAAGGTGCTATGGCAGAGCATTGTACTCACACAAGCCTCAGTAAAGTGTAAAGGAGCAATATGTAAAGGAAAAGTGCTAGGTGAATTGGTCTCTTAGTGGGAGCAGTTCTCACCTTGGATATGTGAGTAATAATTCTCAGATTACAGATTTTTTGTTTTGTTTTTTGGTATTGAGCACAATCAAATCAGTGGAAATCTCATCAGCTGACCTTGATAATTCAGCGTTTGGGTCAGTGTAGAACTTATCTTCTTCCCACTTGTGGGGACAGTTTCAACAAACATCCATTGGCTATATAGCTTACATACGTTTTGCTTTTCATAAAACTCACCTGAAATTCTTATGATTACTAGTGTGTGCTAATAATGTAATTGTTACATTGACTTGTCCTTTTGGCCCCAAACTTTGCTTTCTCTTTTTAAAAAGAATCTGTGGTACCCAGTGCGTATCTTTTCTACAGGATGCGTACATTGAATGCCTAATACTTTTGTTATATCACCAAACATACTTTCTGAACATAAGGCAGTAAATTCAATGGAAAAGTGGCATCCTCTGGGTACAGCTTAATTGATTTTGATAAATGTGGTTGGAGGGGCAGCTTGGTCTAATAGGTTTAACTTTCTGTGAAGCTCTGTTTTCTAATGGTTTTTTATGTACCTGTTATTGTTGAGTTTGTACACTTCACCTTTGAAGTTGCAGGAATGAATTCAGGCAGCATTCCTATAATAAAATAGAAACAAAATAGTTCCTTTTCCCATTCCCATCCTTACAAAAATGTGATAAGCCACAACCTGCAGGTCATTCAACCAGTTATTCCTGTTAATTTGGATGATATTTCTGTTCATCTTTCTTTTTCTTCATTCCCCCTTTGATTCTTCCTATTACTCTCTCTTCTGTTTTTGTTTTTTGTTTTGTTTGTTTGTATGACACTGATATATATTTTTCCTTATGGTGTGGTTCTGAACAGAAACAATCAGGAGTGGTAGATCCTCGGCTACGTTCATATTGCAAAAGTGGGGGTTCTTCTAACCGAGACAAAAAGTCACGAAAAGGAAACTCCAGAGTCAGGCTTGGTATCAGCCAAATGAAACAATCTATACTGTTTTTAATAGGACAATAGGAATTTAAACAGCTCAAAAATAATTTTGGTTGTTCCTAAGAGAAAGTAAGCTGATTTTTGTTTTTAAAAAAGTTTTCCAAGTGAGGCAAAGAGTAAATTCTTCTAGACAGTAGGAAGTTAGATTCCTTAAACAATAATTGTCCACATGTAACCAGCACCATTGTAATAGGATGTAGCTGCTTTTGGATAACTTTTTTCTTTTTCCAGTAGCACCTTTGCCTTCTATTCACAGAGGATTCTCTCCCTGTTTCTAGGAGAAAAAAAAAGTGCGTTCGCTACATACAAGGTGAAGGCAGCTGCGTCAGCCCACCCTCTTCAGATGGAAGCGTACTAGACTCTCCTCCGTCTTCTCCTAATATGCTAGCCTCCCCCACAAGAGACTCAAAACCACAGACTGAACAAACCCAACCTCTCTCACTATCATTGAAACCCGACCCTCTGGTACACCTCTCAATGATGCCACCCCCGCCGTCCTCCATAGTCCTGACGGAAAACTCCACTAGCAAATCCAGCAGTTTGTCTGCTAGTAATTGTCAGAATGGGGGTTTAGAACATCAGCCTGCCACTTTACAGCAGCCAGCACCATCCTCTTCTTTGTTAGCACAACCATCAACATCATCCTTGCATTCCCACAATTCTTTGGCTGGGACCCAACCGCAGCCACTCTCGCTTGTAACCAAGTCTTTAGAATAGCTTTAGCCTCTTGTAGCCCCTTTGTTATTTTTCTGTATGTTGAGATTTGGGTTTTTTTCCCCTTTTGTTGATATTTTTTTAAAATTGTGCCATATGGCTACATTAGTTGATGTCTATCGAGTTCATTGGTCAATATTTGACCCATTGTTAATTTCGATTCTTTCCCTTTTGAATATGTAGATGAGAAAAAATTCCTCATGATTCTGCCAAAATTTTTATCAACAGCTGTTTAAAGTCTTTGTAGCGTTGAAATATATATATATAAATATATACATAACTGTTATGTAGTTCCAATAGCTTAGTTTCAAAGACTGATTTTAAAAATGAAAAAGAAGCAATTTTGAAGCAGCCCTTGCAGAAGGTGTTGGTTCTTTATTATTTGTATTAAATACGAGCTTGCGAACCAATCATTTTACATCTGGTTTTTACAACTTTTTAAGGGCACAATGAATGCAGTGCCACTAATTTTTTTCTCTTTTTTTTGTGTGTGATACAATTTTTCTTGTGATGTTACTTGTTATTGTTTAAATGTACAGAAACAAAGGGTTAAAATGTGTTAATATACCTTGTTCCATGGTGTTGTTCTTTTTTGGGGGAGGGAATGCTACTCAACAATTAAAAAGTATCACAACGCTATTGGACCAGTAGTATTTATTGCTTTAGAGATTGCTTGTTGTACCTGTATGTTGTCCCCTTTTAAAATGTTTTCTTTTTTCCTTGAAACATTGTATAAAGGTTTTTTTTCTCTTAGTGTAAGCATTATATATATAACAACTCATTTGTACAAGGTTTTTAAGTTTATATATAAATGTGTATATATATATTTTTTGTTGGCTTCTCTTTTTTGTTTTAATTTTTTAATTTGTTTTCTGTCACACAGTTGCCACAAAATGGACATTTGAAGATGGATCAATAGTATAAAAATTGCTTTAAAAGCCATTACATGAAATAAGACTTGAAAATTTAGCACAGGGCCTTTTAAAAATGCTGTTGCAAAAGCATCAGTGCCCCCTCCCTTCAGAACTGCAGATAACTTCCCTGCCACTTCTAGGCTGTGAACAAAACTTTTTACGTGCCAAAATTCTCAGTGATTTTCCCCTTTTCCCAACAAAATTTTATGCTGTATTTTTTTTTGTCCATCCTGTTTTGCTGTGATGTTACATAGGTAGATATGTATGTAGTTTATAATGTCACCTATTACAGATGTGTTTGGTAGCAGATTGTCCAGAAAGCATTTAAAAATGAAGAGGCGTAAACCCTAAAGGGCCAAATTCTGTATATTAGATTATCCATAAAAAGGAAAACCAAGACTGCCACTTTTATGTATACATACTACATACAGGTAGGTAGCAAACTTAAAAAAACCTAGGCATGTTGATGTTGCAAAAAACCTTTTTTAAAAGATAAAATGCTGTATAAAGCTGAAAAAATGTTCATCTGTTCATCCAGTGCCATTGTAGTTGACATGAAGCGATTGTAAAACTGTCTACAGTTTTCTTCTCTGGTTTATTAAGATGCTATGACTTTTTTTTGTGAATCCTTTTTTTTTGTGAATGTTTCCTAACAGTTGTGATGTTACTGTTCCGTTTTATTGCTCTTATTCCAGTTTTTTTTTCATCTCTAATGGTTTGGAAGCCATTTTTGTAATGAATAAATGTCCATGCTGTACAGTATCTGTAGCATGCAGTTCTGGATTAATAAAAGCAACTTAGTATGTGCAGATGAAGACTTGGCAGCTCATTTACCTATAGGCTTCTTCTAAACCCCACCTCAGCCCAAAAGGTTTTCAGCTTTGTATACTTCACATATCTCATAATAATAGCTTCTCTGAACACTTGATTATAAATTGCTAAATGAACAGCGAAATGCAATGAGGAATTACCATGTTTAAGTGTCTCTCTATTCCTAATGTGACTGCCTATTCCTGAGGATGTTTTGAAATGTTTCAGATCAGAAAAATCTGAGGCTGAACCAGGATCAGTCTTAATGTTTTCATTTATGAAGCCCATGCATTTGGTTTTGAAAAGTTGTGATACACTACAAGTATTAACCTGAGACAAACCAAATCTCAAAATCTAACTCTGTAACCTTTGATTTGCACAAACAGCAGGCATAGTGATGAATAGACAGGCTTTCGGTGATCCACCTTTGGTCTGTGAATGCTGTAAAGAAAGTATATAATATTTCTGTGCCTTTGTAGGTTTTGAAGAAGATTCAGGAGCTGCATAGTAAAATTCAGGAATTCAAAATTAGATGTGTAAATATTCTGATAGTTCTGTTTTTCACTATTTCTTGCAATATGCAAAAAAGAACCTTGCACAGATCCCTGTTAAGAGGACCTGAATTCCCTTCTTTTGCAACACAAAATGTAACAATAGAGGTAAATGAGATTATGTATATGACCCACACAAACTGCATCACAGTGTTGCAAGGAGGCATATAAAATCCACACATACAGAATCTTTGCAGCTTGATGCTAATTGTTTAGAATTTGACCCTTCTTTTTGTCTTTATTGTCATGATTGCAGTTGGTTTTTCAGTGAGGCCTTTATGAAAAAATAGAAGAAAATGTCTATTTTCCTTAAAACAAATGAGAAAACCTTAAGTATTCTGATGTCAATTATTCAACAAGTTTAAATGTTGATGGAAACACTTAACATAGATAAAAACTGGTATAATGTAGTGGTTAGTGTCAGACAGGATCTACTGACCCAATTTGGAATCACTTTTTCATCATGCAAATTTTCTGGGTGCTATTGGGCCAGTCACATTCTAGAATCAGAGTTGGAAGAGACCACAAGGGCCATAAAGTCCAACCCCCTGCCAAGCATTTCTGACTGATGGCCATCCAGCCTCTGTTAAAAACCTCCAAAGAAGGAGACGCTATCTTCCTAATTTTAGGCGGAATCTCTTTTCCTATGCCTTGAATCCATTACTCCTTATCCTAGTCTCTGGAGCAGCAGAAAACAAGCTTCCCGTCAGCTACCCTACCTCACAGGGTTGTTGTGAGGATACAGTGGAAGAGAACAATGTTATCAACTTTGGGGCACATTGGTGAGAATAGTAGGGTATAAATGAAGTAAGTAAATAAAATTCCCTTCCTTTAACTGAATGGTTATCACCAGATACCCATTACTGCAAAAATACAATGCATATGAAACAAGAATTTGTTAGTAGCCAAGAATTCACCAACTAAACTGAGCTTGATGTTTTGTACATTTCTGTTCTTCTAGTACGTGATATTAATTAGCTAAAGCCTGCATTTCTTATCAAATTAAAGGGTAATTGGTGCTTTCCAGCTTCAGACATTACACTTTGGCTTACAGCTTTTACAACTGTATGGATGCTACAACAGGCAGTTTCAGTTTCTTTATTAGTCTTGATGTTGTATTGCATCATTTATTTTCTCAGTTGGTGGATTCATTGGACTGTTTTTAGACATTTGCAGCCATGTTGCTTATATAAGTAGATCTGGTGTATCTGCCTGAATATAAGCTGTCATAGAAATTATGAAGTAGCACACAAAGAGTGTAACAATTGATCTCTTATGAAGAAAGAATCTAAATATACACTTTTATAAGTTTGCAATTCATCTTCGTGAACAATATAGGACAATATAGACTAAGGACAATATAGACTAAGAGTCAAACTAAATATAACATACGCATCCATGATTAGAACAACAAGCAAAACAAAAAAAAACCTAGCTACCCCATGTAGTTGTAGGATCTCGTTCATTCATTATGTCAGTTTTAATGTGTGTTCAGTAATAGCAAGAAATAGCAGCAATCCAAATTTAACGTTTTCACTTTATTAAAAATATGGAAACTATACAGAAGCCATAAATTCCATCACTATCCAATTTTTAAATTTTAAAAGCTAAGGAAGTTAATATAATATAAATGCTTCTCAAAGGGTGATCATGGTTGTCACAAATTTTGTGTTTGCGGAATATGCTCTTTGCAAAGTTTGAAATCATGGTGGCAGTAAAAGCAGAAACTTTCAGAACCCACCAGGTATTTTGCAAGCCTGATGTCTACTTTCTCCTACTGATCTTAGTCACTTTCAGTACTTACACCACAGTAAGTAATAGTTTTCAGAGCCCATTTTCACCTCAATGTCTCCTTTGCTGCTGCTTTTTCTTTTATAAAAAAAGTCTCTCCATATTCTTTTTACTGAGGCTCTTATTTCTCAATAATTTGCACCTTTTTGTAAGCTTTATATAAGAACATTTAAGGACTGGAAATCATTGACTCCCTTAGGCTAATCTGGCTTTGACAAACCCAACTTTTTTTTAAGTTTCACGATGTAGTTCCCATGTACTTTGAAGAACAAAAAGTACACTTGAGAATTTTACACCAATGTCAATTTCACCAGAGATAAGAGCTGATATTAATGACAAGGCTTTCTTTACTCTAGTTTTGTCAGTTTCACTACGGCTTGTATGCATGACAAACTAAGGAAATGGTAGTAGGCAGATGATACTGGACCATGTGGAATCCTTGTCATCGACCACATCACCATAAGACTGCATCCAGGTTTATTAGGAGCAGAAATGACCACTGCCCAAGGTAAGCAAGTATAAAAATGACTTCTTGAGAATATCCTTGAAGGGTTCATAAGTCTCTCTGCTTCTGGAGGTGAGCAGGTGTTGTTAAGGGAATGAATAAATTCCCTGAATGCCAGGAATTCTTTGTGGCAAGCACACACCTATAGCATCTGCCCCTCATACAACTAATCATATTCCACAACACATGTTGACTGACTTTATAGAATTATAACTATTGTGTGTAAATATTTTAAAATGTCAATTTTTATTTTTAAATTATTTTTAGGAATAACTATATCAGTTTTAATGATTTTGTTTTTGTTGGGAAAACTTATTTTCAAGGATTTCAAATGTACATTGAATTGTTTCATTGGGGTTTTTGATGGTGTTGTAAAATACCTTTATCATCTTGTAATTTTTTTTGTTTTTAATGTTCAGTGTTTTTATAACGGGTTATGTCTACTTATGTGTAAATTGTGCCAACTGTTTCAGAAATAATTACTCAACATTTTGTGCACTGCCCCAATCTTGCAAGGGAAAAACTATTTTAATAGTAGTTTTTATTAAATTTTTGCATCTAACAGCTACACAAATAAATTCAAAATGAACAAAAAAAGAAAAAGAAGTGGTGATTCAGCCACCCTTATCTACATCCAAAAGTAGATAGGAATAAAGACAAATATTGGCCGTTTCCGCACGGTGGCGGAAACGGCTGGGTCGGCGCTTCTCGCGCCGACCCGAAAACGCTGGAACCATCCGCACGGACGGTCCCGGGAAGAGGCAGGCAGCCGGCGCCGCGGAGCGCCGGCGCCTGACCGGCTTGTCCTAAGGGCCTCAGGTGTCGCCGAGACCTGGGGACCGCCCAGCTGGCAATACCTACGCCTGCCGGCGAAAGAGGGCGAAGCGTGTCCCCAGGCCTCAGCGACAGCGCCGGAGGCCCATACAAGGTGAGTGTCGGGTCGGGGAGGCGCCGTGAAGCCACTGCCGTTAAAACGCCGCACGCGGCTTCCGCGGCATGGCGATTCCAAAAGAACGCTTCTTAAGCGTTCTCGAATCGCGGCTGCTGCGGTCAGCTGGAAGCGGGGGCGGCGCGGCTGCGCTGCAGCTGCGCCGCCCGTGTGAATGGCAGCCTGGAGACAGCGTTTTTACCGTCTCCAGGCCGTCATTTTCCGCCCGTGCGGAAACGGCCATAGTAAACATAAACACTTATACCTACCTACAACTATATGACTTCCCACCCAAACACAAATTATCCAGATCCTTCTTTATTTTGTTAACAAAAATGAAAACCTCAAACCCAAGATCAAATCTTCTTTATCTCAGCTTCTCTTAAACCATGAAATTAAGTAATATCCGCATTATATAAAAGCACAATCTTCCTAGCTCATTATCCCAACATTTAAAATTACATTTAATGTTATTTCTAAACCCCTTTAATGTCTCTCTCCACCATTATCTCACTCTTCTCATCCCCTATATTTTATATTTCTTCCCCATCTTTAATTATCCTTAAAAAAACCCTACATAATTAACTTTTAAAGGACTTCACATGGCATCTTATTCAAAGACAACCTTTGTTTAGGCTGCCTATCCAGAATTTTTAAAGGTATCCTGATGATGTCTGTGTCTTCTATCTCAATTGTCCTGTGTCTTTCCAAAATTTGCTCTATTGTTTCCTGCCAGTTGGGAAGGATATATGGTCAATAATCTTTCTGATTTTTAAAACCTTCTAATGTCTTTTCTACCAGTCTTTTTTATTCCAGCTTCATAACAGTTTATATCGTTAAATTTAGTTTTTCCATCAGTTGCATACCATTTAGGAAAATCTTGTGGTTTCCATTAAGCTATCAGTTGCAGTGTTTGGACATCTCTTTTCAGTCTACATTCATTTCTTCAGAGGTACTCAGCTTGGATGTTTTCTCCCATGGCAAGATTGGTTGCTCAAACTGGACAAGATGGCAATGTTGTTTTGCCCTGCTTCTCAATGATCCATGGGATCATTATGGTGAGTGTTCTCCACATGATCACAGAGAGATGAGATTACCCCTAGAGCCTATGTGATTGTCTCCTGCTCTCTTTCATCCAGAGAGGCTTAAGCAGCCCTCAGGACTGCTCATTTGAGAACTCCAGTCACATCCACCCAAGGCTAATTTCATACCAGAAGTCCACCTTTGGATTATTTCCTAATAATTATTAACCACTGAATCAAAAAACTATTCTAACACATCAGTATAACAAAGCAATTGTCAGTCAGAAGACCTTCAGATTAGGGTGGGAGTTGCTTTTGAACTCCTGAAACCCAGTGGCCGTTTCCGCACGGGCAGAAAATGACGGCCTGGAGACGGTAAAAACGCCGTCTCCAGGCCGCCATTCGCACAGGGGGCGCAGCTGCAGCGCAGCCGCGCTGCCCTCGCGCCGGCCGGCCGGCCCGAAGCCGGCGTATTCCCAGAGCTCTGGGAAGAGCTCTTTTAGGGAATACGCCGCCGTGAAGCCGCTGCCGAGCGAACGCTCGAGCAGGAGCAGGCGTGTCCCCAGGCCTCGTCGACACGCCGGAGGCCCAGGGACATGCCGGGTCGGCCGGGCGCCGTCCCGCCTCTTCCCGGGACCGTCCGTGCGGACGGTCCCAGCGTCTTCGGGTTGGCGTGCAATGCGCCGACCCAGCCGTTTCCGCCACCGTGCGGAAACGGCCTGAGTAAAAGCAGCAAGGCCAAACAAGAGATGGCATCCTCAAGTCAGACCACCATTTAGAGTCTAGCAGGGACAATGTAAAAATGTCCCAAGGACCTGATCCTGATTAGGCTCTCAGCATGTTGGGAACAGCTGCAGGGGGTATTGGCTGTTTCACCACTTGAAAAGATAAGGGAGAGGGGGAAATGAGCACTGTGAGATCAGACCCTTTAAATGATCTGTGTTAGACTAAAATGGCAACTCTAAAATGGCAGCAGGATCCCCAGCAGGATCTGGGAACACAGGATCCGCAGCAGGATCTAGGAACACAGTCATGTCTAGTTGTGCTGCATACTTGGTTACAGACGGTTCAGAGATTTTTGTTTTCTATCAAGTCACCACTAATTTATGGAAACTGTGTTGGGTTTTCAAGGCAAAAATGATGTTCAGAAGTGGTTTGCCATTCCCTGTCTTGTGTCATATCTCTGGTATTCCTTGGATGTCTTCTATCCAAATACTTGCCAAGGTCAAGCCTGAGAATGTGGAACTGGCCCATGGTTGTCCAGCAAACCTGGGTTTCCAAGATCCTAGTCCAACACTTTAAGCAATACACCATGCTGGCTGTCTTTGGAAAGATTAAAGGCACCCAAGAAAACTAAGAAATTGTGTGAAAGTACTGTTACAAAATTAAACTAATTGGTTAAATTTTCAGAAGGAATTGATGGGTAACCTCTATGGAGAGAAGTAAATGTTTAGTATTTGACCTTTAATGGTTCCAGTGCCAGTTAACTTTTTCCTAAATGATCTGGGATCAGGTAACAGTTAAGAAGCAAGTTTGTAGATGGCAACAAATTAAAGAAAAGAAAATCCTGAACAGATCGAAGCATTTTTTAAAAACCCAAACTTTTTCAAACTGTTGAATTCCTTCTTTCCCTGAAGTCTCTATTAGCATTCAAAATGACGGAAAAATCTAATCTGAGTGATCAGGAAATTATCTCCTAACAAGTAATGCCCACTGAGAAACATCAGTAGATCATTCTGAATCATCAACATAACAAAAGAATGGGCAGTCAGCAAATCTGAAGTTTAAGGGGCAAGTCAGGCATCCTGAAGTCATGAACAACAGTGATCAATATTGATGTTTGTGGATCAAACATAGGCTGGAATGTGGCTGCCTATGATCCATATAGATTACCTATGTTCACATTAAACTTGTGACCCTTTATAATTCTTCTGTGATTTCATTATTTTTTAATTTACTATAATGTGGGAGATTGACAGTCTAATGCCTGGCTACTTGTCCTTTGGCTGAACTGCTTGCTGCTTGACTGGACTGGCTCTGACTTTTCTTGATGTTATTTTGCTAGAGCTGAGATGTTTCATTACTGTGACCTCCTCATGCTCACAGTGCTGGGCACTCTTGCAAGCAATGATAAATGCCTAATAAATCTGACATAGATAGGAAATAAGAATGTATCCATGTGGGCAGTATGCACATGCCCAACATCTTATTTAAACTGGGCTACTGCATTCAAAAATTCTCCATGTGCAACATTAATGTTCTAGCCTAACACCAAACTGTTGTACAGATTGTCATAATGGCTCAGAGCTCAGTTTAAAGGAAATGCTGAACTCCTACAAAGTCACAAGGGTAAATTCTTCTTGCTCCATTGATTTAATAGAGGGAGGACGTTCGGCAGAACCTCAATAGAAACTTGAAACCTATGACAGCAATGTTTCTGACATCAATATTGTAGTAGATGGCATTAAGTAAAATCTGTTCCACACTTCAGTTTCCTGTGGCACTGCATTATTTCATAAAGTTGAAGGAGCAGCAGTGGCGTAGGAGGTTAAGAGCTCATGTATCTAATCTGGAGGAACCGGGTTTGATTCTCCGCTCTGCCGCCTGAGCTGTGGAGGCTTATCTGGGGAATTCAGATTAGCCTGTACACTGCCACACACGCCAGCTGGGTGACCTTGGGCTAGTCACAGCTTCTCGGAGCTCTCTCAGCCCCACGTACCTCACAGGGTGTTTGTTGGGAGGGGGGGAAGGGCTAGGAAATTGTAAGCCCCTTTGAGTCTCCTACAGCAGAGAAAGGGGGGGATATAAATCCCCCTCAAAAAGTTGTTGCAAGGTGACTGCAATAATCAAAACAGAAATGGTGAATTGGTCCCCTTAAGCTTTTCCTTTTGCTCATTTTTGTTCAGAAAATTTTGCAACAGTATTATATTTTTTTCATCCCATCAATGTATCTAATTATCAACATGGCCATATCTAAGGATACTTAAATACAGAGACTAGAACCAAGAACAAGCAAAGAGATCTTTCTCCAAACAAAAAAAGTCTAAGGCTTGCAGAAAAATCTGAAATCTAAAAATGCATCTTGTGTGTCGAATAATAGGTAATATATATTGACATATCTGTTTTTAAATGAATGTGTTAGAAATCATTAATGCAATCATGGACTCAAAGGGTGCATACAGTTTATAACAATCCTAAGCATCTTAACTTGGAAAAACATTCCACTCACACCAGCAGTGCAGATTTCAGACCAAAGTACTTAGGATATCTGCATTTATTCTTCATATAGCAACAGAAGTTGGATACCCTTATTTATTTGCTGGATTGTGCACATACGTTTAAAACTGTCCTCAATATAATTTATATCTATGGGTTTAGAAGGCTGTTACTCTGTACATAACTGCACCGTAAACCACTTTTGTTTTAGCTTTCAATTTATATACTGATATTTGTTCATAATTTTATTTTCATTATCTGTTTGGTGACTGAATTCTCTGTTGATAGAATTGTATTATTATGCCAATAAAGGTTGTTGAAGTTGAATCCAATTCTTCTTCTTCTTCTTCTTCTATCACTATTCTTTCTTATATTTTTGTCATAAAATGCTTCTATTGGAGACATTAATGGTGACTCTGGAGAGCTTAACATTTTATGCATTTTACCTAGATGTGCAAAAGCCCATTTTTATTATATGTATATCCTTTCAAATGAAACATTATTTGTCATAATATGCTGCTTCCAGTTTGCAGTATAACACTTATTTGTTCTGGACTGTTGATCCAATCTGAGATCTATACTAGTCCCACAGTTTAATGTTCAGTACCGCAAGTCCTCCTCTTTTTTATCATCTTGTAAAACTTTAAACCTGATTCTTGGTTTGTTTGGGGTTTTTTGCCATTCCGTTTACATTTTCCAACTTTGCCATTCTTTCAAAGTTTTATCTTTTATATAAATTGTAAGCATCTGAAACAGGAAATAAAGCTCTGGTAAAAGATCCATTTTAATCCTTCCTAACTGAAATGTTTAACATAGTTCATCTTTGTATATCTGGTTGTATTTTCTTCCATGTTGTTACAGAATTGGGATTTCCATGTTGTTACAGAAAGTATAATTTCCATGTTGTTACAGAAAGTATAATTTTGTTTTTTGAAGGTTAATTCTAAGATATTTGACTTTCTCTGAGGTAGCATCACTGCAACGGCACCCCCTTCATTTTCTATAATTTTTTAGACTGGGAAACCACTCACAGACCAGGCTTGTCAGATTTTCCTGCCTTTTTCCCTTCAGGGACTGAGCTGCTTCAGAAAGGGTAGCATTTGGTGACAAGAAGCACTTTCCCTCAGCCCTGTTACACTTCCCAGAAGACAAAGGATGCTGGTTGACTTTTTATTCCTTTTGAGGCACTCCCCATCACTGAACAGCCTTATCCCTGGCATTGAATAAAAATGGTTTTCAATCTGTTTTTCCAATGTCTCATATGAAATAGCTGTATTTAAAAGGCCACTTGGATTCAGTCTGTCAGCAGAAGCTTGGAGTAGATACCACTTTAGTTGAATTACGCAGCATGCTATCTTCAGTAATGCAGCATTTAAAACCCTAGCCTTCACACCTACAACCTACTTCCTGGTGTACATGACAGGACAACCAGATTACAGTACTTCTTCTATACTATTAGAAAATAATCTATGTTGTTAATAAGATTTTTTAAAAGATTCAGCTATAATACATTTTTCTTTAAATAATTATGTGGTTTAAAATGAAAACTGAACTTTATGCAAACCTAGGCCCTTTCGCACGGGTCAAATATTGCACTGTGCAAACAGTGTAAATAACACCAGTGTCACTCTGATCTGTTCGCACAGCCAGCCCTCCTGTCGACAGCAAGTGCATCAGCAGGGCCACGAGATTTCGCATGGCAGTGCAGCGGCGTTTTTTTGTTGGCCACTCATTTCTGTGTAGCTACGCAGGAATGCACCCATGTACCCAGTGGTGGGATTCAAAAATTTTAGTAACAGGTTCCGATGGTGGTGGGATTCAAACAGTGGCGTAGCGCCAATGGGGCTGGGCGGGGCACGATGGGGCGTGGCCAGGCATTCCAGGGGTGGTGCATTCCTGGGCAGAGCTGTGGCAAGGATGCAGGGTGCGCGCACCCCAGGTGCAGTTCCCCTTCGCCCTGCCTCTAGATTCAAATAATTACTGTTTAAAGTATTAAAAAAGCAATATACCGAAAGGTAGTGTATTATTCCTTTTTATATAATTATATTGATTGATTTTAAATAATAACATAAGTAAGGAGAGAAACCAAAAACTATATTGTCAAACGCTTTCACGGCCGGATTCAACTGATTCTGGTGGGTTTTCCGGGTTGTGTGGCCGTGGTCTGGTGGATTTTGTTTCTAATGTTTTGCCTGCATCTGTGGCTGGCATCTTCAGAGATGTATAACAGAGACTGTTTACAATTGTTAACATATTACAAACATATCTAATTGTCTATCTCTCTCAACCCCCCCAACTAAAACATCCTGTATTGCCTCCCTCCTCCCTATATTTCCCTCCCTCCCTACTTTCTACTTCCCCTTCAGAATCCTATAACTACTTTATCTATTCCACTTGAAAGAAAACTAACAGAGGGAGAGATCCAAAATCTTTAATCTAAAAGAGTAGAACTCCTCTCTTTCCAATATAAATTTCAAAAAAGGGGAACAAGAAAATGAAAAATCTTTACCTGTAATACTTTCCCAACCTTTATACCAATGAACAAAAAAAATAGAATTACTATATATTGTACTATTTCATACAGTTCATAGACATGTGGGAGGGTGCCATGGGGGGCAGGGGGCCCTGGGGGGCAATTTTGTATCTCCCACTTGACAAGATTTGTTGTACCCAGGGACAGAGATTACCCCCTTGTCCCTAGTGGAGTTAATCATTAATAACCGGTTCTCCGAACTGAGAAATTTTTAGTAACGGTTCTACCAAATAGGTGCAAATAGGATGCATCCCACCTCTCTATGTACCCCCACAGCCACGTTGACATACCATGAGACCCCAATACAACCCTGTGTGCCTGCATAGCTACGCAGACATGAACTGGAAGTTAAAAACCCTTGGAGGAGAAGAGCATCCTGCTCAGCCATTTGCCCAGCCCCATTTGCAGAGCACCATTTTTGCAAAGAATCGTAGTTTAGCGATTCAGCAATACACTGTTTTAAGGAAAATAAGAGTGTTGCAGCTTCGTTGTAGCAACTGTGGCTGTGTGAAGTGTTCTCTCAAAACTGTGTTTTTACTGTCCTTAAACCGCTGTTTTTGACCTGTGCGGAAGGGACCATAGTCTCTTAAAACTGAATTTATGAGTGAGTTAAAGATAGAACTGTGGAAAAAACTTATTTGTAAGATGATATATGATGCAAATAATTTACATAATGTCATGGCTTGATATTGGGAGTAGGAACTGGCAAGTTAATGAAGTATTATTTGTTGATCCATCTGGGTGACCTTTTATTCCTTTTAAAAAGCCTAATAACTGAACTCTGCAATTGGCTCAATACTCCAATTATCAGTGTTTATGGTTCTACTGACCAGTCAAAGAATATGGCAATTTATTTTTCATTTCATGAAAAAAAAATTGACCCACTAACCACTAGCATCCTGGCTTCTGATTGAGATCAACATGTATGTAAGATGAGAATGGGAATATGCAGAGCAGGAATACTGGAAGAAACAAACATCTCCTAGGGGTGACTCCAATGAGCACAATTTATTATTATTGTTGTTGTTGTAGATTTGATAGCTGCCAGATCTTTAGCTCGTTGTTGGCCTTCATTAAAATTAGCTTTTGCACCTTTTCACAAGGTCACAGTGAATCATTTTGTTGCCAAATATCACACTGAAAAGATTTTAAATTTGTTTTCTTTTACCATAATTCATCATCAGATAGCAATATAGATGTCAAGAAATTATTATTACAATAGGAAGCAAGATGGATATATTTATTCAACTGCCATTGTGAAGGACTCAATAAAGATTTGGATTTTGCATGTTATTTATGAATGAATGACCAACCTTTCATTGATATATGTGTATACCTTTAAATGTCTTTTACAATATATCTTAATGCATGGCACAAGTGGTGTCATTATACCAATGTTATATAAATGCATCTGTATTTGTCTCTCCATACACACTTTGAAAGCCAATGGCACAACTTTGATACAATATGATGACTATGTAAGTATGATAATATAGAGATATAATGATAAGGTTCGAGATACAATGTGTATTTTCATAGTCTAGAGATAGAGATACAATATTTTCATAGTCTAATTTTAAATATAATATACATTTATAGTTCCTGCCCACATTTTTATATTTTTTATAAATTATTTATTGGACAACACCCACATTAAATTTTAACTAAAATATATTTCTATTTGATACAATTCATACCATAAGATTTTATAATAAAATATTTATTGGACAAATTTATATTTCATACAAATACAGTAATCAATTTGTAATATTTATCATATTGAAAACTTATATTTATATAACAATAATAATATTTATTCTGTAGAACTACTGGCCAAATGTAATTAAAAATGTATCACTGAAGAAAGATAATCGAAAGCGCAAACTAAACGCGTGTTGCGGTTTGTGAAGTATACATTCCTGTGGAATTCTTGGCTGGCTTGTTCTCTGACGCTGGAAAATTGCCGGAGAGGAATGTAAAACAGGCGTTGTCAATTGTGGGGCTTACGCCATAGTCCGGAAGCTTTCCGTTAGCCGCATACGTGGAAGACTGAGATTTATTACTTGCCGGTACATGCAGATGACCGGGTGGAAAGCTATTAAGAAAAAATATTACTGGACAAGTTGAACTATTTAGTACACCACAATGACTGTACATTGAACAATGAACTAAAAGTCTATAAGACTCACGTCCAGAACAAAAAGACAGAGGATGATGTCAATATCTGTAAACTATGCAATGTTAACTTATGTAATACTTTAGATGTTTAGATAACTTAGAACACATTCATGTTTATAGGTAAAAGAATGTGAATAATTGTACATATACCTTGTTTGATGAGTGAACTGTATTGATATATGTTTATGCATGTTTACTTGTTAGTATAGCTAAAAATACATATGAATTATATTCATGCAGCATTGGTGTGCAACGTCATAATTCAATATTTCATCCATTTTCCCTCATCTTTTTCGTTGCACACTGACACAATATATTCACTTCTGATTGAGATCAACATGTATGCAGGATGGGAATGGGAATATGCAGAGCAGGAATACTGGAAAAAACAAAATCTAGGACTGATTCCAGTGAGCACAATTTATTGTTGTTGTTCTTGTTGTTGTTGTTCTTGTAGATTTGACAACTGCCAGATCTTTAGCTGGTTGTTGGCCTTCATTACAATTCGAGCCTCACCCAGAGGCCTAGGAAGTTGTAATGTATCGGCGTAGTATTCGTGCGGATCCCAGCAGGGCTGCCTTCTGAATTTGACAGATGTTAATT
Organism: Sphaerodactylus townsendi; assembly: GCF_021028975.2. Classification (NCBI taxonomy): domain Eukaryota; kingdom Metazoa; phylum Chordata; class Lepidosauria; order Squamata; family Sphaerodactylidae; genus Sphaerodactylus; species Sphaerodactylus townsendi. The sequence continues at coordinate 55,166,845 of NC_059432.1, read as the reverse complement.
TTGTCAATTCGAAGATGTTTCAAGTGCTGCCCTAGTGTTTTTGGGATGGCGCCCAGCGTGCCGATTACCACTGGGACGACCTCAGCTGGTTTGTGCCATAGACGCTGAAGCTCGATTTTCAAATCGCAGTATCTAGTGACCTTCTCGTGTTCTTTTTCAATGACCCTGCTGTCACCTGGGACTGCTATGTCGATGATGCTCACTTTCTTTTCCTCGATCACATTATTATTATTATTATTATTATTATTATTATTATTATTATTATTATTTATTTATTTATTTATTTATTTATTGTTTCGGCTTTTATACCGCCCCATCCCCAAGGGGCTCTGGGCGGTGTACAGCACAAGCATAAATAAAATGAATTACTAAAATCTTTAAAACAGCGATACAAACATAATGATAATAATAGTAGAGGCGTCCGACCAACCCCACTTTAAAATTCTCCCCAGGAAAAAAGGGGGGAGGAGAGCGGCGAGTCATATTAGGTGGTGGCCTAGATGGAAAGGCCAACTGGGGGGGCACCATATCAGCGGCTGGTCCCTCCAAAGGCCCGGTGGAACAACTCCGTTTTGCAGGCCCTGCGGAACTCGCCAAGGTCCCGCAGGGCCCGAACAGCCGGAGGTAGAGTGTTCCACCAGGCTGGGGCCAGGGCCGTAAAGGCCCTGGCCCGCGTGGAGGCCAGCCGCATCATTGAGGGGCCAGGGACCACTAATAAATTGGCCTCCACCGAGCGGAGAGGCCGTGCAGGGACATATGGGGTGATGCGGTCTCGAAGATACGAGGGTCCCATTTACGATCACATTCAGCCTGTGTTGCGCCAGCTGCATTGGCTCCCGGTGGAGTTCCGGGTCATCTTCAAGGTGCTGGTGTTGACCTTCAAGGCCCTACGCGGCCTGGGACCCTCGTATCTTCGAGACCGCATTGTTGTTGTTGTTGTTGTTGTTGTTGTTGTTGTTGTCATCATCATCATTATTATTAAAAATACACGGCAGCCAGGTATCGCTGTCGGTGTTGGTCTACGTCACCATCGAGCCCCAGCCAGGGGCCTAGGATGTTGTGACATATTGGTGAAGGATGTTTGCAGAGCCCAGCAACACAGCTTTTTGAAGTTGACAGATGTTGATTTTGTTTTTTATTTCTTTCAAGTGCTGCCCTAGGTGTTTTGGGACAGTACCCAGCGCACCAATGACCACTGGCACCACTGCTGCTGGTTTGTGCCAAAAACGCTGGATCTCGATCTTTAGATCCAGGTATTTTGCGATCTTTTCATGTTGTTTTTCGTTGACCCTACTGTCATTGGGTATCGCGATATCAATGATCCACACCTTTTCTGGTTCGACGATGACAATGTTGGGTGTGTTGTGCTGCAGGACTTTGTCTGTTTGTATACGAAAGTCCCACAGTATCTTGGCTTGCTGATTTTTGAGGACTTTTTCAGTTTGATGTTCCCACCAGTTGTTAGAGATGGGCAAGTCATAAATGCTTCAGTGGACAATTTTAGTCACACTGTTGAGGTGGAATAGTCAGCCTGTGAAATCTTTTGCAAGAAATGAGTACATGGTCCACAGTTTCATCCGCTTCTTGGCAGAGTCTGCATTTGGGATCAGTTGAAGTTTTGTCGATTTTCGCTTTGATTGCATTTGTTCTTATTGCCTGTTCTTGAGCGGCGAGAATTAGGCCTTCCATCTCTTTTTTGAGCATCCCTGATGTTAACCATCCCCATGTTTTGGTGTCATCCACTTTTTCTTTGATCTTTTCCAAAAATTGGCCATGCAGTGCCTTGTTTTGCCAACTTTCTGTCCTTTTGTTCAACACTTTCTGACGATTCTCTTTGTGATGTCTTCAGCAGTTTTTTATTGTTCACTTCTTTAAGTTCCCATTGTTCACTGTTTTTTACATAGTTGGCAAGTGCATGCTTTTCTTCTTCGACAATCTGTTTCACTTGTAAAAGTCCTCTGCCACCGGATTTGCATGGCAGGTACAGCCAGTCAGTATCACTATGCAGATGTAGCACACAGTGAATCGTCAGGAGTTTCCTCGTTTTTTGATCCAATTCATCCAAATCAGCCAAGAGTCCAGTTTACAATGTCACTCGTGTATCTGATGACTGGAATCGCCCATGTGTTTATCACCTTAATTGTGTTTCCACCATTCAGTTTAGTCTTCAGCATTTTCCTCACTCTTTGCTTGTATTCTCTACCAACAATTGTTTTCACTTTGGAGTGTGTGATGGTGTCCAACTCCAAGATGCCCAGGTATTTGTAGGCTTCCCGTTGGTTGTTTCTAATAGTCTGACCATTGGGCATTTCAATTCCTTGGCTTTCTTTGATTTTCCCCCTGCTGATTGTTACTGTCACACATCTTTCTAGTCCAAACTCCATTGAAATGTCTGAGCTGAAAATTCGGACTGTGTTGGTCAGCAACTGGATTTCAGTTTCCAATTTTCTGTAAAGTTTCAAATCATCCATGTACTACAGGTATGAAATTTTCTGGGCATTCTTTGCCATTTAATATCCCAGATTCGTTTTCCTTAGGATTGTTGTCAGTGGGCTCATTGCAATGACAAATAGTTGGGGCGACAATGAGTCCTTCTGGAAGATGCCTCTCTTGATGTTGACCACTCCATACTTTTCTCTTCCAACTAACAGTTCCACCGTCCATTTTTCATTGCATTTTCAGTGAACATTATGATGGTTTTTAAGCATTTTATGATCCAACTGTGGGGCAACGAGTCGAACACCTTTTTGTAGTCAATCCACACCATGTATAGATTTGTCTTCCGATTTTGACAGTTCTCCAAAATCATTTTGTCAATGAGGAGTTCATCTTTTGTTTCCTTGCTGCTGCTTCTGCTTCTGCTTCTGCTTCTGCTTCTGCTGCTGCTGCTGCTGCTGCTGCTGCTGCTGCTTCTTCTTCTTCTTCTTCTTCTTCTTCTTCTTCTTCTTCTTCTTCTTCGGTTTAATGTACCATCCTATCCCCGGAGGGCTCAAAATCTTCAGGTTATGACCATGTTTGGAGACACAAATATTAATTATTATATTATACATATATTTGTAATATATATAATTTGTTCTATAATTACAAATCAGGACATAGTGTAGATTAATAGCTCCACAAAATGGAGCTACAGACAGATGGGTGGGATTTCTCTACAAATCTAAAGAAAGCCCCAATTTTGCAGAAAAATCTGAAATCTTAAAAAAACCCACCAGAGATTAACCCCTCTCCCCAAATAATTAAAATAATGTCTATAGCTTTAAGAAAAGGATACTGACTAAGCTCCTGAACACCATTTTTGAGCCTGCTAGACAAAATGTTAAACAATAGCATGGGGGGGAGGGCGTAGAACAGAAATGGACTTAAAGGCCAAACAGATCCTTGAAAAGATCCTATGTTCCTTCCATGACATATCTTGGGATATGCATTCAAATATGCCCATCCCACCAAAAAAAAAAAAAAGCTTTAAAAAGCTGTTTTGGCTTGGGGTGGGGTTTGAGAAAATGTAGGCACAATTTCAGTGGAACTAAAAAGATAGTCCCCTTCCAAGGACTTTTTTTTATTTTTCCCATTTTTTTCAGGTTCATTTCACCTTAGGGGGATATCTGCAGGGTTCTGGAAAGGCTGTGTTTTGAGATAGAGGCGCCAAATTTGTAGCATAGGTGCAGGTGACTGTTCTGACAAGAATACCCACACCCCAGAGCCCTGCAATATTTCCCAACAGTTCCTTATCCTGTGAAAATTATCTTTCTGTGGTTCTCAGCTCGGATATACCTCAGAGTTGTCAGTGGGGGAGTTTTGTGGGGCTCGGTGGCAGAAGGCTGTTTTGCAAGATAGAGGAACCAAATCTGCAGCATATCTGTTGGTGACTCTTCTTATATGAATCCCCAAATATGGTGAAGATTCAGTCAGAAAAAAATGCAGTTCCCTGAAATTGGACCCCCTGACCCAATCTTCACCAAATTCAGCAGTTTTTGTAAGGAGATTTACCAGCAGCTATGCTGCAAATTTGAAAAGGCTTGATGACTGAAAACTGGAAGTTGGAGGTCTTGAAGGGTGCTTCCAATATTTGATGTGGTTCAGCTTGATCTCACTGACTCAGTTAAGAATCTTGCATTATTTTACATCATTATGACCTAGCTGGAAAAACAAGTTCATGCACCTTTGGAACATGCTTTCTTCAATTTTTATTTAGCCTGGAGGATCCCTCCTTACCCTGACCCAGATGATCTGGTCAGATGCATCCATATTAGCCAGTACAACTCAGAAATTTCAGATGCTACAGAACACTACAGCTTGATTACTGGGCCGAGTATGAGATATCTGGCATGTGGCCCCCATCTGTGGATAACTAAATCCGTGAGTTGGGGCCACACTGGTATTGAACTTTTTTTTGCAAACTTGGGAAACCACCTCCCCCAGTTTGCAGAAAAAATCTGAAATCTAAAAAAAAACATGGGAGGGTATTTAAATCTCTCCCTTCCCGCAATAACAGAATATTCTTTGGCCATTGAGAGAGATTTCCCAGGTAGATGTTGTCAAGGGACAGTCAGGTGGGAAAGTTGAAAGGAGAGAAGAAAACAGGAAAGGTAGAGAGGCTATGGGAGCTTTAAGGACAGGAAAATAAGAAAAAGCGGAAAGAAAAATGAGAAGTCCGTCACAAGTCCTTGCTGGTGTCCTGCTTGTCATACCTATTCTGCACTCACTCCATTGTTTACCAATCAATTTCCTGCTTCAATTCAAAGTGCTGATTTTGGTCCTAAGGCCCATGTATTCGCAGAACCACCTGTTTTCCAGTGTGCCGCACTGTATCAGCTTCATTCTTCTAAATAAAGCCTTTTGGAAGTGCCACTCTGCAAATGGATCAACAAATGGATCAACAATTGTCCATATCCTAACATTTCCTCTTTTGGTTTCAACTTGTTGGAATGCCCTGCCTCACAAAGTCCCAATGACACACTCTATATTCAAAAATGCAGAATAAAAAGTCCTGAGCAGGTGGTACTTTTAGAATACAGTGACCTGGCATTTTTAGGTAGGTGGGGACTTAATTTGGAATGAAAATGCACAGCTTTTGAGTTCCTCTGCCTCTTCCTATGAATAGCAGCTGTTGTTCTCAATTACCTTAAGCACAAGTTTCAAGACCACCTTCAGCCAACCAATCAGCACTCTGTTATTTAATAATAACAAATTTCTTAGCTCTGTTTGCTGCTACTGCTGCTGCTGATGCTTTCTGCCGCTGTCTGTGTGTGGGGGGGGGGGGGGGGCTGCACAATGAATCAACCCCCTTTGGGAGCCCAGAACAGTCTCCTTGCCAACCATAATTTTCCTTTTCCCAAGGGGCCTACGAAACCTGGAGCAGGTTCCAAGTTCCTCCTAAACTGGCCGTTCAATTTAGGCTTTTTACCAGAGGGCTTGAAAAGGGTTATAGAAAGGCAGATAAATGCACTTCTTGTTGCAAGCGTCCCTGAAAAACCAGGCCTCAAGAACAGTGATCTCATTTCTGCTTCATTATTAGTGGGGCCAGATTTTTTCCATTAACAGGTAATTGAGTAGAAACTAAAATAAGCAAAGTTTATTTTATCCTGGGCATTTTCTTGGTTGCATGCAAAGAAAAAAAAACGATTTTAAAAGAAGTTCAGAAAACATATTTATTTTTTTCACAATTCATCTGTTCTGGAACACATCTAACTGCTGCAAGGATTTTGTTTGGATATTGATGCTTTTCTTTATTTATTTTTTTTAAAAAATTACTTCTTCCAAAACAAACCATCTAATTGAATTATGGTCGTGACTCTGCTTTCATGCTGAGTAGATTTATATACATATTATAGCATGATTTTGCCTTGCTTTAGAGTTCCAAAGGAAACTAAAGCAACAGAAACAAATAGGATAATCCCACATTTACTTTTCAGATAGGAGGAATATTGAGTTGTGAGAACAACATGAAGAAACAGACACTTCTGAGCTTAGCTAGGATCTTAGTTACAAAAATAGTCATGAAGACCCATCTGTCTATTCTCAGATTTGCCTTTCAAGCATCTCTTCATTCCAGAGTCCTTGAGATGAAACAACTAACTAAAAACAGTTTCTTACTGACTCATAATCCTGTACAGCTGCCATGTTGCTAGTAACTGCAATAAACACAGCAGGGAAGATGTGCTTGAAAGACAAGGTTAAACTAATGACAGGGCCACAGAAGAATTTTAGAGGGTCATAGTGGGTTGCTTGGCCTGGACCTCAGTCTCCCCACAGCCAGAAGCCCCCTTTGAGTCCCTGATGGAATTATGGGACCTATTGATCTTCAGTCCATAAGAAGAAGAGGGAATCCAGTTTTATGAACTTATCTGTGTTGAGGGCAGGCAGTAGACCAAGTTGGGGACAAGAGGCCAAGTTGGACCAAAAATACAGGCAGAACATCAGGAGCTGAACAAGGTACAAACCATGGGGCAGAACCACAGAGTGACCTCTCTTCATTGGCCTATTCCTTCTCTCTGAATGTGTACCAATAGTAGCAGGAAGATGGTTACCATCTTCATGCTGGAGATGGGGATCTCCCTCCCTATCTCCCATTGCCCACCACTGCTCAGATGAGTTGTGGGAAGAAATGCCTTGGGAAATGAGAGGGGCATGATCCCTGGTGTGATGATGTCACTGCTAGCTAGGCTAGCACCCGAAAACACCCGAATTCAGCTCAGATTCAGGCCAAATTCAAGCGGCCCAAAACCAAGCCGAATCCGAATCCATTTGAATGCCCGAATCCAAATCGCAATTTGGGCATTCACATGGATTCAGGGTGGGGGGTTCCTCATGGGCCCCCTTTAAACAATGAAAGCAGCATTGTTTGCCTAAATCCAGCATGGATTGGGGGGAGATATAAAGGGAGCTCTTCCTTTAAATCCCCCCAATCCATGCCGAATTGAGGCAAACAAAACAATGCAGCTTCCTCTTCCCTCCCTCCCCTTTTCCTGTTTGCCACCCCCCCCCCCCACATGAAAAGAAGGCACTTGAAATAACCATGGACAATGCCATTCATGGGCACTTGAAATAACAACAGACAATGCCACTCATGGGCATTTGGAAAGCTGGAGAAACTTACTTGAAAAGCATGGATCCTCGTGGATCCTCCTGATTTTCCCACTTGGCCACCCCAAAATCACCATCACATCACAGCTCATGCCCCTGGCCACATGTCTGACCACAACAATCATGCATCCCATGCTCCGTGGTGCCACAGTGGTGCAAAAACCTGCTTTTAAAAGCATGAATCCTTGTGGATCCTCGTTATTTTTGCATCAAGTCACCCCAAATCATCACACCACAGCCTGAGCCCTTAGCCACATGTCTGAAAACAACAATCATGCATCCCACACTTTGTGGTGCCACAGTAGCACAAAATGTGGTAAGAAAGCACAGATCCTCACGGATCCTCCTGATTTCCCCACTTGATCACTCCAAAATCACCATCCCATCACAGCTCGTGTCCCTGGCCACATCTCTGACCGCAACAATCATGCATCCCACACACTGTGGCGCCACAGTGGTGCAAAAAGCTGCTTGAAAACATGGATCCTTATGGATCCTCATGATTTTTTTACCATCACCCCCAAATCACCATCATATCACAACCCAAGACCTTAGCAATATGTCTGGCAACAATCATGCATCCCATGCTCTGTAGTGCCACAGTGGCGCAAAAAACGGAGGTGTGGGATGGGGTAATTTGGCTCTGTGGTAGTGATTTCAATGGGGGGAAGGGCTCTGCTGGGGGTCTTGCACTGGGTAGGGGCACCAAATTTCCTTCAGGGCTGCTGGTGAGTTTCCTGAAAGGAACCAGCCAACTTTACTGAAGTTTGCCAGGGAGGAGCAAATGCTGCAGGCACCCAATTGAAGGTGAAGCTGATGCCCACAGAACGAGTGCCCAGCCATCCAAACTTCAGCAAAGTTGGCTGGTTCATTTGAGGAGACTCATCAGCAGCCCTGTGGGACATTTGGTGCCCTTACCCAGAACAAAAAACTCACCAGAGCCCCCAATAAAATCTCCAGCACAGAGCCAGCTGAGCATAACAGGAAGCTCCATTGAAGTCTATGGTGGGAAAAAATTTTTCCCCACCATAGAATTTGCTGAAGAGATGCGAGATTCTGTGTTCTGAAGTGGTTCCATTGCAGCCAATGGGGAATTTCTGGGGGTTTCTTCTCATGACCCAGCTCAGCAAGCAAGGCTCCATCACCTGATAATCTGGACCCATGGGTGAGGGAAAAAAAACACTGGTATGGACTATGTAGCTTGTCTTCTGCCAGAGGCTGGGGCATGTGAGCCAAACTCACAGTCCTGCAACTGATTGGCTCACATCTTGTCAATTAATGGTAATTGAAAATCAGCATTCCCTGAACAGTAGAAGAAGAATTTGGATAATCCAGTGCAAAATAAGCATCATAAGAAAGCATTGTGCCCTGGTATACCCATATATTTGTACCATTACATCTGTAGCATATTTGTACCATTACATCTGTACCATTACATATCACTTGTTCAATCAACTCTTCAGCACTGTTGTGCAGGTTCTAATATTGCATGGTTTCTGGGTTTTAATATGGCTTTTTACGGAAACAGAGTGAACTTTAAACCAAGTAAGTTCTTCTTTACTCATTGCCTTAATATCCTAATCTACATGGGGAAAAATCTCTCTACAGTGATTCAATGCTGGATGTGGCAGCAAAAACCATTTGGATTTTTGAAGAAGTGTTGGAAGTTTTTATCTTCTAATCTAGAGGGCTTTCTCTGGTACAAAGACTAAAACCTCCAGATTCTTAAAAACTGAATTCCAGCTGGACAGCAGTTAACTTTCATAAAGACTGAAGAAGTTCACCCCTGTATGAAACTCGAAACCACTGACCTGATAACTTGTTCTTCAGTCTCAGATGTGTTGTGGATGGATGGGGCCAATCAGTGGAAGCATTTTGCACAGGCCTAAAGACATTGCACATGTTCTGATGGTGACACCTAGCATGAGAAATAATGCTGCTATCAAAGGCCTACCCAAAGTCACTGGCATATCTATGGATAGGCAAGGGGGGGTCATGTGGTGGTGTATTTTGCCCCCTCTCTGATCCTGCCCAGCACCTACCCAAACTCCTCCCCACTGGACTACCCCACTCCCCCACTGCCATGCTGCCAACCTCTTCCCCCCCAAACTCAAACCAACATACCTTGTCCTCCTCTGAGTGACATCACCCAGATACATACTGAGGATATAAGATGCTGCCTCCAATGTGTTCCTGGCTGGTTCCGCTTGGATGGAGAAAAGGTTTGTGGGGGTGGGGTGGCAGGGGCAGTTTTGGTGGGGGCTGGATGCTGCTTTGTGATGGTATGCCACTGGCCAAAGTACATTTTTTTCAAGTATTTTTTTCTATATAATTTTGTTTCAGAAGGAATGCAACCTTCCCCTTTTTTTCTTTCCTTTTTTGGCTGAAACAGCTAGAAACATGCCATAGGAAAAATATTGCTAGATTGCAAGACATGCCTTGTTTCCAAGTGCAATTCAAAACGCTGTATTGACTTGCAAAACCTTAAATAGCCTGGGCTTAGGGGAGTGAAAAATGGCTTACTGCTGTGTTATGCTACCTATTTAAAGAGGTCTTGCTTGGAGGTCTTTTCCTGTATCTCCACCATCAGAGATGAGGAGGCTGTTGACCAGCACTAAGGCCTTCTTGTTGTAGTACCACATTTTTGGACCATCACATGCCTGAGGTCTGGATGTCATCCTTGCTATTAATATTCAGGCGCCAGGGAAAGGTCTTATTTTGACATACATTTATCCAAAAAGTTCTCTGTTGTGGTCAATTTGATTTGGTTCTGTTAAGGAGTTCATATATTTTAACTATTTACATTGTAACTGTGGATAAAAATAAATGGCATAAGTAAATCACATATGAACATCTAATGGATACATGGCGAAGTAACATTTGATCCTGGGACTTAATTTTTGTAGCTGCCAAACCATGCCAGTCCTTTTATTAGTTTGTTGTCCTATTTATAATTTCTAGCGGGTTTCATAGTTCAAGAACAAAATCACCCGAAACAACGCCTAACGTTATCATTTCAGTGTTTCTAGACAGATTTTCTTTTCTTCTTTTTTGTCATTTCATTGATATTGTTGTCCTGACTGTGTGTGTTTGTGTAACTGGCTCACCTTAACAGATATGACTCTGGGCGTATTTCCTTTGACCAACACCAATCAGTTAACATACATGACATCTTTAAACTTTAATACATTTTCTCACCATAAACGCCACCAGTCAGCTTCCATGTAGGTAGGCTTCCATTGTTAGTTGTCAAAGTCTTCTTGAGTGGATGTCCCACTGTGTTACTTTTGTGTGAGTCAAATCAAGATTATACGTAACAGAGAAGAAAAAGAAAAAGAAGAGAAGGTTAGACCCTCATTTTAGAGTTTAAGAAAAATCTGCCAGCAGGTTGCAGTTCGAGTTGGTAATATACATGAAAGGAAGAGTCCAAGCTGTGTCACTAGTGTCACTATATTAGGCTTTCAGGAAAAAGCATACAAAACACATATTGTAGTGGTCACACGCAGAGACATAAATTTAGGAACAAGATCTGCCTTAGCTTGAACATCGTTGGCTCTGATAATAAGGAACAATGAGCTGAGGCTATTATGAAATAAAACCCAGGTGCTTGAATGGATTGAGCTTTGAGCTGAGTTTTCCCAGGGAAAAAATGCACTTTAACATTTTTCACAGGTAGGATTCTGTCCTAATTTTTTTTCTGTTCATTTGCCCACCTCTAGGTTTAAAAGGCTGTATGCTTTATTTATGGATTGCTTTGTGTGTAGCAATCAACTATTCTGGATGGAAACTGGTTTTCAGTCATGCCAGATGTTATTTAATTTTATCATAAGGTTGCGTGAAATGCATTTTTGTTTTCAAAGAAGTCAAACATTTATAATTGTTCTTGCTTAACTGTTTGACTTACCTAGTATCAGGGTAATATCCTGCTATGGTTTTTATGTCAGATAGTTTGGAATAACAAAACAGTGTTTTGAAGGAACTATTGCCTTTGCCAAGTTTTTATATGTCCATCTGAATAGAATCAGAACTGCCTCCAGAGTAAGTATACAGTTGGTTAAGTACATGAAACAATGATAAGGATTTCATTATAAAATCAGAGAAAGAAAAGGTAGTGGGGAAGAACTGATGCCTTCTAGATACCTCTCTAAATATTTGAGGACAACACATTCCCTTATGCATTATATTCAGAGGATGCGAACTTGCTGTGAAAATGTGTAGGAAAGTAACCTAAAGCAACTTCCAACAAGGAGTGCTTTTATTGATTAATCAATGGGTGCCAAAAATAAACATCTGGCTGCTTTAAACTTAAACTCTCACAAGAGCCAGAGCATTAAATAATGCAGTGGAGATGTTTTGGAGTATCCAAAGAGAATGTCCTTGTAAACTGAGACATTTTAATATGAGGGATTTTATTTTTAGGTGCTCTGTTCTACTATGTAAAACATTTGGATAAGAGCTAAAACTTATTACTATGCTGTGTATGCGCTGCAAAAGGTGGTGGTGGATGATGGTCTTTTGCAAAAATGGCAGTGAAAGTTCTTAACATTGCTGCTCTGGTTTCAGATCCATAGATCATTTATCTTAGCATTTATGCCTGAACTTTCAGCATTTTTCTCCCAAGGTGGTTCACATAGAAAACATGTAAAGTTATGTCTGAGCTGCTGCTTGCTACTATCTGGTACTCATCTTTAGCCAGCAATAGACTACTGTTAGGGTTATCAACCTCCAGATGAGGCCTAGCGATCCCCTGAAATCAAAATTACAGATATTAGTTTCTTTCCCTTCCTTCTTTAAACCCAGCCCTTCCTAAACTCCACCTCCAAATTTCCAGGAATGCTCTTGACTCCGAACTGGCAATCCTCACCCTGTTTTTGTCCAAAATTCAGATTGCAGTAGCTGAACCAATGGGAGAATCTGGGAAAGTAGTGATGCAATTGTTTCTTTCTCTAGCCCACCTATTGCTCTGGTTGCAGCTTGCTATTTTTTTTTATGTCAGTGGAAGGGACATAATTCTTTTCCCCTCTCCTTCTGCATTGTCAGCGTTGACAAGAAGACTGTAGTAGCTATTCCAAGTGTCCAGAAATGGTGCAAAGATAGCCTTTCTTCTGGAACTTATTTAATTTTAAATATCCAATTCACTGTTATTGAATTCTATTGTCCTGAGTTGTGGCTTGCTTTGTGATTACAAGTGTGAATTCGGTGTGAAAACGGTGTAAACCTTTTTACACTGTTTTAAACCATTTTACACTGTTTTCACACCATTTTCACAGTGCTGTTTTTTGGCCCATGCAGAATCCGGCTAAGATTCTGATATACTCCCTCATATTTTCCAATGGCAAAGCAATTTGTGATTGATTATTCCAGGTTCAACACAATTAATGTAGTCCATGCAAAATAATGAAAAAAAAGAAACTTGACGATGATAGCAGTAACAACAATATCATATGAAGCATTTGCAGAGGGCTTCTGTGTTATGGTGGAACCAGATTTAGACCAACTCAGTGATGCTATCTGTTTGACTCCTGAACACATATATTTGATTTCCCCAAGCTCTTGTTCTTTTTTCATTCATCTGACTACAGAATTGTCTGGATTTCTAGTTCTCATCATATTTACACACTTTTGTAATTGGTTAAAAAGCAGCTTAAAATGTTGAAGCTGAATTGCATGAGCATTACAAAACACTTTAATTATCACTTGGGAATCTAGATCAATGGGTTTACTTTACAAGAGGGTAGATTTCAACTGAACTTTTGGAGAAGTTTCCTAACAGTAGAAGTATGACAACAGAACTGATTGATGGAATATTAGATTAGCAGAGTGCTTAGGGCACATGGCACAGCAGAATTACTTGACGTGTGTGTGCTGCTTTAAAGAATATACACAGAGCCTTTTTATGTAAGCAAACTAATATGAGTCCTTTGTTGCAAGGAATTCCATTCTAGACAGGATAAAGACAGGACTCTAATCTAGCTAGAATGGATGGAATGGCTTACTAGCTAGAATGGATGGAAATCATAGAATCATAGAGTTGGAGAGACCCCAAGGGTCATCAGGTCCAACCTCCTGCAATGCAATCCTGCAATGCAATCCTGACAGACGGTCATCCAACCCCTCTTTAAAAACCTCCAAAGAAGGAGACTCCACCACACTTCGAGGCAGTGCATTCCACTGTTGAATAGCCCTTACTGTCAGGAGTTTTTCCTCATGTTTAGGTGGAATCTCTTTTCCTTTACCTTGAACCCATTACTCCTGGTCCTAGTCTCTGGAGCAGCAGAAAACAAGCTTGCTCCCTCACCAACATGATGCCTTTCAAATATCTAAACATGACTATCATGTCACCTCTTAACCTTCTCTTCACCAAACTAAACATACCCAGCTCCCTAAGTCTCTCTGTGTAGGGCATGGATTCCAGACCTTTTACCATTTTTGTTGCCCTCCTCTGAACCTTTTCAAATGCAGGAAGCAAGTCCAACTCTCATGGTAGCAAGTTGGAGTGTTTCTGTGTTTCAGCCAGAAGGAAGGAAGATTTTCTAAGAGCAACAATCTACCCCACATCAATCTACCCCACATCAAAGGAAGGGTGCACAGGTCTTTACCTATCTTTCACGCTGATTTTCTGTAGTCCCCCTCTGGAGTCTGAGGATAAGAGATATCACAAGTCTTTCATTTCCAACACTAATTGTATGGGGATGGAGGATAGGAAATCTTACACTGGAGGTTGTCATCCAGAGGCTGAATGGTCAGTCGTGAAGCATATTGTAGCTTTAGCTTTTCTGCATTGAGCATGAGATTGGACTCAGTGGCATACAAGTATACATTTGTGCATTGGGATGCGGCCAAGCTGAAAATATATTTAAAATACCTTATCAGTATTTTCAGGTATATTTGGCTAATCAATAGGTCAACTCATTGGACAGATAGCTAACACTTTCATGACTGGGTGTGTACCCAGCCCCAGGTGGAGGGCTACACAGCATACAATCTACCAGTTTACAAGACTAATGCTAAGGGAAGGAACTTGGCGGGGTTAGCCCTTCTTCTAGAATCCCGCCTAGATATTAAAGTCATGGCCCTGCCAAACTTTGAGAGCATGGCCCAAGCCTTTCTACTAACCTGGGGATCCAATATGCTTGTAATAATAAATGCTTATCTTCCTCCCTGCACTAATTGAACTGTTCATTTGAACATTCAATTGAACACAAGATGGAAGCAATTGTTAGATTATATTGTTAAAACTAAATAAAAGACTCTTACCAACAATGTCATTTTGGCAGGTGATTTTAATGCCAGAATGGGGGCAGACGGGCTGGCATCAATAGAGGAAATGGGGCTCGATTCTGAAAATTTTCCGTGGTATTTCTCCTTACAAAGGCATTCCAAAGATAGTCATGTTAACCGTGCAGGAAAGGCGTTAGCCAAACTCTGGATTTATTGTGATATGATATACCTTAATGAGTCTTCACCAATTCAAATATTCAGGGGAATATACCTTTTTCTCCAGTACGGACTGTAGTGTAATAGATTATGTCTCAGTCTCTCCAGCTCTGTTTGGGGGGGAGGGGGTAAAAGACTTTCATATAGACCATCACAATGCTAGTGACCATTTGCCACTCTCCCTGACAATCAGCCTTCCTTGGTTGTGCCCCTCCAGAGGAATGTTGAGTCTACTACCTCCTACCCAAAAATTAATTGGCACTCTGGAACAGAGAAACAATTCCAGAAAATAACAAACTGCCAATTTTGGGGGGAACAATGTCAAAAAAAATTGTACAAATTGAGTCATCTGACTCACTGTTGTGCTTATATGAAAAGTTAGTACAGAACATTATTGCCTCATGTGCCACTAACACCAACAATCAGTTAAAGAAACCTAAAAGAGCTCAGGCAGATGGTTTTGACCAAAAGTCACCAAAACTCACCAAAATTTAAAACATCAGTTAAGAGCCTTATATGCAAGACAGAGAGATGCCAATTAACCTTCCTTACCTCTTGTTTATTTCTCAATCAAAAAACAGCTTAGTCAGAGATTAAAGGACAACAAAGTGTCCATCATCAATGCAGAATGGGAAAGACTCATCCAGGCAATCAATCCTAATGATTCCAGGTCCTTCTGGAGCAAAGTCTCCAGCAGCTCAAGAGCCAACAACAATTTGGCTGCTGGCATTTTGACTGAGGCCTGGTATCAGCACTACAAAAACACCTTTAGCGTTGAAGAGGAGGGCCTCACAATCCAAGACCCACCTCCACTTGACAATCTCTTGAACTGGCCCCTGTTACTCCCTCCAAGGTAGTGAATTTAATTGAACAACTTAAGTCAGGCAAGGCGCCAGGCCCAGATGCAATACCACCTGAGATGTTAAAAAAATGTTGATTGGTGGGACCCACTTTTGACTTCCCTCTTTACAACAGTTAACAAAACCAGTCTAATCCCAGTAGCCTGGACAAAGGCTATAGTTGTCCCTATTTTTTTAAAAGGTGATCATGCCTCACCATTGAACTACAGGCTGATCAGCGTCTTATCAATACCTGAGAAACTATATGCCAAATTTCTACTCACTAGATTGAATGAATGGGTTGCCCTGAATGGGGTATTAGACCCCAAATAGATAGGGTTCAGTAAAGGCAAATCTACTCTTAATCACCATGTTTATAAACCAACTTATAGCTAAACTTGCAATAAACCTGGAAGGTCTCTGTACATGGCATTCTTGGACATCAAGGGAACTTTTGACTCTGTCCCGAGAGACAAACTATGGGCCAAGTTGGCCAAAATGGATGTTGACGACAGACTGATTCTCCTTATTAAGGCCCTTCACCATAACACTGAGTGCCAAGTCAAATGTAATCAAGAGGGACTGCTCACATCTAAAATATCAATTTCCAGGGGAGTTAAACAAGGCTGTGTCCTTGCCCCGGTCCTCTTTAATTTATATCTAAATGACTTAGCACCAGTACTTAAATCAGTTAATTCACATTGCCCAAACCTAGCTGGTCATCAAACCTCTCTATTATTATATGCAGATGATGCAGTCCTCTTATCACTTACTAAAATTGGTTTGAAGCTATTATTAATGGCCTGTAATGAATATTGTCTTAACAATGGCCTAACACTAAATCTTCAAAAATCTAAGATCCTGGAAGCCATCTCGATGGCTATTAGGAGGCCATCAGCTGGAACAGGTCAAATGTTTCAAATACCTGGGTCTGCACCTTCATTTTAGAGGAGGCTGGGTTAGCCATAGAGACCAAACGATCATGAACTGTGAGGTCAGTGTTGCGGCCATCATTTTTTACAAGGGCAAATAATATGTATCTGCGGCGATTAAATTGTTTAATACCAAGGTATCCCAGCATCTTCTGTATGGAATCTCACTTTGGATAGGCTCCTGGTCTCATTCAGTTGAGCAGGTACAATCACGATTCCTGTATAGGCTCCTTGGTATGACCCACTGTGTGCCCTATGCTGCTCCGTGCCTTGAAACCGGACAACATCTGCTGGAGACAAGGGCCTGGCTTGTCACCTTTAAATTCTGGTTACATCTGTGTTTCAATTGTGAAGCCATCACTCTGATGAATAAGTCACTACAACTTTTCCATCAATCTGAATGGTGGGGACATATTGAATTCCAAACTTAAGCTGGCCTACTCTCTGGATTCCTTGACCACATTTTTATCCAAATAAATATTTCAACTCCTGAAAAGGAGGCTGCTGGATCAGGAGCACCAAACTCTAATTGAAAAGGCCACAAGGTCTTGCTCCCCTCTCGCCCTGGGTATCCCCTGCTCAGGAAGCAGGGGGACTCAATATCTTCATCAAATAATCCCACCCAGGTCTCGTCCAGCAGTGATGCTCTCCCATCAGCTGTGCTATCGGGGAGGTTTGCCAAAACTCAGCAAAGGCTTTGTGCATGTAATGGGGACTGTCCAGACACTATAGTACATATTTTATTATATTGTCCCCTCCTTATGGCACCTAGAACAAAATGGCTATCTCCGCTGTTAGCAAAAAAAGAGCACACATCCAATTGGTTGAACATATTGTGCATGTTTAGAACATTTGGTATTATAGTAGAATTTGAATCCTTTTCCTATGGGCCTATATGCAGGTTCTGTATGCAGGTCAAATGCCTATTGCATTATGGAACAGGCCTCATGTTATGGGTTAGAAAGGAAATCTTTCCTTTTCTCTCTGCTCCTGCTTTTGTCCTGATTAGAGGTTTATTCACAGATTGCTGTGGATGTCGCCAGGGAATTTGAACTCCTGAGAGAAACAACAGAGCTTGTGGCTGAAATTGAGGTCTCTCTAACCAGAGCGTTTCTTTGTTCTTCACTTTCAGTTGTTTTCTTCCTGTCTTTCTAGCAGAGAAAGAGAGAGAAATAGTGAGAAGCAGGAACTACCTCAACTGAACCAAGCTGAGCAGTTCCAGCTTGTCTTTTTGCCACTGTTCCTCTATTAAGAAGAACAACAGCCATTCTGACCAGTCCCCAAGAAAACATTGCAGGCTGCAATGAATGTTTCTTCCTGCAATGAATGTTTGGAGCGGGGAGAGGAGGAACAGAGGGTGGATGTTGTTCAGGCAGTGAATTGAGATCGACAATCTCTCATCTTCTGATAGTTTGCAAGACTGCAATATGGTCCTCAGGAATGCATTTAGAGTTGTTTAGGGACATGGAAAATATTTACCTCAGCCTTGCACAATTTATTACTTACTGTTTGACAAAGTTGGTTTCTTTTTGTGCCAACAGTTATCATCTTGGGAAACAAGGTTGAGTGTAGCAATGATATTAAACATAATGCAATCTGCTTGGATAAATAGATATGACGGTGCCACTGCAGAGCCAGCCAAAAACCACATGCTAAATTATTTATTTGCAAGCCTTACAAGTCTTACATTTTTCACTAGAAAAATAATCAAATGTTATATAAATGGAATGATCCAGGCAGGCTTCAGTTTCCAACATGGAATAGGTTTGGGAGACTTCTTGGAATTACAACTGGTCTTCGTACTTCAGTGGTCAGTTCTCTGGAGAAAATGGCTGCTTTGGAAGATGGATTCTATGGCATGAGCTCCCTTCCCAAACCCAGACTTTCCCAGGCTCCACCCCTAAAGCTACTGAATAAGTGGCATTTTTAATTTATTTCACAAATAGTAACCACATATTTTTGCATGATATTCTATAGGGATGATTCTAATCTGAAGCAAAGAAAGTGCCTATTGATTTTCAGGTTCTTTAACTAAAGTGTAGCGAGATACTCCAAGAAAACCTGTAGTTTTGACTTACGGAGGTTCTTTCCCCTTAAGCTATATTAGGGTGAGAACAACTTTGAAACTTTAAATAAAGTGTTGTGAGCATCAGAATGTAAAATTGTATGGAATAGAGGATTTTAAAATTTTCCTCTCACAAATTCATGGTATCCAATCCCATGCTTACTTGAAAAACAGTGCACACTGAAGTCAGCAAGACTTTCTCCAAATAAATATGGAGAGATTTGATTGCAGCTTGGCAGTTTTAAAAGTTTTGTTTTGGAAGATATCACAGAATAAATGTGTGACATTTATCAGAAATATCCCAGGACAGATACAGAATTGTGAAGAACAGTTTAGAATCCCTCAAGCTGATCACATTAGGTAGAAAATTGGGTGACTGTATACGAGATTATCTTTGTTCCTTAGCAGAAAGGATAAAAGACAGTAGAGAGGAAAGCTGGGAGGGCAAAATGACTAACCAGCTTTTACTAAGCGCATTATTATTATGTTCACAGTCAATTGCTAATTAATCACCACTAGCTAATTCTTGCTAGATTTCCAGCACTGCAATTCAAAGTGTTGCTGACTTCCAGAGAACATATCAAGCACCATTTTGATGAAAGCTATATGTTTCATTTCATATCCTAAAAGAGGGAGTGAGGGAAAGGCAAGATTAGGCCTTGCTGACCAGACAAAGTGGGTTTGAAGAATTTCTAATGTGCCACAAGGAAAACCACACAAGCAGCATCTGGTGTGCCTGTCCCATCCTTTGTTTTCCTGGATTTGGCTTTTAAGGACATGAGTGGCTTCTTCCTTTCTCCCCTCTCTTCAAGCCAAGAGCTTGGACAGTTGTCTTCAAACACATACACACACACCTTCCTGCTACTAGCAACCCAGGAGCTCAGACAATCCTTCTTTTGTAGATTTGTGTGTGGTGTGTATGTGCACACACCTTTTAAAAAACACTACAAAAATTGGAAAGGTTTTCAGAAGGTGGAAAATGTAACCTGATTCACACTGAACTTTATAAATGTCCCCATCTCTCACCCCAACATACACTCTCACACATATGCACACATGTATATACAGGTACACATATGGAGACCATCTATCATATACTTCATACATTTAAAGACAGACTGCATTCAGAGCCTGATATTCATTCAGTAAGAGAGGTCATAAGCAGGCGGGCTAGTGGTCAGGTTGACAGGCTCCAGTGTTCCCTCACCTTACTTCTTCCACTAGAGGTTGTGTGTCTTCTCCTTTACTTGGGGACTGGTATGGTGTGGAAAGGGAATGGCAGGGAAGAGTGAGAAAACCTGAAGAAAGTTGAATGCATGGCAATCCCTGTTGCTTTACCTATGAAGGAAGGGGAAAGTTGAGCTTTCACAGCTTTCAGAAACCTTGAGGATTCTTAGATCTGAGATGGGGTGAGCACTGTAGAGGGAAAATTGTGTGCATAAGCAAGAATCCAACCTGCAGGGAATGCATACACATGCATAAATGTTTTTTTGTTTCACAGGCAACATTTTGTCAAACAACTTGGAACATTTGCTGCCATTCACACTTGGCGTGGACTTCTGATATAAAGTGTGCTTGGCCAAGACATAAACTTTTCATTTGGCACCTTTTTTCTTGGTGACTTTGTAAGTGAATCAGGAACTATGAAACAATGGCACACACCTTTGGAATGTCCCTCCTGACTGATGTAGAATGACAAGATTTCACAGGTTAGCTACTTACATTTCTGAACCTTTTTCATAAGAAATATGCCCACTTGGTTAATAGGTGATGAGGGCCAGCACTGAATAGACAAAGTTGCTGTGCTGCCTGACTCACTTGTAATGAGGCTGAGTCTTTTATTCAGTCCTTTGGTGCAGTTTAGTAGAGAATAGTTGTTACCGTGTTTCCCCGAATGTAAGACAGTGTCTTATATTAATTTTTGCTCCCAAAGATGTGCTATGTCTTATTTTCAGGGGATGTCTTATTTTTCCTGTGTTCTGTTCGTCGGGCATGCTTCCAAACAAAAACTTTGCTATGTCTTACTTTTGGGGGATGCCTTGTATTTCGCACTTCAGCAAAACCTCTACTATGTTTTATTTTTCGGGGATGTCTTATATTAGGGGAAACAGGGTAAGACAGATTTCCATTTTGATATTCTGTATCAAAGCTACAGCTCCTTAAGAATGTACACTGCAGAAAAAGAACACAGAAAATGTTAGGAATGAGAATATACCATTCAGTACATTGATGCTTCTCTCCTGCAATATGGCGTTTCCCCCAGGACAGCATCTAATTGCTTCTTGAATGAACTCACTGTCTTTTCCTCAACAACCTTGCCCAGTAGGCCATTCCAAACATTTATTACTCTTTGACTGACAAGGCACTTCTTTGGTCTCTGAATTTGTTTTTGAACTTCCATTTATGCCCTGAATCCTGCCATCTATCCACATGATATCAAACATAAGAAACATGCGTTGATTTGATGCATTCAACTATGATTTTTGTGTATTTTTAGAACCTCCCCTCAAGATGTCTTTGTCTTTTCCCTAAGTTGAATAGATTGGTTTTTTAAATCTGTCAGTAACTTCTTCTGACTTAACTTGGAAGCAAGTTTAAGGAAAAATGTTTAATAAAGACTGAGTTATAGTACACCAAGCTGAATAAAAGTATTAAACCCACTGCAGAAAAAAATGCATTTTTTTTGCTGTTTTGGTATATTAAACCATCATTCATTTTTTCTGATTTCCCCTGCAAGATATTTGAATAAGCAGAGAGAAAGAAAGCTGAAATAATATGAATGGTATTTAAAAATCAGCAGCAGCTGAGGATATTGATTAGGCAATTGCCCTAATGTACCTTGTAACCAATGAAAATAGGATGTAGGAATTCCTCATACCATTCATACAGATCCTTATTAGGAACTTCAACATGGCTGCTGTATCTATCTGTCTTTTATGGACAATTGTTTAGTGTTTTATTGTATTTATTGTTTTATTGTATTTATTGTATTTTGGAATGCCAATAAAGGCCATCATGACTTCAACAAATCAGCTGGTTGCCTCCTGGTGAAATGCACATTCTCTGCATTAAGTCTAGGCTTATGGACCTCCTGTACGGCATCTGCAATTGTTTGTGGACAGTGTTTATTAGAGTATGCTGAGAAAAAGAAAGAGGAGAGAGAAAGCATATTATCAAGTAATTTTTCTTTTTTCCTGCTTGCTACACTTCTTTTCCAAACTTTGTGCAAATAATCAATCTTTGTTAAAGATTTGTTAAAATACACATTAATCAAATATTCATTGATACTTATAATTCTTAGGGCGTTTCAAGTCAATTTGCTTTTTTATGTGTTAGTAATTACGATAGCATAAAATCACCTAAGATAGGATCTTGCAACATAATAAAGGTCAGGTTTGCTCATAAGTAAAAATATTTTTAAAAATTAAGATAAGAGGGTTTAGATTCTTGACAGATGTGCGGAAAACAAGCTTTCCATTATATACCTTGCAGTTCTTTCTCTTTGATTGGAACTGCTCAAATTGTGTAGACTGTTTATTTATCAACCCTACCAGAGTGTGACTGTAACATCCATTGACATGGATTGCTTTTGGGTGGTTGCAACCACATTTCTGTCCTAAGCCAAGTTGGATATTATATTGTGTTTGGCTACATCCCTAGAGTTTCTGGATTTATGGGCTTCTGATTCAATGAGTCTTGGTTACACGAGAATCCAAATATTGTGAGTTTTCATTGGGAGATTTGTCGTTGTAGCTCTTGGAGTTCCCTTCAAGGATTTCACTTGGAGTGCCAAATTATATGTATGGAGATGTGCCAGCGCAGGGAGAGCTCAGTAGATCTCCCTGTGCTGGCACATCTCCACACACATAATTTGACAGCACGTCAAGATATTTTATCTATGAAAGCCCTTGTACAAGGAATGTAAGTACATGTGGAGTTCTCTAGGCATGGGCTAGTGGCACATTATCTTTTGATAGTGAGGGGCCATTAGTAAAGATTTAAAACTACTTTGGTTTTTAAAAGGTTTAAAAATAGCATTAAGAAAATTTCATTTGTTGATGAATATGTTCTTGCATTGTTTGATACCTTAACCCCTAATTCCTAGTGATGTGTACAGTTCTCAACAGTACTTGTCAAACAGAAATAGCTCTCCAGCTTCTCAAGGATGAATATCACTAGAAGAAGCAATAAGTAGGTCTTCTTAAGCCAGGCTTCTTTTCAGAAATAAACAAGGAAATCCTTGAGCAGATCGTTTTTTTTTCAAACCAGGCACCACACTTTAGTCCTTGAGTCAGTTGAATGATGCTGTGATGCAGAGGTTGAACAACCTTATACTCAACTGGATTAAAATTGCTCTCTTCTGTTGCTGTGAAGAAACATTAATTTCAATGTGCCAGTTTTCTTCAACAATATTCATTAACATTACATTCCTAATGGGGATCACTCTGCATGAGAGATACAGGAGTACTTGTAAAAAGAATAAATAATCCATTTAAATAGGTTACTCTTGGCTTAAATTATTTACAGTGCATTTCAAAGCAGAGCTGCACCATTATAAACCAAGTGACTCCAACAGGCTCAGAAGAACATTGTAACTCTGCTTAGGATTTCACCGTTAGACACAGTGGAAAGGTGTTAGCCCAGTGTATTTGGCTTGTCAAAATTCATACCTGATTAAAATATTGTTCTGGACCAAGCAAATTTCTGCATCTGAAATGAAGACCTGAAGAAAAATCAGGGAGAATATTATGAAAAGAGAAGAACAAATGAAGAAAAAAGATAGTAATAGGAAAAATAGAAACAATGCAAAATAACTAAGTTGAACAGAAGAAAAATGGAACATTATCAGCCCCATGGGAGTGGCAAATCTGCCGATGACTTTGGCATGGGTCTGCACCAGCAGATTTGCCCTTCCTGGGGCACTTGCCCTGGTGGAGGGGTAATTCACCAGCAAGTGGCTTGCTATGGCCCTCCCTAGAGGTGGGACATAGCTGAGGACACCCCAGCAGAGTCCCTGTTCCTCCTTGCCTCTGCTGCCGGTGTAGCTGGGGCAGTTCAAGGGCATGTTTGGGGAAGGAACTGATGTTAGTCAGCTTCCTCCTGGTCATTGGCCTTGTTGCGCTGGTGACTGCGGCTTCAGACTTATGCCGCTAAAAAGGGGGTATAAGTCTATTAAGGCCAATAGGATCTTCCCAGTGGATGGAGGGTTTTTTTTGCATTTTAAGCCTTCCCACACTGCCAGGAAGCCTCCTTGGGGATCACAGGCAGTGCAACAATGGCACAGCTGCAGCACTGTGGCCGGACACCTGGCCCATTGGATGGGGCTGTATATAAGTTATGGAGAAATAAGAAGGTAAACAGGGTAACAGAAGATGAAAACCATTTGAGATACAGATATATTTTTAAAAATCTCTTTATCAAATTGCTAAAATCTAGGGAGCTGCGCAGGAAGAGAAAGTAAGGTTTTTTTATAAGGATGCGCCTAAAAATGGCGCCTCCCACCCAATGCCGTTTGCTCGGCACCCGGGTGCACATCGATGCTTTTGAAAAAACTCGCTCATTGAATAAATTTAAAAAAACACTGGTTGGGGGGGGGGGAAGCACGCTTCTTGTTTTGGAGCATGTGAAGTTTTTCCCCCAACTGGAGTACCAGTGTAGTTGGTCTATGTGGAGTGGGCCTGTGTCATCCACATACATATAACGTACAGCTCTCACTCTCCTTATGAATAAGTTGGGGGTAATGGCTGTTTTGAACTGGTGTCCTGGATGAGGGCCAATAAAGTAAAACTTGGTGCAATTAGACTGACATGCTATTGGTGTTTCTGATGGAATTGAAGGACAACCTATTTTGGATGAAGCAGGAGAAGCCAGTTCACAGCTTGGGGATATGGTTAGACCTGGATCTACAGGTAGTTACTCAGCTTTCATCCCTTGTACATAACAGCATGCTCTGTCTTTTGTTGACTTTCCATCTTATGTCCTTTCTCTAGATGTGCTTTGGCCACAGTGATACATGCTTCTGTTGCCTACAGGTTAGTTCACAGCAATGTGCTACATGTGGATTTGCCTGTGAAGACAGTCCTTTAGCTTCATTTTTTTCAGCGGCTACTAGGATGACAGTTAGGTAGAGTGAACTGTGGTGGTAGAAAGTGCTGACAAGTTGCAGCTGACCCATGTCAACCATGTAGGGTTTTCAAAGCAAGAGACGTCCAGAGGTGGTTCGCCGTTGCTTGTCTTTGTGCTGCAGCCCTGAACTTCCTTGGTGGTCTCCCATGCACATACTAACTAGGGTCGACTGCTTAGCTTCCAAGATCTGACAAGATCAGGATAACCTGGGCTACCCAAGTCAGAAAGGAGTGAACCATAGGCAGCCTATTTATTTCTAAGCCCAATTCCAACTGCTGGGTTTGGCTCATGAAATCTTTCATGAATATATGTTGCTATTTTGTTAGTTCTTGCTGATTTGTATGGTTTCTATTTAGACTTTATTTTTGATTATTTGATTATGAGATTCTTTTATAATTTAGAAATTTCCATTATGAACCATCCTGGGCACATGTTTGTGGAGAGTGGGCAGGTGTATAAACATTATCTAAAACAAAGGTTGCTATATACATAGGAAAGTTTTTGCTCTTTTTAAAATATTAACATTCTAAGCATTGATTAAGAAATCAATATTTGCCAGTTACTATACTTTAAGAAATATATATATTTGAAATAGCCAGGTTCTAATGAAATACTTCAGGACAATGTCCCCAGTAATTTTGGGGTTGTATATTCACTCTTATATCACAAGCTGCTTTTGAAATGCCTATATTTTCAAAAGTGATTTGCTAATCAGACCTGGGTTGTATGGGGAAAGCTTTTGTTGAAAACTCCCCATGGGTATGCAATTTTGTTTGCGTGATTTTCTGGGACCAGGCCAAGGCTGGGAAAGGGTGAGTGAGACTGGTATAACTGATCTATGTAATGAATCATTCACAGGAAACATGGAGCAATTTATATTCATGGCTGCCTGGCTTTGAGAGAATTAAACTTTTACTTTTCATTGGGACACACACATTAATAGCTAGTAATGAGCACATCAATTCCTCTGCAACATTTCTAATATTTGTGTTCCACAATTTATCCCAACTGTCTTCAAATTGCCGGACATTTCACTGCATGAAGGTAAAGGATTACTGTGAATCTGGTGACTAATGTATTTTATTGAATGGGTGCCTTGCTACTTATTTATGCAAAAACTTGTTTCATCTGATATTTAAATTTGATGTTTTCCTCCACTTTAGAATTGGTTTTGCAATGTCAAAAGCTCCCAATGCCTTAAAAAAAAACCCCTTGAAATCAGCTTCCCAGAAACATGAAATAAAATTTGAAAAAGGAACCTGACCTAATGTAACTTGCTTTTTTGTGCAGCTTAAAAAATGAACAGATTCACTTGGGATGTTGATGACTAATGATGGCAATAATAAGAATGATTTTTGATCTCAAGGCCTAACATTATTCATATTTTTCCTTAGCCTCAAACAATGTCTTCAGATAGGCCAGGTAAAGGCAAGTCAGAAACAAAACAACGTCATAAAGGCACTGCTTTCTGCAGACATTTTCAGCTGCTCTACGCAGCTCACATTGTCTTTGAACCCTGTGTAATGAGAGAAGTATTTTTGACTCCAGAGACCACTGTGGGTTGTTTTTACTTCAACATACAGAACTGAGTTTGAGCTCCTCAACATAGGAAATATGTTTAGCTTTTTTTTTTTGCAACTCCTTCCTTTTCTTTTTTTTCAAAAGTGAATTGACTAACTGGCATACTGTCATACTGAATCATCCACTTGTGTTTAAAAGCCTAGTGCAATGCATGGCGTGTTGGGCAGTCATGAATTATCTGGGTGCCTTTAGCAATTTTTATATGGCTCAATCCAGATGGGAAGAATGCCTCCCCATGCTGGTGGAGAGAACAAACACACTGGCACCTGGATACCACATAGCTCCACAGCAGCCAAACTATGGTGCTCTCTAAGTAGGTGCTAGTGCAGGTGGGAGGGCTGGGGCCATGATGGCAGCAGGCCTTGCTGCCTTTGCTAGGCTTGCCGCTTGAGGCTTATCACACCTAGCCTCATCAAAACCAACAATGGCCAGTGTCTGCCTATGTTGCACCCCCTCATTGGGTCCCAGAGCCATGGTGCCAGGGGCCCTCTCTTCATCCTGATGCAACACAGCCAGGATGGGCCTACCTGGGAGGATGGAGGAGTGGGCAGTCGCAGGAAGAGCAAGGCATGGCAGAACAGAGTCAGCACAGCGGGTGGCAGCATCCAGGGCTAGAGAAGACACCAAAGCCAGCAAACATGCTGGAGATGGACCATGGTGGAGCATGGTGGCAGGAATGCCTGGCAGCTAGGCAATGGAAGGAGGGGTCAAGGGGAAGTCAAGGAGAGAGGTGGTTCCAATGTGGGACAGATGGGAAAGGGTCCAATTGGGCTAGGGAAAGGAGAGCTTGAGCCCAACCCCACAGCCAAAATTGGGGCCGGGCAGACTAAGGTGACAGGAGAGGAGGATTATAGGATGAGGGGTCCAGGTCAATGAAGAGTATGCTGGCTGAAGTTCCCAAAGCTGAGGAACCTGGCATGCCAGGAGGGAGAGGCAGCGGATGTGACCTTCTCCTCTGGGAAGCTGGCAGAGGCTTCTGGGGCAAACAGTCAGCTTCTACAGGTGTTACAGCCCAGGAATGCCACCCTCTGAGCCTTTAGACTTATGCTACACTTATGTTTCCCAATGGGGCAATTCAAATCACGAGAAGGTTTTTGGATTTCCCTCCTTTCTGTGCTGGCCAGATCCCCTTGCCTTCACTGTGCTGATCCTGGGTGCCCTTCCCTACCTGAATTACACTTTCTGTCTTAATTCCCCATCTGGAAAATAATAATATTAATGACCTATTTTATAAGAGACATTGCATGAAAGTGTAAGATGATTAAAGGACTTCATAATTTGCAGGTAACTTTTTAAAAAGCAAGAGATTAGCAAGAAATAATACCCAAAACTCTATCAAAGTTAGTGGGAAATTTTGAGGTAATTTGGGTGTATCTATATGTAGAAATCTTTTACTCTGCTCAATGGAATAATTTGTATTGGTAATGCAATGCTGAGACTGAGTAGTTCATTCCCCAGCAGCCTCTGCCCCTTGACTGTGACCTGAAAAAAGTAGATATTGGATGGGGATTATGACAGACTGGAAGGAAAGAATGTAGAATTGAACAACACAGGAAACTGAGGGAGAAGTGCAATTTAACAGAGAGGTCTATAAGAACTGGGGAAGTACCACTGGGCCTTCTAAAATGTGTAATAAAAGAACATTAACAGAAAAATGAAACTGCAAACAAAGACTGTGAGAGAAATTGAGGGTCAAACTACATATTGTTTTTAAAATGTTCATTTTAGACTCCTTTTCCAGTTGCAGTTGATCTACTTTCATAAGAAGGAGAATGGCATAGGAGAAGAAGTGAGAGTGGGGCTGTTAAACCCTGAAAAGGTTACCCTGACCTGCTTGTACCACTGTAAGAGAGAAAGAAAAGAGAGAGATAGGAAACATACATTTTCTATCACCTACAAAGACAGTAAAGCAAAGATGCCCCACTCTTCATGGAATTTAGCATAGTGGTTTAATTCACTCCTAGTTAATATGGCATAAATTACTAGCAATTGTAAAATAGTTATCTCATCCAGGCAATACTTGCAAGACAAGGCTGGATAACCATCGCTTACAGGTACTTATTAGCGGCTACTCAGCAGGAACACCCAAAATGGCACAACATGACTCACTGGCTCTTGTAGTACTGTTTTGCTTTGCAATCGACCCAAAAAAACGACTCTGACCTGGGGGGGCGTAAAAATCGCCGCCCCCCAGGTCGCCGTTCACACAGGTTACCGCCACGCTGCTGCAACGCAGCAGCGCATGCGACCTGACTGCCGCTCTTCCCCAGAGGCGGCTATTCAGTCACGCCCTAAACAACAACCCTTTAAAGGGTTGTTGTTGGGGGGAAGCCGATCTTCCCGGCGGCGCGGTGCGAACCGCGCCGCCGGAAGACTTGCTGTCTCGCCTAATTTCCGCCCACTGAAATGTCTCCGTGGAAGTGTCGCCTGCTGGCGGAAGCCCTGGCCACACCGTCAAATATCCCAACCCTCCGGAATTCAGGGTCGGGAGGGCAGCGCATGGGCGTATGGGCCTCCATCGGCCAGCAAGGGCGAATGCACGGTGACATCGGAGTGGGGGGAGAAGAGGCGGCTCCGTGCGGAGCCGCCTCTCCTGCGGGGGCCTCTGCTTGGCCTGCTCGCACGCTTGCGTGCGAACAGGCTTGCGCCCCCACGCCGGCAGAACTCTTGGCGGCGTGGGGGCGCATGGCGGCCGTGCGGAAACGGCCCATGCTTGTGTAAAGTCTGCTTTGGTGCATTTTCCTAGTTTTTCTAGAAGTAAACCTCCCAAAAGATGGAGTAGGGCAACGAAGTTACATTAGTGGCACAGGGAACAGATCTTCAGCCCTTGAACCAGCTTGCTGGCTTGATGCTGCTGTTAGAACACCCTGATATCCCCTGGATTGATGAGTTAATCCTAAAAGCCAAGCTCTGATACAGGTCAGCATAACTTTCCCCCACTCCATCCTACAGTGCATTCTTTCCTCCTGGATCTGTCAGGTCTTTCATTCTGTGAAACATCTTTTATGAGAGTGCTGTGCATTTATCTTCTTGACCAAACCCACAGTGGGATCTAATTTCAGACCTGCGAAGGTTGATTTACCCCCTTTTTGCAGTCTATGTACTCATTTGAACTAAAATTATCCTGCTGCCAACCTCCTTGATAGCAATTACATCTAAAGAGAGAATGAGAGCGAGAGCTGCTCGACTTCATGTATTGGTAATGGATTTTCCTTCCTTATTTTTCCGTAGGGATAAAGCTGCATGGGAAAATTAGGCACATGAAGCCTGAGAAAGTAGTGAACAAAAATTCGTATTTTATATTTTTAGTAAGAATCCTCTTGCTACCAATTACAGGCATTCTTTAATTCAGGTATTTTAGCATTGCAGAATAGGTCTGTGTTAAGAAGTACAAAACCATTTGTGATAGCCATTTAAGGTCCTTCTAAATACTCATAAAAATAGTACATTTTAATTTTCAATAATGCTGGCAGACTCTAGCACTCAGATTTTAGTATAACCAGCAGGAAATCTGTTTGATGTTTTAATTATGTCCCAGAAAATGCTGAATGTGTAATAAAAGAAAACTGAAGGGGGGCATATCACTGTTTGTGGGGAAAGATGTTTAGCATATAACATTAAAAATGTAAAATAGAATAATAGTAATGATAATAAAAACAGCTAGTCAAATATTTCTTTTAGACAAAGTAGGCCAAAGATGTAAAGTAGTATGTGCCAGTTACAAGTCTGCTATGAGGGAAAATGGAAAGGAACTTTTTAGCAGGCATAAAGCTTGAAGGAATGGGAAACAGCCTGTAAAAATGCCCTAATGTCTTTAAAATTATAGTTAAGACTAGCCAGAACCCTGTAACAGTTCCCAACAAAGAATCTCACCGGATTTAAGAGTTCCTGATTAATGCACTGACCTTCTGGTCTCTGATGCAATAAGTTCAAAACCCAGCTGGGTATTCTCATTCCCAATGAGACTTTAGGGACTTCACAAGGCCCAATCCTGATGCCATGAGGGTCATTTTCCTTAGTGAGACCGAGAGAAGTCACCCCTGAGGGAAACAAGGAATGAGAACCTGAGTAGTTTTAAATGACCTGAACCAGATGTATAGAGCTACAGTAATTTTAGGAAGAATAATAGTGGAGGATGGGGTGGAGGAAGAAATAGATCTGATTACATTCCTCCCTCCCTCTGTTCTTCAACATGTGGCATGGGCCAATGAAAATGATCGCAAAATTATGCAGCCGAAACAAATGCTGAAGGTTAGGAAGTAGTTCCATCTTTGTATGTGATAAAATGTATCTCTTTCTGGTATGTGCCTTTCAGCTCCATAATTTCAGCCCTGATCTCACTAGTGGAAACTTGGTGTGGAAGAGGCTGCATTGGAGGTCTTTACTTCAACATTCAGTTAATGTCAGAAGGCTCAAAAATGTTCAGAGGAGTCCATGATGCAACTTTCTGAAAACTTGGATATTATTAGTGCATTGTGGGCTCTTCTTAAGTGGTACAGGAAGAGCCATAATGCAGCTTCAACCCTTGCTGTGATATGACATAGATGGGGTTCATGTACAAAAAGCCAACAGAGAATGTTGCTAATACATCGGCATGGCATTGTAGCTTCTCAAAGACTGATAGAATGAAAGGCCATATAGGACCACAACAGTTAAAGCACCATTTAAACACATTTTTAACAAGGAATATATATAATGTATTCATTCTTGTTCCATTTACTATAAGGAATCTATGTGCCCTTGTTTTGGCCTGGCTGATTATCTGTATATGTTCTTTTGGAACAACAAATGGGAATCGGTCTTGGCATTACAGACCTAGATGGTTACTCTAGGGAAATGTTACTCAGAAAAGTCCCTGTCAGCTTTATTTGTATATGGAGGCAGGTGGGAGGTATCATCAAGAAGAATGGCAAGACATTGGAAAGGCTCCAATGAAGTTGTTTGAGTCAGTTTTTCGTTCTGGAGCTGCTTGCAGCAGCAGCTTTTACATTAATGGGATGAAGGGTATGAGTGGGGATACCATTTCTTTATCAGTCAGATATTGTGAACTTTGGAAAAAATGTCATTTTTCTCTCTAGAGTCCAAAACATGTTTGAGATCCAAGCTATTTCCTGTGCTGATTTTTTTCTTGCAAGCTCTTGAACATCTGGCTTTTTCAGATGGCTTTTTTTGTATGAAATGCATCTCAACGTATATACTATGTGGTAGAATACTTAATCAAAATGTTTAGACTATTTAATCAAAATGTTAGCTAGAATCTTGAACACTGTGTGTTTAAATGTCATGGGGTCTTTCCCATTTGATGGGTGCTTCAGAGTTAACATCTCCTAAGCTACATTGATCAATAGCAATTAGAGATAGATGCCATACTTCTCAGATGGCATGGACAACAGAAACTGGTATGTTAAGTATTCCAGCTCAATGTAGCAGTATGCATGGAGCATCTAAAATAAGTAATTTGCTATTGTGTCTGAGTGGTTGCAGAGGTGAAGTAAGGAGGTTCTGCTATTTCTGGAGGGCCTATTTTACTGATAGGTTTGGCAGAGGATAGTAGAGGGATTTCCTTTGGGCATTGTCTGTTTGTGGCTATGTTACTTACCACATAGCAGGAGATAATTCCAGAAAGAGAAACCTCCCACAGTTCAGATGCATCTGACATGTTGGACTAAATTGTAAAACTTGTACCTTACAATCTATGTGCTGACATAGGCCCTATCCATGTCTCAAAGCATGAGGTCATTCTTCACTCTAAATAGTAGCCTTAAATCAAAGCAAGTGCATATTTGATTCCTCTGAAGGCTCGGCGCTCCTGAGCCACTTCCCTGAGGGTGGGGAAAGGGGCGCACCCAGAGAAGTAGACATCTACGGGCGCCAGTTCCTCCTGATATGCCTCTGATGTCCTGTCATATGCTCTCATATCCCATCCCCCACACTCAAGTACTCTTTGCCATCTCTTGAAGGAAAGATAAGAAGTAGAAAACACATGACGTCACAATCGTCCTAATACATGAGCAATATAGCCAGAGTCCTTTCAAACTATATTCTGGCTCTCTTTGTCAGCAGTAGAATGATTTGTCTAAATATATGCTCCTCTTTTTTATTTTTTTTGGTAAAATCAGCTCCGTTGATGGGAGCTTGAGGCTTTTTTTTTTTTACTAGTTGTCTTAATCTTGATTACTGGATGTGTTATTTAGTATACAAATCCATTAACCTGGCCTTTTCTCACTGCCGCCAAGATGTTACTTACAATCTATCACTTAATCTATTCACATGGTGTTTAATCTTTTTTAAAGTCAATTGTGTTGTCAGTCAAAGACTTCTCAACAAAGGTAAATGGCAGTAAGAGCGCAGGATGGCAAAATGCCGGAGACTGCTTTCTGTACACCTGCAAAGTGTAGATGTCTCCCATTATTTTCAAAATTATTATGCTGAGAGATTTTCCTTGTTTACATCCTTTTTGTGGCCCCATCTATTGCTCATTTAACCTTGAGAATCCCTTGATTTCCCCACTTTCTCCTGAACTCTTAAGAGCTTTTATTTCCTTTGTTGGTTACATTTTCTATAATTAAGTTGGCACTATAATAATCATGGGAAGATTTACTGGACACAGTTTGAAGCTTTCCCATGGATAGCACTCAGTCAACTTCAAAAGTAGGTGACTTGTCTTCTCTGATTCAGTTCAGAGAATGTTTAAGATTCTGATTATATCCTTCGACCTAACATTTATTTCCTGTATTGTATATGCTTTTTAATCTGTTTTTTACTATTGTTGTTCTGCTGTCTATGCCAATAAAGGCTTGCTACGTTAAAAAAAAAGATTCTGATTGTATCTCAGCATTCATTAAAATCACAACATATATAGAAGTTTTATTTATACTTCTGCAGTTAACAGTTACTCCATATTTCAGAAAGGACTTAGTCGTTACCCTGATTTTGTTTGGCTCATGTCCACAACAGCCCATCAGATAATTTGCACATTTCTCCCTAATGGGACCCAAAGCAGCTTAAATAAAAATCCAGTTAGGTACAATAGAAGAAATACACAAGAATAAATACAAGAACAAATTCTATCTCAGGGTCAGTCCAGAATACAGCAGGCCATTTGTCCAGGCCCCAGGGCACAAGCTACAGGATAAGAGGCCAAGTCCAAGAGTCTTTCAGGCTCTTGCCTTTCAGTTCATGCCTAAGGGCTTATGACTATTGACCACAACCAAGATGAGTTACTGAGACAGTAAGAAGAAACAAAAGCATCGCTAAAATGATGTAGCTGGCAGTAACTTTTTTCCCAGTCCACCCTCCCTGCCCCTTCTGGGGAATTTTGAGTTAAATATAATGGGACTGCAAGAATTCAGTAGCATCTGTAATAAAGGTGAGTACTGACCCAAGTAAAGAAATTTAGTTCTTCTTCATAAGATAAGATCAGTATAATCACAGGTTTCTTTCCTGTCAAGTGGCAGCTGATTCATGGTGATCCAACAGGGTTTTCAAGGAAAGAGAGGTTCAGAGGTGCTTGGCCATTGTCTGCCTCCATCCAAATACTTGCCAGGGTCAAACCTGCTTAGCTTCAGAGATCTGATGAAATCAGACTATCCTGGGGCTATCCTGATCAAGGTTTAGCCCACCAGCCTAAGGAAAGCATAAAACTGCCTTATACTATCAGACCATTGGTTTATCAGGGTCATAAATGTCTTGAAGCAATTGAGATAGTTAAAATGACAAAATAATTCAGTTAAAACACAAAAACAACACTGGAAGGTAGGCCAGTAACTGAATACTAGGTGAAACAAAAAACAAAACAAAAAAACCCCTTAACTTGCTAGCCAAAGACACCATCAGAAGGAGACAGATGAATCACCGGGGGGGGGGGGGGATTCCAAAGTTTTGGTGCCATGACAAAGAAGACCCTTTCTCAGGTTGCTACCTGTCTATCTTCAAATAGTAGAGCAACCAAAGCAGAGCCTCTGAGGACTACAAAAAGGTTCATATGGGTAGGTTGATACTGTGCTTTCAGTATGAAAACTGTTAAATTCCTTTTAAGCTAGTATTTGTTTTTTGTTTTTTTGTTATATCTCAGTTTTTAATGCTGGGTTTTACTTAGCAGCTGTCATGTTTTATTTTGTAAGCCACCTATTTTGTAAGCATAAACATTTTCTAAAGCACACACACACACACACACAAAACACACAAACACACACACACTCTCACACTCCTTAGCCCCAGTCCCAATTTGAATTGGGATCATGTTCATGGGGAGATAGGGCAAGCCATCTTCACATGCCATCTTCCTAATCTGAAACTGTCTCATTGAGCATTTGCCCTAATAGGAAACCTTAGTGTATTTCATCATTATGCAGAAAGCCTCCAGTGGACATTTTAGTTGCCTCCTGAGAATATTTTAGGTCAGGGAAAGGTTTAAGCATCTTCTCTCCTCTTGCTATTATCCAAATATGAATAACATCTGCACATGTGTATGTGACGTGCCATCACAACGGAGCTGATTTAAGGCTAGAGGCATATCAGTAATGGGGCAAATGGCCTGGGTGCCACTTGAAGGGTGCCACCATTGGCACTAGCGTCCCTCCTTGCCAAGAATTTTGCTCCACCCCGACAGTTTAAGCTTTAAATTGTGAGCCCCACCTCTAAAGTTCAAATCCAGCATCAAACTGCAGGCTCAGCCCTCCCAGGTCCAGTTTGTTTGTTTGTTTGTTTGTTTGTTTGTTTAATTTATATACCGCCCTCCCCTGAAGGTTAAGCTCTCTGGTTAGTCTCCTCCTCAACGTAGGCCCAACATTTTGAGTGCTGCTGAAAAGATTCTCCCTGCTTCCATTTGATGAAGGCTGTCCCAGGACATTTGCTCTGCAGGCTCTGATCATGGATGCCTTTTCAGCCTGAAGAATACATCGTTGTACTCAGCTTGTCCTGCCAATTCCAGCAACATATAGTTTTTCTTTTCTTTTTTTTAATTTTGCAGGAGCTGTATTTGAAGATACACAGACATGAATAAGAACTGGCAAGCAAAGGCAAACCACCTTGGAATGTCTCTTGCCTTGAAAACCCAGTGCGGTTGCCATAAGTCAGCTATGACTTGACAGCACTTTCCACCACCAGTGCAAAATATATATCATCCCCAACACAACATCCATACTTCCATGCTCCTTTAAATTCCAGTTGCTTCTGCCTTCCATTTTCCATTAATTCTGCAATCTGATTGCTTCCCTGTCTAATTCAAATGTGATCTCTGTTTTTATTCTGGCTTGTTTCTCACATATTTGCAGCTCTATTGTTGCTAGCTTTCAGATAAGCTCATTGTGAACAACACTCTTACATTTATTTTGAAGAGGGACAATGCACATTTAATGTAGGTATGAATGCTTTTTGTGTTCTGGGGACACAAATTTCCATCACCTTTGAAATTTCCACTTGAATTCCAAGTGCAAAATCATTTCTGACACCTGGAGAAGAAGAAAACTTTTAGAATCTATTAATGTTTTTGCATTTGCTCACTCCATACACACAAAGAAGAAAAAGAAAGAAAAAGAGAGAAAAATCTCCATACTGTAAGAACAAATGCAGAATTACTCACCTCTGCCACTTTGCTTCAAGTGGGTTGGGAATAGGGATCCATTAGAGCAATACTTCACTGCATAATTAAGGAAAAATGGGGTTTTCTCCCACCTTGCTTCCCTAATTGTTTTCCTCCCCTTAAACCTGTCTATGGACTGATAAATTATTGCACCCTGGACGTAGGAGCCTGGCATAAAAGGAACTTGCTCACTAGGCGGTCTTTTCCCATGTGTGTCCAGCTCTAATTTTAACAGAAATGCTTTGTACATATAATTATAAAACCAAGGGCCAATAAGTGCAGCCACAGAGCAAAAGCACGACTGTTCTCTATTCTGTTTTAATTACGAAGCCTTAGAGCAAAAAAATCCATTTCAAAGCCAGCTTGCTGTACATTCCTCAATAGAGTTAAAGGAGAGACATTTTAAGCTGATGAGCTGACACTTGTAGAAGCAAATATATTAAATAAATCATGATTCATTTTTGGGGCGAAGGCTGACTTGCATCAACTCCTGGAAAAACTGGATCCTTAATGAGTGACAGTTTGGTGTTTTCTGTCACTTCCTACAGTAATGGCCCCAAGCTGACACTGCTCTGTGGGAGTTTAATACTTCTGAACAAAAGTTTTTTGGAGTGAGATAGACAAGGTAGAAATCCCAAGGTGACTGAAAGGAATGTCTAATGACTGGAAAGACATATTTACCGGCAGTCTGTATGTAAGCTGTGACAGTTGACAGGGCTTGATTGTAATAAATATAGTTGATGAAGAGAGGGCTGACAGGTGAGGACAGCAAGAGAAAAAGAGTCAAAGGAGCCTGCATTGGCTGTACCTTATTAATGGTTAGTTGGTAACAAAGCCCAAAGTCATGAAAGCAGTGCTATCTTGAACTGATGCCTAAACACTGAAAGGTTTCCGATCTGCAGCTTGCCATAACAGGATACAATTTGTTGACCTTTCTTTCAGCAACTTTAGAGGTATTTTTGAGTTGTAGTTCACACCATGGGCAGGAAGGTTTCTGAAGATATATATACATATGAGCACATACAATACATAGAGACACCATATTATGTAACAGATGATCCCTCTGATCAAGTTGTAATCATTGCTCCGGTTTCTCTAATTTTTGGTCAGAAGATATATGAGCCACTAGAATTCTATGAATGTAGTGGTCTTGTAGCTGAAAACAGAATATTCTTCCATTCTTTTGAAAGAATGGAAACAAACATACCAGGACATATTTATCTGGAAGAATTATGCAAATAGAAAAGATTATTTGTTTCTTTTTTCTTTTGTAAAAGAAAACAGGAAAAAAGAACAAGGGGGAAAAGCGAAATCCAGCCACTAAACATATAGGCATACATAAAAATAGAGACAGAACCATAACAACAGTGTGGCAGATCTACACATGAGTTTCTACAAATGGTTTCCACACATCTAAAAATAAGTCCATATACAATTGTTATATATTTGTCATGTGTTCAAATACTGACAGTTCTAAGGTCCTCAATCCATTCATTTATTAGAGGTGGACTTTTATCTTTCCAATGCAGTACTACAAGTCTTTTAGTTGTAGTAAGGGCACTGAGGGTCCATTTCATTGACTACTGGTTATCCTCCAAGAAATGGGTAGACAGTTTAAAAGTGCATAACCATCCTCAAAAATCAGTGAACTGTATAATACAAACTTGATATGAGTAATAACTTCCTCCTGGAAAAACCCAATGATTTGATTGAATTATGGCTAAACATTGTCAACAGCAAAATTGTAAACAATAACACTTCCATTAGAATCAAACTTTTTCACACTCACTTCAAACATCACCAAGGACTCCTTTGAATATCATATGTGACGTTTCCTATGCTTTATTATCTTACATCATTATAGAGTTTGTACACATATATATGTGGTATCTTCTCTGGACTGAATATGTTCTAGCTCTAATCATTCTTTAAATAAAAAGAAAATGGTATACAAAATGGCTGGAAGAAATGCAAGCAAGAAATAGAAGATGGCTATTAAGACACAAAGTATCCTGAATTTTAAATGGCTGTGGAAGGTTTCTTTCAGTCTGAACAAATCGCTATATCTAATTCTCAACATGACCAAATTTGTGGATACTGACAGACAATCCATGAGCAGGCATGACAGATCTTTCCACAAACCTGAAAGAAGCTCCTAATTACCAGAAAATTATGAAATCGTAAACAACAAGAACAAAAACAATAGAAGCATTGCTGGTAACTTTAAGAAATAGATGCCATCAGTGGTTGTTGCTGAACATCACATCAGTAATGCCAGCATTCCAATCTCGGTTTTTGTCAGTAAGAGAACCTTTCCAGGACTATTTTGGCCTTTAAGGGAGCACTCATCAGAACCAGGGCCAGCAGCAACCAAGTGAGTGACTCACTACCGCACAACTTCCATGATTCACCCAGTACCAGCTACATAATACCAGTGCAGAATTCCAAAAATTGCAGCCATTAGAAGCATGACCCATAAGCGGGAATCTGTACTCCTGTACCAGCTGTTATGCAACAACAGTGTCAAATGAAAGCCATTGTTGTGTAGTTGTTAGAGTGTCAGACTCGAATCTGGAAAACTCAAGGTCATATTCACACTCTGCTGTTGGACAGTAGAGCTGGGAAGGGGATAAAGAAGAAAGTGATGAGCCCCTGCAATACATTGTACCCACAGCACGATGGACATAACCTAGCAGCCAGAAGTACAGGTTGGCCATATTTTTCTCAGGTACAGCCTGCTAGAGAGAGGAAAGGAGGGTATGCTGAAGACAGGGACATAGATAAAGGTAGGTAGGGGGTGGATGGGAAGGAAAGAAAAAAGGGGGGAGTTATGAGGGTTTTCATGGAAGGGAAAGATGAAATAGGAGGGGAAGGAAAAATGAGATGATCTTGCAAGTCCCTGAAGGTCCTAAGTTAACTGGAACTGTGAACATATAGGAAACATCCTTTTACAAATCAGAGTAAACAATTAGACTTGCAAGAAAATCTGAAATCTTTAAAAAAGGAAGTTAATATCCTCTGAAATAATTAAAGCAGTGCCTCTAGCTTTAAAAAAAACAAGTATTCTCTACAGTGGCCATTGTGGGAGTTGCTAGCAATGACTTCAGTACTGCTAGCCTTCAAGCCTTGGCTTCTGTCAGAAAATGGCAGGAGAGAAACAGGACCCATTCCAAGGCTGTGGTGGCCTTTGAGGAGGGCTCATCAGTACTTGGTCCATGTGATAGGCATCATGCAATCAGACCCAACTGCTTGCTACTGTTCAAAAGCACACATCTCATAAAAGCTGGTGTGGTATTCTGGTTAGAGTTTCAGACTAAAATCTGGGTGAACAACCTTCGAATTTCCCCTCTGCCACTGCAGCTCACTGGGTGACTTTGGACCACTTACAAATGCTCATTTTAACCTAGCTCATAGGGTTGTTGTGAAGATTAAAAGAAGGACAGCAAAATTATGTTAGCTGCTTTGGGATTTCATTGTGGAAAAGGAGAGGGTATGAATGAAGTAAATAAAAATAGCAGAAGATGGGGGCACATGAAAAGGATGTTAGTAGGCAGTCAGAGGTAAGGTTTGGGAACTGCAAGGAGGAGGAAAAGAGGAAATACTGTAGGGACTGGGACAGATAGTGAGGTGGCTCACTGAACAACTGGGCCTATCTCAGCAGCCAGCATGCAGAATTTTTCTAAGCAGAAGCTGCTGGGGGCAGATAATGGTAGGTTGTCTGGTGGGTAGGCAGGAGAGAAGGAAGCAGAAACGGGGAGAAGGTTTGGGAGCTTTCAGCAAAAAAGGAAAGGAAATAATGGGTGGAAGGAAATTGAGAGGTCACTTGCAAGTTCTTGCAGGATCCCCATTTGTCTCTCCTTAATTACAAAATTTATCATCTGACTATGGCAAAGACCTTGTCCTTTTCTTCATGTAACTTCACTTGTATAGAGGTGATAAATTGTTATATCTGTAAAACAAATCATCTCATGATCTGAGAAGAAATGCTTCCCTACTGCATACCACTGCAGCTTCCAGTGGTGCTGCCACAAAATGAATTCAAAGATGTACTAGAAAACACAAAGCAGATGAGACTAGGCAAGCACGTGATAAAGGCCCCTACAGCAGTATAATTCTTACATGTCAGTCATTTCAACGTTCTCTCTTTGTTGGCTGCCTGACTTCCACAAAGCTGTGATTCAGCCAACTTTGCTTAAGCTACTTTTCTTATAGTGGCAGCATTTAGAAAGGCAGCCATCAGCATGGAAATCGTCAGACTAATTGACAAACACATCCACTCTCCAAGATGCACACAATGGGCCTGATTCCCAGCTGCCATAGATAAATATAGGGCAACATCTCATATGGAGACTAGGTTGATTTAGGCCAGCTAAGAATTTGTATTTGGTGCTAATATTCTGTCAAATCTATATGTGCCTTCTGTACATATCTAATATTTTTACATAAATGCATATGTCCTCTCCCACCACCCACCCTTCTCACCTCCCTCCCTCCCTCTGTTTACTGCTTGTGATCAGATGGAGATGTATTGTTGTGATTTACTTTGTTTATGAAAAATAAGACATGATCCAAAATTTACTGCATTCCATGTATACTGTACTACAGACAGCTGCTGATTGATAAAGGTTACAATCCTAAGAACTCTAGAAATACCCACTGAAGAAAGTTGGACTAACGTCTGAGTAGATTGCTCCCATATTTGGCACTACCAAATGCTTGTACATGTTTCTGCACACTCAGATCCCACCCAAGCTCCTATTATTATGAGCATATTTAATATGATTTGCCTTTCTTTAGTTTTAAGTTGTATAAACTACATTTGTTTAATATTATCTTTTTTGACTTAAGTCTCATCTCTGCACCAGATTTGGGGCACTCCCAACTCCCAGGGATGATGTGTTTCTAATCCAAAAGTAATCTGCTAGAGCTATAGGTGCAACAGTAGGGTAAAATTAGCGCTACTGAAGAAGGAAAAACTCATGAGGATAGCTTCTGAAAAATGAAAAAATAGACCAATGCATTTAGAGAATATTGTGGGAATGGCTTCCA
Source organism: Sphaerodactylus townsendi (assembly GCF_021028975.2). Classification (NCBI taxonomy): domain Eukaryota; kingdom Metazoa; phylum Chordata; class Lepidosauria; order Squamata; family Sphaerodactylidae; genus Sphaerodactylus; species Sphaerodactylus townsendi. The sequence continues at coordinate 55,126,147 of NC_059432.1, read as the reverse complement.
GAGCATTGACACTTCTTTTCATTTGGGTTTGATTTATTTTCACCATCCCATGATGTTCCTCATCCCCCATTTAATGGTATTTCTGCATGTGTGTGTGTGGCTCAAAGACAATGTATTTTCCACTTGTTTAACAATTCACCTAAGTTCAAATAAGCCTCTTCCAAGACCAAGATCACTTTTCAAGCTACAAAGTCACAATTTCTATCAAACAGGAGTCTTACTCATGTGACATCAAAGTACATGCTCTGTGCGGGGGTATAGGATCCAAGGTTGTTTGTTCCGTTTTTGGTAAAGGAAGGGGATTCTGGGATGGCAGGGTTGGGACACTGTTCACTTGAAGGATCCATTGTCGTAGTCGGCAGCACTGGGTTTCCCATACATCTGCACTGTTCATATAAGTATTGAACATTTTTGTTTGTTTGTTTTGTACACTTCAAACACAGGGTAATCCATTCACTCAAATGAGGATGCCAGTAATGAAACCCAAAGCTAACTATTTGCTTAACCAAAAATTTGCACAAATAATGGGATTCTTCTGATGGAGTTACATTATTGTAGGAGAGTGGATGCTGTTTGTGAACATTAATGAAATTCAAATAACTGAAGTTCCAGTTATTGAAAACTGTTCTTTTTTCTGCAAGCAAACACTGCATAGTGATGCACTCTGAGTATTTTCAACAAGATAGCCACCTACTTAAAAGTCCATATACGACCGAGTAAGGGCAGCAGGGTCAATTTAGCAGCATGAATGTGAAATTTTGGGTTTTAGATATTTAAAAAGTAAAATGGGAGGGAAGATATGTTATTTTCCCCTCAGCATTTGGTAGAAGTTAATGCCCAGGGCTCCAACGGCATGACTGCTGTTTTCTCCTATACAAGTCACTCATAAGAGCCTGCTAGACACATTCTATCTCATTATATTCCCTGTCGTTATAATAACTCCATCAGAACACCCAGAATGTGATTCTCTCCTGAGGATGGGGGTTTTCTGAAGGAAGTGAGAGATAACATGGTTCTGAATTATGAATAGAGAGAAAGATGTTTGGGGACTGATGTGCAGGTCACCTATCAGTGCAGTCAAAGAGTGGAATATAGCAGGAGATGCCTTAGGAAAGGGAGTGGGATGGAGAGAAATCCTTGTACAGCTAGCCTACACTGCCCCTCATGTAATATTAGCTGATCTCAACAGTTACTCCAAGGAATATTTTGTCCCATTGTGTTTCAGGCTTTTACACCAAGTTTGATTACATAGTAACATGGAATTGATTTCTGGGGCTTAGGACAGTTGGCAAACTTGACTAGACTTAAAATAAAGCTCTTTGATTCCATCTGCAAAATTAGAGCAGATTTGATAAAGTAAAGATGTATCCTTTGAAGTATTCCCTATCAACATAAGTGCTAAGAACACTTGAGTGAAGGAATTTTAACAGTTTTGAAAGCAGTAGCAAAGGAACATCAATAAGGATTGCAGCTAAGGGCATGCCCACAAGGCAGTAGACTAACTGTATCTATCCTGCAGGCAAGAAGCAATTGCTAAAGATTTCAGACTTTTTAAAGTTCAGAGTTCAACTCATAAAAACTTTATGCTTAACTTGTGATAGGTTTTTGCTATGTGGTTTAGGTTTGTTATAAGACACTCAGGTACAGCAGGGGAGGTTTAAAAGGGAAGATTCTTGTTTGCCTGTCCACATAGGCATAAATCAATAAGCCCTTCTCTTTCTTTATCATCAAAATAATGTGTAAGGAAGGGACCAAGATAGAAGAGAGGGGATTAATTTTTCTCTTGAGGGTAAGGGAAAGAATGCTAACTGACTTCACTGCATACTCTGGGTGCAAGAAATAACTTCCTTCCCAAGCAAGAAATAACTTCCTCCCCAAGTGGTGAAGTGATCATAGAAGGGTGTCATCTTATTCTATGAGAACCTCTAGCATGCTGGACTTTTCTAAGGAACAAGGCAGGGTTGTAATCTAGACCAGGAGGATTTATATTCTAGCATAGGATCTTAAGTTATAGCCAAATCTGGGAAATTCCAAACTAGAAATGGATCCTGGCATATGGTTGGAGAACAATCCACCTGATAAAGATAAGGATCTTGGTGCCTTGTCAGAGCATTCATGGGAGACCATTTGAGAACAGTATCTGAACCTTGATTTTAATGTTAAAAGAAAGGTAGCACATAAATGTTAGAAATGCAGAACTAATTGGACAGGAGCTTGGAGGTGGGAAAATGGGAACAGTGGCAAAGGCTAGACTCCTGAGTTCATTGGCCCTTTCTGCACAAATATTCTAATTTTTTTCTAAAATGTTTTCAATTCCTCCACCCTTTTTACAACAATGTTTGTCTGCATTTACGCCCTCAAAATGATTCCTGGCCAGTATTATGTGATCCCCCCCCCCTTTTTTGAGATCTGTGTTGAATCCATGGCCCTTTCCGCACGGGCCAAAGGGCGCTTCTCCACCGGCAGGAATTCTGCCGGTGGAGGGGTGGGGGCCATTCGCACGAGAGCGTGCGAGCGGCCCCCGCAGAGGCCGGCACAGGAGAGGGGGCTCCGCACAGAGCCGCCTCTTCCCCGTCCCTCTCCCACGCACCTCGTCGCCGTTGTCGCCCTGCTGGCCTCCGTAGCCCCGCCCACGCTGCCCTCCGACCTCCAGGGGTCGGAGGACAGCGAGGGAGGGTCTTAGGAGGCCAGCAGGGCGACAACGGTGATGAGGTGAGTGGGAGAGGGACGGGGGGAAACAGCGTGTTCCCGGCGGTGCCGTTCGCACCGCGCCGCCGGGAATGCGCTGTTTTTCCAAAAACCTCCCTCCTGGAGGGAGGTTTTTGGAGGCGGCCTGACGCCACCCTGGGGGAGTGAGAGGGGAGCCAGGTCGGTGCTGCTGCGTTTTCGCAGCGCCGCCTGTGCAAACGGCTCCATGGGGATGGCGTTTTCGCCGTCCCCAGGGCGCTGTTTATGGCCCTTGCAGAAAGGGCCCATGCTTCAGTGCTTCACAGCCTCGTGCTGCGATTCTATATTCCTTGTATACTCGATTCTTTGAAGGCTGCCTTCAAAACAAATAAAAGAACAAACAGAAATGCACCAAGGAGGAGTAAGTTCAGGGAAGCGAAGGAGTGTGGGAAACGTACTCAATAGATCGCACAACAACTGAATATGTTTTTAAAACATTTCAGACAGAGAATAGTTTTAAAAAAGGATTTATTTAAAAAGTTTTGAGGCTGCAAACAAAACATTTGGGGGGAAAGCAATGCAGTACTCCATGGAGGAAATGTTTTATTTCCAGCCTTAAAATGTTTTCAATGGTTTGTGCAGAAAGGGCCACTGTCTTCCTGCTGCCTTCCAGTCACATGGTCTCATGTGGTATATTCCTGTCCCTATCGTTTTTCAAAGAAGATTCTGAGATCTTGAATGCTCACACTGCAGCACAGCTAATTAGCAATCAGTCCTCCAGCTCAAATCCTAGAGTTTGTAATGTTGTTGACAGCTATTTCATGTAGTGCAGAGATGTTGAGTCAGGGTGGTCTTTCTTAGCCATGGGGTAATTGGGACAACTGGCCTGGGTCGTGCACTAGAGGGCCTGCTGGGAACCCTCAGTGCCTTGCAGGCAACTACCTTAGCTGCTGCCTACCACCAATATTCTGCTCAATCTAAGACTCAGGAAATGGAGGCAGGGCAATGAGCTGCAGGTTGATCAGTGGACACTCCAGTCTACAGTTTATCCCACATGCTGCCTGAAAGTCAAGCAGCATCGCAGGAGACCAAGGTAGTCAAAGGGGCAAAACTGCATCTACACAGGGATGGGAAGACCAGTCAGAGAAACAACAAAGTGGATGATTTTTCTAACAAGAATGGGTGATATAATATGAACCAAATGGCCAGTGTTGGTAGACGGGGGTAAAGGTAGTGGGCACAATGAGAGGAAAATGACTGCTAGGTCTTAGAATTCCTATTGCTGTTGGGAGCCAAAGGAGTTCACAACCAAATGCTGTTAGATTTTAGCAAGACATAATATAATTAATTCAGAGGCATGATGAGAGTAATTCAATGGCAAGAATGCAGAAAAGGTGAAAAACACATGAAGGGTGGGCTATTCTAAAACAAGAGCCCTTGGAGGTGCAAGCTTTCAGAATTTCAGTACGACAGAAGTGTGGTAAAGAATTCACTATGGCCCTTTCTGCACGGGATATTTACGGCGCCCTGGGGATGGCAAAAACGCCGTCCCCAGGGAGCCATTTGCACAGGCGGCGCTGCAAAAACGCAGCAGCGCTGACCTGGTTCCCCTCCCCCTCCCCCAGGGCGGCGTCAGGCCGCCTCCAAAAACCTCCCTCCAGGAGGGAGGTTTTTGGAAAACAGCGCATTCCCGGCGGCGCGGTGCAAATGGCACCACTGGGCATGCGCTGTTTTCCCCATCCCTCTCCCACTCACCTCGTTGCCTTCATCGCCCTGCTGGCCTCCTAAGACCCTCCCTCACTGTCCTCCGACCCCTGGAGGTCGGAGGGCAGCGTGGGTGGGTCTACGGAGGCCAGCAGGGCGACGAAGGCGACGAGGTGAGTGGGAGAGGGACGGGGAAGAGGCGGCTCCATACAGAGCCGCCTCTCCCACGCTGGCCTCTGCGGGGGCCCTCGCACACTCCGGTGCGAACGTCCCCCCTCCACCGGCAGAATTCCTGCCGGTGGGGGAGCGCCCTTTCTGCAGTGCGGAAAGGGCCTATGACAGGAAAATTTAAGCTCCTGTGAAGGGAGCCAACTACCAAAATAAATAAAATAGGTTCAAAATATTTCTGAGAAAACCAAACACTGTCCATTGCATAATCTGACAGTGTCAAGGCAGTATGTGTATTGTGTGAAAAGATACCAGCCTGTTAGAACATAAAGACTTTATGAATCCATGAGCCAGTAACATCTAACTGAACCATCTTAAAGAAAAGAACCTCTCATAACACCTAAACAACTGAAGAAATGTACAAAGGTGATTTAAGAACTGTGTCTGTGCCAAAACTGGTATTTGTACATATTTATTTACTTATCTCCTGCCTGATTTCCATCCATTTGAAATATCTCCTGATCACATCTAGCTTGTTCAATAACATTTTCTTCTGTTTGTTGAAATTGCCCTAGTTCTTTTTGGTGCCTTGAAAAGGCAGATTTACCATAGAGGAACAAGCTGCCTTCACCTTTCTGGAGTTCCTAAGGCTGAGGAGATAAGCTTTATACATCTCATACACTACCGTCATAACAGCTCAGTCATATAAAAGGCAGGACAGACTGTCCAGTTTCATTAGGAGGCTGCTGGAGTTTGCCACAAATAGGAAGGTGAAGGGACCTGCCACAATCTGCTACAAATGAAGGGGTTTTTTTGTGTGTATGGGGGATTATTCAGGAAAGAAACCCATCATAATATAGACTCAAGTCCCCACTTGTGCCATTGAAGCTTGCTGTGTAACCTTGGGCCAATCACACTCTCTCAGCTTTGATCTGCCTGGTATTTGGATGGAAGTCCTAGGAATACTAGGATGTGATGCAGAAGCATGCAATGACAAACCACCTCTGAATGTCTTTTTTTTGAAAACCCTACGGGGTTACCATGTAACTATGACTTGATGGCACAAAGAAACTTCCCGGAGACCCGCTAGATATGTAGAAAAGTATTTATTTCCTAAATAAAGGGAGGGAAGTTTGAGCTAGCACATTCCTTGGCCTGGAACAGCTGGTTAAACAAAGAAAGAAAAATGGGGTAACTGGCCGAAGAACCCCCTAAGAGAATATACTATCTTGGAGGGATGTGGTGTGTGTGCCTGGACCACTGCAAAGGGAGCTGGACCACTAGCTGATGACTCTTACTCTCTTGATTGAGTGATTTTGGGATCTCATCCTGAAGTTTTGCCTGTGATTCCAGAATCACAAAGGGCACTTTCGCAGAACAGTTCAATTTCAACCCACTTTCAATGCACTTTAACAAATTTTGCAAGTGAGTTTTGCTATTTTGCACAGTAAAATCCAGCTGCAAAGTGCATTGAAAGTGGATTGCAAGTGCATTGCCACCCGAAGGCAGGACCGATACTGCTCAGAGTCCCTAAGGCCCTTTCCGCACGGGCCATAAACGGCGCCCTGGGGACGGCAAAAACGCCGTCCCCAGGGAGCCGTTCGCACAGGCGGTGCTGCGAAAACGCAACAGCACCGACCTGGCTCCCCTTCCCCTCCCCCAGGGCGGCGTCAGGCCACCTCCAAAAACCTCCCTCCAGGAGGGAGGTTTTTGGAAAAACAGCGCATTCCCGTCGGCGCGGTGCGAACTGCACCACTGGGAACACGCTGTTTTCCCCGTCCCTCTCCCACTCACCTCATTGCCTCCGTCGCCCTGCTGGCCTCCGTAGATCCTCCCTCGCTGTCCTCCGACCCCTGGAGGCCGGAGGGCAGAGTGGGCGGGTCTACGGAGGCCAGCAGGGTGACGGAGGCAACGAGGTGAGTGGGAGAGGGACGGGGAAGAGGCGGCTCCGTGCGGATCCGCCTCTCTTGCGCCGGCCTCTTTGGGTGGAAGAACTGTTTTATTGCTAAGTGGTGCAAGCCTCAATAGCCACCACCTGAGGGTCTTCGATCATGGCTTCCTCCACCCCAAACCTCTTAAGGAGGTACCACCAAAGAGGGTAGCTCCCCAGTTCCCCGCACTATCAGATCAGTTCCCATGCGCAACCTGCCAAAAGAGCTGGGAGACCACCCCTGCTCCCACCAAATGCTTCTCATACTCTAGGCCAATCACACCACTTCGATCTCAAGCTGTGCAGCCAAAGGTCCAGCCCCCTGGCCTACAAGTGAACCCCATCAACTCAAAACAGTGCCTGGGTCCTGAAGGGAGTGTCATGATGTTGGATGCATCTACCACCCCAGTCACGGGGAAATCAAGAAACTGCCCTGCAGGTTTTTCACCTGGCAAATTCCACTGCTGAGGTGCGAAGCCACCTTGCCAAGAACACCTCTTGAGCAGCTGCAACCAAGAACGCCTCTCAAGCAGCTGCGACCAAAAGATTACAGCATTTGGCATGAGCTGGCATACAGTGTCCAAAGCTGCAGCATGGCTTGGAGCAACTCAATGCATTCAACTGTCGGCAGGTCGTTTTCCCTCAACTGGAACCCGAGGGCGTATGGTGTTTCGTGTCTATGAATCCTCTCCTTGCAAGTGGATTTTGCTATTTTGCACAGTAAAAATCCAGCTGCAAAGTGGATTGAAAGTGCATTATTCTGCATGTGCGAAAATGCCCTAAAATTGCCAGTGTTATGCTACACAGTTACCTTATAAGTCAAGCATTAATCAAGCAAAATGGTTGCTGATGAAATACATCCCTAAAATTTCAAACTGAACATGAATGCCCTGATCCAGAGTAGTGCAAACATTAGGAACCCCTTGCAAGCAGAGGTACACAGACCTAGAAGTGATCAGATCTGTAGAATTTGATAGCTGAATTGAAGTCCGATTTGAAGCCCAATTGTAAAGCCAAAATTTACTTCAAAGTTATTTACTTAAAATATTTATATTCAGTCTCTGCTATTGCTTGAGGCACCCTAAACATCTTTGCTTTAGTTTTGCCAGTGCTTGGGTAGTTATAATTATGGATTTTTTAAAAAACACTAGCAATAATCATTATTCTTAACTTTCCATGTAATAATTAACACAGCTGACATTCTTGCTTACTTGTACGAGAAAGTCTTTTCTTTGCTGAATATGAAAGATTTGCTCCTATGAGGTGTCTCCTCATGAATTCTGTGAAAGCCAATAAATATGGGCTGATTATACAACCCCCAGGCAGCGCATCTTAAGTAGTCATTAAAAACAATCATTTTGGCTAGAAAGAGCAGCAACTGGCTTCTGTTGGAATGTTTGCTTATAATTAGGTAATCCTTTTTCAGAATCAAAATGAATGTGTAATCTGAGAACAAAGCAAACAGTTTGAAAGTTCTGAGCTGGCTGTGCGAGGATCTAATGCATTAGACAACCTCAAAATTATTCCTTAAATGAGAGCTGTTATCTGGTGTAGGAAACTGTGCATTTATGACGTTGTTCACCTGGGCTACCCAGACCAATAATTCATGTGCTTCCATTCTAAGGGTTAGTAAAAGTAAAGTAGTAAAAAAAATTACCTTCAGGGCCTCCTCAGCCCTTAAGTTTTATAGGTGCTCATGAAGATGTAAATGAACACCTAACATTTGATAGTGTAAACGAGACAAACATGATTGCAAACATACGTATGTTACAGTATAGTCTGGGTTGGGAGAGGCCCAGTGGTACATGCTCTGCATATAGAAGGTCTGTGTTTCAATTCCTGACAAATCTTACTTGAAGGATCTCTGGGGCTGTTTCCGCACGGGCGGAATACAGCAACCCAGGGATGCTAAAAACAGCGTCCCTGGGGAGGTGTTTGCACGGCCGCTGCCACTGCATCACAGCAGCGGCGGCCTCGCAACCCCTGAGTGGCGCGAAGTCATTGTTTCTGAACCTCGCTCCCTGGGCAAGGTATTTCAGAAACAGCGGCTTCCACCCGCTGCCATGCAAACGGCAGCAGCTGGAAGTCACCATCCCCCTTTCCTGAATGCCTTCCTTTCCCTCCGACCTTCCAGCGCGTTGTCCAGGCCTGGGGACACGTGCCCCCTGCCCTGTGACTCCAGAGCTGTTGCGCAGGGGAGGGGGCATGTCCCCTGGCCTGGGCAACATGCCAGAAGGCCAGAGGGAAGGGAAGGCGTTTGGGTGACAGCGCAGTACTGCGTCATCTTCTCTGCTTCATGCGAACGGTCCCGGGGGAGTGTGTCAGCGTCATATACGTGGCCATGCGGAAATGGCCTAGGATTGTACTGAAAACTGCTATCTGTGAAAACATACGGTGCTGAGCTAGACCAGTATAATAATAAAAGAAAAACAGAGGGAATTCACCCTCATTCACAATTTCACAACCACTGAATGGTTCAGAATCTGAAAGTTCAAATAAGGAATTGTGAAGTTATTGAAATAGTGATAAAATAATCTGTAATCTACAGTAATTCCTACTTGATTTAAAAACATTAATGTTGCCCTAACCAAAATGAAAGTCTCACAGGAGTGCAAGAATGACATGAACTCTGGCCCAAATTGAGTCATACTTTACGCAAAAATGCATAAACACATTTGGGGCAGAACCAGATGACAACTCAGTATTGGCATAGCATTTGATTGCTGTTGAAGAGCACAGAGGCTGCAGAAGCATAAAATAAACTGAGCCAAGATTTTAGTTTGTGACAATCAGAGTATCATGACATTCAACCAAGAGTATTAGCATGTGGTTAGTAGCCATTGGTGGGTAAGCCAGCCATGAAGTGCAGTCACAAGGTAACAGGTTTTCAGATAGATTATTAAGATGGAACCATTACTTAGTGGCAAAGCATCAGTTCTGCATGCAGATAGTAAAAAATTTGGCCCCTCCAGTTAGAAAAAGCAAGTAACAACTGAAGTGAAAAATCTCAATCTGAGTTCTTTGGAGATTGCTACCAATCAGAGTAAACATTACTTAATCAGTACAAGGCAGTTTCTTGTGTTGAGTTTGGAGGACCACAGAGTCATGATTATGATGTGTGGTTGAAGAGATAGAATAAAAATTTATGCAAGTTAAATATAGACAATTAGCTGTTAAACTGACCTTTATCCATCAAATAAATAAAACATTTATAAAAGAAGAGATACATTCCAAAAGTAGGCTCAGTTTACCAAAGGCACCAAATCCAAATATTGACCAAATCAAAAGAAAAAAATCCAAATAGTACAAGCAAACTAAGAAAGCACGTGCCACAACATGTGTTTCAGATTAGCATTGCTTTTAAGAAACCATCAGGCACTAGAACTGGTTTTTGGATTGAGGTTTGGATTGTGTCTCTGCTAGGAAAGCCCTGAGTCTTGTGCAAGGATATAATAATTACAACTGTATTTTTTCCTGATTTATTCTTTAATGTGCTTTATATTGTGCAGATTTGAAAGGCCAAGACATTGGAAGTTCCACCCCACAGCACCTGCAAGTTACAGGCAAGAGGCCATATGGTTGACTGAGAGAATACAAGACTTGTTTTGGAGTCATTTTGGAGTCGACGGGCTGATTGTATTTATTTATTTTTATTTAAACACCTGCAAATATGAGTCAGCTGGGAGTTTGAACATATTATGGTTTTTGTAATTGAGGCAAAAGATGATGTCGTTTATGACAGTGTATGAACAGAGAGAGAATAAAAGTGAGTTCATGGTTAGACGACAGGAAATCATATAACCATATTTCCAACTGAGTTTAGGGAGTACATTCTTTGTAATGGGGTTAGCTAATCCAGATAGTAATAAGGATAGGAAAGTCAGCAATCATAATCATGTTTAATAGATTCCAGATGGAGAAATATAATTGTTCTCATTATCATTGTAGAAACTCCTAGGAAATACAATCCCAAGATACTTTGGCTTGACAGGCAAAAGGGAAAATGATACTGATCTGTGGTTATATTGATAAAGTTGCCCATTGATTTTTTAAAAACAACATCCTGTTTCCAGCATACTTTTACCTTTATCCATTGTAATGTTTGTTTAAAAGTGAATGGAATCAGCTTTTATCAGACTAGACTATAGTCTTTTCTGCATGTACAGATTACCACAGATTTTCCCAGTGCTCAAATCATGTGGCTTGGAAGTGCATTCTGGGAAATCATTCTGTACCCCTCTTCCTGTAGCTTTGGCATTTTCCTCCTTGTCTTTTCAGTTGTATTGCTCTGCATGGTACTATAACCCCCCCCCCCGCCCCGTATTATTCATGGTGTGGGTTAGATGTGTAAATGGAAATATCTCACTGTACCCTAGCTGCCAAATATAATGAGGAACCAAATTATAGTGCAAATATTTAATACAGTGTTGAAATAAACAATGCAAAAAAGTGCAAACCATACAGAACTTCCTATGACAACATGTACAGCATTAACGCAATATAAGACATAACCAGGAAAGCACAATATAGACTGTCCCAGGAGTAATAGCTAACTTAACACTTGTCATTAAAGTGCAGAGGCTAGAAGTTCCCTTAGTACAGACTTGTGAAGATTGATTTTATAGATGTCAGTCTCCTGGTCAGTTGGCAAGCAGTCCAATCACTGCAGCCAATTTACAGCAACAATAAACAAAATACATTCCTCAGTAATAATAAAGGCCTTGTCAACTTAATACAGGGTTACAAAGTAGAATCTCCTCTCATTTAGCTGCATCAGGAAAGTGAGAGATTCTAATTTGTAACCCTGGATTAAGTCCCTTAGCTGCATCAAAGAAAACAGCACTATTTAGTAGTTGTTTGCACTATACTCATCTTATTTTGTGGGGGCTAAATGTCAAATGTGACATGGCAGATGACAATACATGACAATCCCTCCTTTTTTCTTTTTACACAGGTCCTCTAGTGCTACTGCAAAGTTGCGTTAAACCTCCGACTCAAAATGGGTGTCCAGAGCCAGAGCACCAGCCACCATATGTTTAGGAACAGCAATACAATGAGGGGAGGAAGGAAAGAGAACCAGAATGAAGGGGAGGAGAAGGACAACAGCAGGACTGTGGATGTGAGGGAGTCTCTTGTCTACCACAGCTTGTGCCTTCTCTGCCTCCAATTGGGCTAGGTGAGATGGTACCAAAAGGAAAAGGGGTAAAAGGAGAAGGGAAGGAAGAAGAAGGAGAAAAAAGAAAGCAGAGAGGAAAGTGTGTGTGTGTTGGGGGGGGGGGGAGAGCCTGTGATTTCCTTACAGCAGAGATAAAACGTGTTGGGGACATTTTTAAAATCCATTTTGGGGAAGGAGTTCACATCTCTCTCCACCAAACTGTCTTCAGAATGTTTTATTTATCTCAACCCGAGTTTCTCAAAAATCACTAAACTAGCAATCTTTTCCCCCAACCCAGTTTGAAGACGTTTCCTGCCTGCTCAGTGAGCAAAATCAAGCAGGAAATGCATTATTTCTCCCAAACCCCTTACTTTCATTTTCGCTGTTCATGCTCACCATTTTGTGTGCTGCGGCAGAGATTATCTGAAGGTTCCCCACAGAACTTTTCTCTGCTATCAGCTCATCTGCTCGTGATTTCCATATAAAAAGCAGATGAATGAAGTTTGTTTTGGCTACCGAACCCGTGTTGTTTTTTCTTTTTTTTTCAGGGGGATGCCATGACATCATGATTAGAGACAGTGCAGTATGCGCATACATATATTGTTGTAGCTTCTCAGACATTCCCCTAAAAACAAAAAAGGAAAAACAACATGTGAGCAGGATCTCTAGGCAAAACAAACTTTATTCATCTACTTTTTACATGGAAATCATGCTGATGAGCTGCAAGCAGAAAACCTTCACCAAATGGCGCAGGCCGGAAAATCTCTGCAACAGCACACAAAATGGCAGGCACAGCTCTGAAATTGACCAGAGTTCCATCAGCCAGCAGGTGGGGAAAAAGAACCATTTTGGCTGTAAATAAGAACATAGAATGGGAACATAGAAAACCATTTTGGCTGTAAATGGGAACATAGAAAACCAAAACAGATCTTTTTTTAAATGTCTGCAAGATGTTTTATTTCTGCTGTGTAGAAAAGTTGTGTGCAAAACCAAAAACAGGAGTGTGGACAAGAACTGGTTATGTGGATAAATGGAGCAAAAAAAATAGTTTGGGAATTTTGTTCGCGCGCTGAAAATCAGGACTGAAATGAATAAAAAATGTGGTTAAAGTGCTTGGAGAAAATATGGAGAAAAACTAAGAGAAAATGTTTCAAAAACCAGGGGAACATAAGTACAGAAATAAAAAAATAACATGAGGCATTTGACAGCATGTAAACTACTCATGTGGAAAAGGATTCTGTTTTGCTCCCTGAGTTGGTGGTTGCTTAAAAGAGGGGAAAGGGAAACCAAAAAAAATGTTTAAGAGGGCTGTTCCTGTGAACCTGAAATTAAGTAAAATGAGAATATGCTGTAGGGTAGTTGTTGATCTCTAAGGTGATGCTCTGACCTTGACACCTCTGGCTAGCTAGCCTGATTGCATCAGATATTAGAAGCTGGGCAGGGTCAACCCTAGCAAGTATTTGGATGGCAACACTCCAAGGAATACCAGGGTCATGACATGAAGGAAGGCTATGACAAACCACCTCTGAATCCCTCTTGCTTTGAAACCCCCATCAAGGATCATCATAATTCGACTTAAGCCTTGATAATCATATTCACAGCACAGACCAGACTTTATACAAGGGTTATTTCTATCCCTTACAATCAAATTCCTGAATTTGTATATTGAAAACAAAACCACCGATTCTTCGTAATGGCCATTTTTAAAGCAATGTTATTTTTAGCCCTTTATTATCATAAAGGTAAAGGTGCAAGAATTGAGTCATATACTCACTTTTTGTTTTGGGGGAGACTTGTACCAGCTCTCCCCTGGTTTTTAGATTTTTTAATAATTGTAATTTATATAATTGTATTTTATTGTGCTTTGATTATTGTACCCTGCCCAGGGATTCTAATGATAAATGGGAAATAAATTTATAGAAATAAATAACTGCTGAAGGCTTTCACTAGGATGTTGTGGGTTTTCCGGGTTTTATGGCTGTGTTCCTGTAGTATTTTCTCCTTACATTTCGCCTGCATCTGTGGCTGGCATCTTCTGAGGATCTGGTGGCACTGCCAGCCACAGATGCAGGTGAAATGTAAGGAGAAAATGCTAATGGAAAATGGCCATACAACCCGGAAAACCCACAACATCCAAATAAATAACTGACCCAAAGGGTCTCATTTAATGTATTTTTATTGTACAGCAGATGGGTTACAAAGTACTGTACATACTCGAGTATAAGACGACTTTTTCAGCACATTTTTTATGCTGAAAAAGCACCCCTCGGCTTTTACTCGAGTATATACGGTAGTATATGTGACCGAGAGCCTGCAGGGCTGCTTCCCCTTTCCCTTCTTTGGCCCCATCCGTATTATGGGGGGCCAAAAGGATTTAACTCCATTTTCCTTTTTCTCCTCTTTTTTTTTGAGGGGGGAGTTGGGTGAGGCTCGCCTGCCTATAAGATTTTCTTTTTCTCCTCGCAGGTCACCCGACGCCTAATCCTCCCAATTACGGACCCTGCTAAACTGGAGGTGTTGGAGGAAAAAACCCCTTATGTACAGGGGAAAAGGAGGGGAGGGGTGAGCAGGCGAGCATGAGAAACTGTGGTTGCTCCATCTCAGAACTTAGTTTGTGTTCTGAAACCTGGCTAAGATGGTAGTGGGGATTCGACCGGGGAGGTCGTCCCTCAAACCTGGTTAGTTTGTGTTCTGAAACCTGGCTAAGACCGTAGTGGGGATTCGACCAAGGAGCCAGCCTTAATGCTCTTCCTTCCAGTAGCCCAACAATCCACTCGACAACAAAAAGGTGAGAGGCTCTCCCCGCTGCAACGACCCGTAGGCTGTAAGGCCCGCCAGACGAAGCAACGTGATGCGTGAGGATCTTTGATCCTCGGCCGAAGGAAGAGGCTGGGGCTTGCCGTGTGCTGGCTTTTAAAGCAGGCACGTCCATCCCCCTTTGCATGTGACACGGGTTCCCCCGAGTCATGCTGGGCTTGTGTGCCACCGCGCCCCATCCTAGCCAGGAAGGGAGGAGCCAGGTCTCCCTCCTGCAGCAATGGCGGCCCCCGTTAAGTCTGGGGCCGCTATTTATGACAATTTGTGTGTTTTCAAGGCTGATCATGAGGCTTTATGGTGATCCATGTGTTTTAATGTTCTGTTGCTTCAGTCACAAAGTACTTGTTAATAGATTCTTTCTGGAGCCTTGGCTGTTTCTGCACGGCCGAGGCAGCGGCTGTCCGCTGGCTTAAAGTAAGCCGGTGGAGTGTCGGAACCGCTTGCACGGTTCCGTGTGGTCAGTCCTGATGCCGCTGCTGCCCACAGGGGTGGCTCCACACAGAGCCGCCCAGGGTGTGTGCAAGGGACTTACCTTGCCTTCCTGTGCAGCTTGGGACGACCGAAAAGACACGCCCATGCTACCCTCTGACCCAAGGGCAGCGTGGGCATGCCTTTTCAGCCATACCAAGCTGCACAGGAAGGCAAGGTAAGTCCCTTGCACACACTGGAGGGGCCAAAAGCGGCGCCCTCACGCCAGTGCAGTTTGCACTGTGCCGGCAGGAAGACGCCGCTTTTGGAAAACCTCACTCAATGAACGAGGTTTAAAAGCGGCGTCTTTGTGCCACTTGGGGGTGGTGAGGCTGGCGCTGCTGCAATGCCATCCCTGGGGTGCTGTTTACCACCCATACAGAAACAGCCCTTGTTTCTGGGTCACCTGAAACTG
This sequence comes from Sphaerodactylus townsendi, assembly GCF_021028975.2. Lineage (NCBI taxonomy): Eukaryota > Metazoa > Chordata > Lepidosauria > Squamata > Sphaerodactylidae > Sphaerodactylus > Sphaerodactylus townsendi. Next base: position 55,110,823 of record NC_059432.1, on the reverse strand, counting down.
CTAAACCAGAGACCCTGACTTTGCAAGCTGGAGACCTTTCTTAGATTTCCCTGTCCCCCCCCCCCCCCAGTGCTGTTTTTTCTGTCAGTTGGTGGCTTGGAGTTAATTGGAAGCTGCTGCTTTTTTGTCTTTAATCTGCAAGGCAATGTTGTCTTGTTCTTCCTTGATACCAATTTACGTTACAAAAAGATGTTATAAAAACATGAGTGCAACTTTTGCAGTATGGGGGCAGTTCTTTGCAAAATTTCAATTTCCATGCCATTCAAGTTTAACTGTTTTCAGATTAAGAAAGAGATGAAAGTGTACAGTTGAGCAAGATGTAAGCTAGTGTGGTACTATAGCCATTTATTTTGCTTCATTTGTACCCCACCTTTGTGCCCTGTGGAACCTAAAGTGGATTACATTGTTCTCCAGTCTGCCATTTTATCCTCACAACAGCTCTGTTAGGTAGATTTGAAATTTACCAGTAGCTGTTGCATTTCCCACCCTAGACTTATACTCGAGTCAATAAGTTTTCCCAGTTTTTTGTGGTAAAATTAGGTGCCTCAGCTTATATTCGAGTCACCTTATACTCAAATATATACGGGTATTCTTCTAGAAGTCCGAGTCAGTTTTTTACATTTTAGGTGTAGGCCTCTACAATGGCCAACTGCATGTCAAAGTATTACATCTCATGTGGAAGGCTTTTAGATGTCATATGTTCATAATTAGACAGAAAAGTTCTTATGTAATTGCTGTAAATGCTGCACATAGGATCTGCTTGACCAAATCTAGATTGATTTCAATCTTGTATTTAAATAAGGTCAGTGGAAGGCATGTAAACAGGGTTTCCTCTGAGATGTGTATACCTCCAGCAAGCAGCTGAATTTTCCATGTTGTGTTTCAGGGACCTCTCCCAACAGCAGTACTCTCCAAAAGGCAATTTCTGTTGGATCAGTTGTAGGTGTAGGTCCAGTGATGAGGCTTTTATGGCTGTCTGTGTTATTTTCCATTGTCCTCATCAAATGGGTTGTTCAAGTTCTGACCTCTGCTCTTTTTTCAGCGTGTGAAATATATCAACCAGTATGTTTCTTGGATAGGCCTGGAGGTCTGAAAAGTTAAACCTTCCTTCTGTTGTTGGAAATATTAAGGGTTCTTTGTGAGAACATGGGGGATGTGTTCTCTTGTAATTTATTTAGTTGTGTAAAGAATTTAACTGGGATTTGCTGAGACAAACTTCTTAAAACACACTAATCTGGGATGGATATTTTTATTTATTATATTTCTGTCCACTGGGAGAGTGACATCAACTACCAGCAGTCAAATCCTCTTTGATACACTCCCAAACATATTTCATGGATCATAGAGAGATACCTTTGGGAACTCCCACACCCAGGTAAGTTATTTTGGCTATCTAATATTTATGAAATGCAGTATCATCTGTGTATAGCAGAGTTTTGTGATCATTTCTGAAAAAGGGTTCATTCTGCATAGCACAAATAAAATGTCTTGAGAACTTTGCCCAGCATCATCCATCCCAAATGTGCTAGGATGTTTTATTTGGGCTCAGGGAGTCTTATTTAAAAGTTGCTAAAATGTGGACTTTCCCCCTAGAGTCGTCTTTAAAACATCTCCTGCTTGGCTTTGAGGAATGCAGCCCAGGAAACATCTAATTTTTCCTGCCTCCCCCACCTTTGTTTGTTTACCCATTACTTTCATTTTCATAGCATTTTCTGCCACTTGAGATTCTCCATCCTGCCCGCCATTTGCTGCATTTGTTTCCCATTGAGGTTTTCTCTAGACGCCAGATTTACCCAATGCTTCTTAATGGGAGGTAGACCCATCCTTTGAGTGGCTGTGATTCTCTTATCTATGTCATCATAGCTACAAATACAGCTCCCTCTTTAAAAAAAGAGGAAACAAAGGCCGCTTCCGCATGGAGGCGGAAGCGGCCGGATCGGCGTATTCAACGGCGACCCGACACCGCTGGGACCATCCGCCCAGGGGACTTACCTGGTCTCCGGCCCTCCGGCGCGTCGCCGGGGCCTGGGGACACGCTTCCCCTGTCCTGCGCGCCTGCTGCAGCGTCGCAGGGCAGGGGGGCGTGTCCCCAGGCCTCGGCGATGTGCTGGAGGGCCGGGGACAAGGTAAGTGAAGGGAGGGAGTGGCCCCCAGCCGGCGTTTCCAGCTGGCGTTTCCAGGAAAGTGCGCTTCCAAGCGCACTCTGGAAACGCCGGCTTGGCGCCGGTCGGGCAGCGCGAGGGCGGTGCGGCTACGCAGCAGCTGCGCCCCCTGTGCGAATGGCTCCCTGGGGACGGCGTTTTTGCCGTCCCCAGGGCACCATACAACACCTGTGCAGAAAGGGCCAAAGACACATGTATGGGATTGCCAGGGGAACAAACTTTATTCATGAATGAGGATGAAATATAAAAACTCTTTATTTGCTGAGTACTCGGGCCTGTCGGACTTTCATAAGATACTTTTCCTTTTAAATAGTGAGGATCCTGCACATTGTGCAAATTTATTATTAGATATTATAGAGACTCAGTGAATTGCTTAGAGTTGCAAATTGTATTTTGACTTATTATTTTTGACTTCTTATATGTAACCCTTTTCTTACTTTTTCTTATGCCAATAAAGGCTTACGTTTTACAAAGAAATATCAATCATATGAGCTACAAGCAAAGAAAAACTTTGTGGGAAACAGATGCAGCAAATGGCAGGTGGGGTAGAGAATCTCAAGAGGTAGAAAATGATCGGCACATGCTGCTGTGAAAATGAAAGTAATGGGAGAAGTGGGGTCAAAGGCGGGAAAAATAAAAGATGTTTGCTGTGCAGACAACACAGTCAAGAGGGGTTCTTTTAAAAAAGTCCTATGGACATTTTATTTGTGCTGTGCAGTAGGAAAAAACCAAGATGGTTCTTTTAAAAATGTTCTCAGAACGTCTTATTTGTGCTGTGCAGAGTGGACCATTGATGCTTGTTCACTGGATATATTCTAGGGATTTGATGGATACGGGTCTGATGTCAGATTGCACTTATAGAAGTTTTAAGGACACACTGTGTGGGATGTTAGTGAACAACAGAGGGTTCATGTCCAATTCATGTAATCATTCTGAAAAGCCTAACACTTCCTGGGCAGCCTCAGAATACTTAATAAAGGAAATAGCAAAACCAGTCATTATATCAAGAATTATGTTTTGTGTCAATATTACTAGTAGTGGCTGTGGCAGCAATATTAGTATCCCTTTCCAGCACTTTAGTTATCATTTCTATGATATATCTTATCCTATTGGTGCCAGAAGTATAGAAGATTTTACTCTTTCACATACAGATACATGTTTGACTTTTTTTTCTTAACTGCTCAAACTTTAATGGAAGTGAAAAGCATTAAAGTGAATGTCTCTGTATTCTGGCTGGGTAATATTATTTATTTTACAGGAAGTATCCCTTAGAGATACACATCTCAATTACACTTCATGTTCTAGTGAGACTGCCTGGAGATAGGACCCATCAGACTTACACTTACTTGATCCATGGCAGAGTTGAAGTATTGCTGTTGTGCTTTTCTATTAAAAAAGAAGAGTTGTTTTTATATCCTGATTTTTCTCTACCTTTAAGGACTCTCAGAGCAGCTTACAATGGGCTTACCTTCTCCTCTCCACAAGTGCTTTGTGAAGTAGATGGGGCTGAGTTCTGATAGGCCAAGTTCTGATGGGCTCAACAGGTTTCATGTGTAGGAGTGAAGAAACTAACCCAGTTCACCAGAGTCCACCACTCACATTGAGGAGTGGGGAATCAAACCAGTTCTCCAGATTAGAGTTTGCCATGATACCACTGTCTTTTTTAAACAATGTTTGCCTTTCTTTTTACATAACAGCAGCAGTGAGTACTCATGAGCCTCTTGTTTTGTGTATACTGTGTACTCTGTAAAAATGGAATTGCAGTAAAATATTTAATATTCTTTACTTACTTTACTTTATTTAAGCTTATATCCAGCCCTACCCCAGCCAAGAGTATTCTATTCAATGTCCTTATTGTTTTTTAATTAACAAATAAAATGGTTTCTATGGCAAAACATGAAAATATATTTTTTTTCACTTTGGAAGTGTGATGTTGTATATTAAGATACACCTTCAATATCTTATTATGAACAGAAAAAGATCAACACTTCTGGAAATACTACTATTTAAATAATTTTTTAAATGGAAGTTTATGAGTCAATAGGTCTCGATTCAAAATGCATTTTGAGGGCATGTTAGATGACAGGTTTGGACCCAGACCAGATGTTTCTGCTGGAGCAAAGATTTCTACCCACTGGGTATAATTTTCCTGCCTTCTCCCACCACAACAGCCAAAAATGTCCCCTCCCCAATTTTAGGTATTTATTTCCTTTATATTCCACCATTCACCCCAGTGGAGAATCAAAGCTATATTGTTCTCCTTCCTTCCATTTTATCCTCACCACAACCCTGCTAAGTAAGTTAGGCAGAGATTGTGACTGGTCCATGGTTACTCAACAAGATTCAATGGCAGAACAGGCATTTGAACCTGAGTCTCCTAGATCCTAGCATGACACTTCAACATCTTTACCACACTGTCACAGTTCTTTGGGGGACAGGATGCTCTAGGAATAGAATTTGGGGGTGAGGGGAAAGTCATTTCAGGATGCTGCAGAAAAAGAAGGCAGGAAACTTATCATATATACTCCCCTATAAGTCGACTTTTTCAGGACATTTTTTGTGCTGAAAAAGCCCCCCTCAACTTATACGCGAATGAAGGTGAGGGCGAGTGATGGCAGCTGGAGCGGAGCCTTCCCAAGAACGCGAAGATCAGGTGGCTATGTTGGAATATCGACAAAGAGAGAACTCCCTGAGTTTTAGAGTAGTTCCTGAGCGTGAGGGTCAAGATATCAAACAACTCCTTACAACAACTAGCCCTATTAATAGGAGTAAAATAAGAAATAATGGAGAAGGGATGGGCAAGGCTTTTTTTCTACACATGCTAAACAGAAGTTGCAAAGAGATTGCCTTTTTCAATTTAATTCCAGATCCATAAGAGATCGGGTATTACATGGCCATTATGCAAGCAATCTGATTATTGATGATGAGAAACATCATAATTCTAAAGCAGATACCTTTGAAGAAGACGACAGAGTACAGATTTCTGACTGACGGTTTGGAAAAAAGTGGCATTCCAGATTTCAGAGACCTTTAATAGGCATTAGAAAAAAGCCAATACAGTTAAAACTAAATAAAGTTACAGTTAAAAGAGCATTATTACAAGGCATGCAAAACACATATTAAGAATGTGGCTACAGTTTCAGATATTTCTACCTGAGGATTATTAGTGACATTCCACACAGATGGGAAATTCCTGATGGGATGTCATTCACTTTTAAAGGCAAAAGACACAGGATCTTGGAAAATTTAAAAGCTGAAGAATTCCTTTGCAAATAATAATGACTTCAACACATTATAAGAAAAATCAACATGAGGGATGCAAAATTTTGTCTTGGAATAAACATATTAGCAAAAAGGAGGAAGATTTTTTTATTTTAAAAGACAAAAATTGGACATAATAAGTCTACAAGGACACACATTAGAAAAAAACAAGACAGGAGATACCTGATCAACGATTTTCTAGGTCAAGAATTTATTTCTGCTGATATTTTAAAAAGAGAGACTTCTCTTTTATAAAACACATTTTGACCCCAAGTTGGTACTTAAAGATGACATGGACAAGTTGTTGATGGTGGGCACGATTGTAGGACTCAAAACAGTTCTAGTAAGCATGTATGTCCCACATGAAAATAAATTATAATTTTCCAAAGAGGTAGAACAAAGATTATTAGAACTCACTAGTGAAAACATAACATTAATGGGTGATTTTAATAGTGTTATTTTGACACATTTAGTCAGGAAATTGGAAAATGCCACTAGAACTGCTGAAGGTAAACTCCCTAAACATTTTTTTGGTTTGGTGGAGACCTTAAATATGCAAGATTTATGGAGTCTTAAAATGGTAATGCCAAGAAATATACTTTTTACTCTTAAAGGCATAAATATCACTCAATAATTGATATGGTTTAGACTACAAAGCCAGTAGGGCTAAATATACAAAGGATGGATATCTGCCCTCAAACTTCTTTAGACTACAGTGTGGTACTATTTACATGGAAAAGAAAAAGTTCAGTATTTAGGTGGAGACTAAATAAGTAATTACTGAAAAAAGTAGAGGCTATTAAAAGGGAGAAACAGAAATTACAGCAATTTTTTGAATGAACTTTGAATAAAGAAACAGACTTATATGTAGTATGGGATGCCAGTGAGACATATGAAGGGATTTTTAATGTTACAGAATACATTAAATAAAAAAACTGATGCATCAAAAATACAAATTGTATTGGACTTGATAGCAAAAAAGTACAGGAATTTTTTAAAAAATACCTGAATAAGAAAGAAATTGTGGGAAGCATTAAGATTTTGCAACAAGTAAATATGTTCCAGCAACAAGATTACAAAGAGAGGTGGTTGTCAGGTGAACTCCTCAAACACATCTTGCAGATTGCGTCTCTTTTCCTAGAGGTGGGTTGTGATAGCCAACTCCGCAGAGCCTGGCAGTTTATGATTAATAGGGCTACTCATAGGTAAACTCAGGCTCAAGTCAACTGTTGTTGTTAATGACTCTCACAGTTCCGCCTTCATATTCAGCAGAATCAAGGAGTAGATTTTCCTCCAGAGTCAGAGCGGAATCCAATTTGAACTTTGCCAAACAAAAGACTTTTGAATGGGCCAACAAACCAGGCAGCAAAATTAAGAAAGCCCCCCAAAAGTAGATCTAATACAATAATACAATGGAAAGATAATATTGTGTCAGATGAGGAAACTGTTAGAAATGCATTTTTGAAGTACTATATGAAACTGTTGAAAAGCAATAGGTCAGAAAAGAACATTAAAGAGTATTTAAATAAACAAAATCTGTCTGAACTGTCTCAAGTGTAAAAGGATATAATGAATAGCTCAATTTCAAAAATGCAACTAGCAGAAGCTATAAAACAACTAAAGTTGAATAAAACTCTGGGACCAGATGGATTACCAGCATCTTATTATAAAGCATTTGCAGAGATATTAATGGAACCCCTCCTAGGTATGATGAATGGGATTTTACAAAAAGGGAAACTACCAGATACACGGAGAGAGACCCACATAACACTGATTCCAAAAGAAAATCAAGACTTAACAGAAGTTAATAATTATAGAACAATTTCACTGTTAAATAATAACTACAAACTGATTGCAGCTATTTTGGCAAGACGACTAAAAGTTGTTTTAAGAACTCTTATGCATAAGGACCAGAGTGGCTTCTTGCCAAAAAGGCAACTGAGAGACAATGTCAGGATTATTTTCGATGTGGTGGAGTGCTTCTAGAAACACAAGTGATTTTCTCAAAGCCGAAATAAAACATTGGGGACATTTTAGGAAGTGTTTTGGGGAAGAAGTTCATACAGCTCTCCTCCCAAAACACTTTCAAAATGTTTTATTTCTCTCAACTGTGGTTTTTCAAAAATTGCTAAACTAGCGATCTTTTCCCCCAGTGTGGGTTGATGTTTCCTATGTCCCTAGTAACCAAAAGCAGACAGGAAATGCTTTATTTCTCTCACCCAAACCTCTTTCATTGTTGCCATCTGCACCAGCCATTTTGTGTGCCGCAGCAGATATTCTCTGAAGGTTCATCAAAGAGGTTTGCTGGGCTTTCAGCTTATATAACACAATTAGAGAAGCTGCAATATGCAAATATTTGTGTTGGCATAGCTTTGCAGACATCCCCCTCAAAACAAAAAAAGGAACAAATAAATGTGCGTGGGATCGCTAGGCAAAACAGACTTTATTCATCTACTTTTTACATGAAAATCACACACAGATGAGCTGCAAGCAGAGGAAATTTCCATGGGAAACCTTCATCAAATGGCAGAGGCATGGAGAATCTATGCCACAGAATGTGAGCCAACTATGAAACTGATAAGTGCTGCATGCAGCAGGCAGGAAAAAAGATCCATTTTGGTCACAAAACTTTTGATTGGCTGTTTTTAACAGGCTGTGTGTGAACTAAAAAAGCCAAAATGGATCTTTTAAAACATCTGCAGGATGCTTTATTTCTGCTGTGCAGAAATCACCGCAGTGACAAACAAGCAGCCTTGATATTTTTGAATGCACAGAAGGCATTTGAAAATGTCTCTTGGCGTTTATGTTACGAGCATTAGAAAAAATAGGTTTTGGAAACAACTTTTTGAATGATTTAGAGGCAACTTATGCTAAACAATATACTAAAATAATTGTAAATAGTGAAATGTCTGAAAAATGTGAGATACAAAAGGGAACCAGACAAGGATGCCCTCTTTCACCTTTGCTTTTGATACTGATCTTAGAGATACTCAATATAAATATAGGAAATGAGGATAAAATAAGAAGTCTAAAATAGGTAAATACTCATGTAAATTGAGGGCATTTGCGGATGATGAGGTGATTATATTGGAAGATACAATTCAAAATATGGAGAGACTGTTAAGTAAAGTAAGGAGTTTGGGGGTTTGGCAGGGTTTAAACTGAACAAAACTAAATCCAGAATGGGTGCTGTGTGGTTTCCGGGCTGTATGGCCGTGTTCTAGCAGCATTCTCTCCTGACGTTTCGCCTGCATCTGTGGCTGGCATCTTCAGAGGATCCTCTGAAGATGCCAGCCACAGATGCAGGCGAAACGTCAGGAGAGAATGCTGCTAGAACACGGCCATACAGCCCGGAAACCACAGCACCCAAGTGATTCCGGCCGTGAAAGCCTTCGACAATACATTAAATCCAGAATATTCATTAAAATATTAAGAGACCGCCATTATCACCATCACAGGCTCTTTCCACACTACAGGTTTACTCTAGATTAATTATTTGAGGCTGCTCCATATTCTACAAGCTTTCCACACTGTCGAGCCCCGTAGCACGGATTAGTTTTGCTCACTTTCTGATTTGCGTCACATCTGGCCGTTTACCCCATTTTTCCCTACCCCTGGATGTATGTAGAGTTTTTTTCAAAAACCCTGGTTTAACTCCAGATGTGCCTGGCTAGTGTGTAAAACTTTTGTGGCTGCTCCACTTTCAAGGTGCCCGGCTAACCTGTGACGCAATTCAACCCAGCCAATTGGAAGGCACTACTGAATTGGAGTTGCACGTGCAGATTTTTAGGTTTTGATTTGCTCTCACTTGCCTTTTACTGCTCCTCACGGTTGGTCATGCTTTCCATTATCTCTCCGTAGCACTCGTTGGATCAGCAGGAAGGGAACACGGCTCATTGTTATGCCGTTTACTCGGGGGAGTAAACGGCATAAGAGGCAGAGAGCCCCCTCTTTTGATGCAACCAGTGTGTACTTCGAAGATGCTCTTGTAGAAGGAAGGGGATTCTCTGCTACAGTAGAGGGGTGGGGCTATCCAGGGGCATAACGAGGCAAACTGGAGCCCTGGGAAAAACCTGAGTTGGTCCCCCCCCATGGGCAGCCACCCCACCAAGACCCATTTTTTTGCACCAGGTCTTTTTGGTAGTGTGGAAATGTCGGCTTTCTTGAATCCGATGCAGGACCGGATACCTTCCATGGAATGTAGGTGAGGTGTGGAAAAAAAAACCTACATCAAAAAACTTCAGTTGCTGCTCCACATAGCATTAATCCACATCTACTTTACATTTTATGTCAGTGCAGAAAAGGCCTCAGATACACTCCACATCCAGCTTGACCAAGGGGGATCAGCACTGCTGGTATTATTAGATCTCACCACAGCTTTTTACTTATATACATGCTTTTTAATTATATGCATGATACTAGAGTTAACTTTCAATCAATGATGAGATAGCTGGGAATCATTGTAGGGTTTGTAAGGGGTTGTATTTTATTAGGTTTAAATTGTTTTTTCATTTTGTTATTGTTGTTTATGTTTTTGTTATTGTTGTTTAAAATTAGATAAAATAAAAAATCATACCAAAAAAACCCAATTCTTCTATCCAGTTTAAGGAAGGTCTGTACAGAAATTAATCTCCCAGGTAGTTGGCAGCTACATGAAGCAACCACATGAACAGCACAATTCACAATAAATCAGCTTTTTTTGTAATGTTCTTCAGTTCAGTTTGTAAAGCTAGCCTAGGGACGTCAGAAAGAGTGAGTTGGGGTAGGGAGGGCAGAAAGAGAGGACTGGACTAAGAGGAAAAAAACAGCTGAGGTAGGGAGGGCAGAAATAGAGCTGGGGTAAGCTGGGCAATAAGAAGAGAGAAAATAGCTGGGAAACAGAGAAAGAGAGAGCTGGAGTATATGGGCAGAAAGAGCCAGAAAGAAAGGGCTTAGGAAGAAAGGACAAAAGAAAAGAGAAAGAGAGAGCTGGGATAAGGATGGTAGAAGAAGAGAGAAAGAGAGGATGGGTAGGGAGAGAAGGAAAAAGCAAAAAGAACTAGAGTAGGGGGCAGGGAGAGAGAGAGAGAGCTGGGGCAGATTGGTTGAAAGAGAGAGAAGAGTAAGAGAAGGGGTAGCAGGATGGAGAAAGGGTAAGAGACAGAGAAGTAGCAGAAGGGAGAAAAAGGGGATATAAGATATTCAGGGAAAATATACTTATTAGCAGAGATGTGGAAACAGCTTCTAGCAGGAGTGAAGAGAGCAAGAGATACTTCAGTTTCTTTTCATAAAAGAAGTTTACTAAGTTAAAAAGGGTAGGGTTACATGGAATAAAACAAATAAATGCTGTACTGCTGTTACATATTTACAGGACTAACGATACACTTAAGATTACATCTTCCCTATTTCTGTCTGATCATGTGGTCATCTCCTTGTGAACTGTTGAAACAAAGGTGCATTCCACATGGGCCAGAACCAGTGCTCCAGGAACAGTAAAAACACCATTCCTGGGGCACTGTTCGCATGGCTGCCACCTCCAAAACAAGGCAGTGCCATGCTTCCCCCCTCCAACGGGCAGGGAAATATTGTTTTTGAAACTTGCTCAATGAGTGAGTCTTAAAAAAACTTTTTGCACCTGGTACTGAATGAACTGCACCAGGTCAGAGGTGCTGCTTTTAGGTGCCTCCGTTTTGTTGATAAACTTACCTTCTCTTCACTGCGCAGCACTTCAGGGACAAGGGGACACGCCTCCTGTCCTCCAACCCCCGAGGAGTTGCCATGGCCATGGGGGCATGTCCCCTTGTCCCTGCAGAGCTGTTCAGGGAAGAGAAGGTAAGTTTACAAACTAAACAGAGGTGCCTCCATGCAAATGGCCCCAGAGCTCCACAGGCATCATATATGCCAATGTGCAGCCGCTTCCCTGGCCCATGCGGAACGGGCCAAAGAAAACTAGTTAACTTTATAACCTCTGATGTATGTGCTTACTAACATGTAAGCAATGGCTATTTACTGACCAATATTGTAACTGAATTGTGACAGACACTTGCAAATACCAACAGGGGGAAATGCTCCATCCTTGCACATTTCTTTTGGGTCTTTACTTGTTTTAGTCTAATCCAACTGAAATAAACTAGCTTAGACTTGAGTGTCTTTGGACAGGCTTGCACTGTTATTTTCTTAAATCAACAACCATAATTTTAATATCTGTTTCTCAGTATAGGTACATGCCAATAATTTTTTCATTGAAGGATTTCTGGTTCACCCTCATTTATTGACAACTGTTTTGTTGAAGCTGAAAGCTATAAGTCTTCAAATTGTCAGTGGTGACTGCCACACTGGTTACTTGCTCAGATTTGGGATCTGTACTACAACAAATTATTTCCATACAACTTTGTTGTCCACCCATTTCTTTATTTCCCCGTGCTCCATGGCACACTACTATTCTTTCTTATTTCCTATATTTCTTCTCTTTTCGGAGTTTTTTTGAGACAGATTAAAATAGAGCTGGGCTGAAACAATCTTTGCCGTCTCATTGCAGTTAAAATGTACCTTGAAAATGTGTCTATTTTGTCTAATTCCTTGACACTAATCACAGCTTAGACAGAGATGTACAACATTCCCAAAGGCTATTTTTTAAAGACTACAGATAATTGTGCAGTCTGTGAGCTAGCTCATGGGGCCCAGCTCGTATAAACTTCCAGGTCTTGGGAAGAATGGATTTGACCAAATTTAGAGATATTTTCCAAGCCAACTGACATAAAGCTTAGGCAGAACCCCTGATCCATATTTCTCCATTCTGAATGCATGTTTATTGATAATGATCCTGCTCAAATATCACCCATAGGCCTACCCCATTCATAAGGGGAAATAAGAAAGGTTAAAACAGCATAAAAATGGGACTGCCATCCCCTCCAGTTCAACTGGCAGTGTTGCCAGACATTTTATATGTTTATTTAAAACATGCAAACCTGTGCAACCCATTAGAACACTGTCAAGGCAGACTGCAGAATTATCAAAATTATAACCAATATAGCATAGAACTATAAAACCAGTGGCATGAAATAAAGAGGTAAGAATAAAAACAATGAATAAACTCACAAGGAAACAAAGTATTCAAACTCCATGCAGTCATCAGTTTACTATGAATACTGAGCTCCAGAGCGTTTTGTAAAATACCCATAAAATTCATAAGAACATAAGAACTAGCCTGCTGGATCAGACAAGAGTCCATCTAGTCCAGCATTCTGCTACTCGCAGTGGCCCACCAGGTGCCTTTGGGAGCTCACATGCAGGATGTGAAAGCAATGGCCTTCTGCGGCTGCTGCTGCTCCTGAGCACCTGGTCTGCTAAGGCATTTGCAATCTGAGATCAAGGAGGATCAAGATTGGTAGCCATAAATTGACTTCTCCTCCATAAATCTGTCCAGGCCCCTTTAAAGCTATCCAGGTTAGTGGCCATCACCACCTCCTGTGGCAGCATATTCCAAACACCAATCACACGTTGCGTGAAGAAGTGTTTCCTTTTATTAGTCCTAATTCTTCCCCCCAGCATTTTCAATGAATGCCCCCTGGTTCTAGTATTGTGAGAAAGAGAGAAAAAATTTCTCTCTGTCAACATTTTCTACCCCATGCATAATTTTATAGACTTCAATCATATCCCCCCTCAGACGTCTCCTCTCCAAACTAAAGAGTCCCAAACGCTGCAGCCTCTCCTCATAAGGAAGGTGCTCCAATCCTTCAATCATCCTTGTTGCCCTTCTCTGCACTTTTTTCTATCTCTTCGATATCCTTTTTGAGATGTGGTGACCAGAACTGAACACAGTACTCCAAGTGCGGTCGCACCACTGCTTTATATAAGGGCATGACAGCCTTCGCAGTTTTATTATCAACTCCTTTCCTAATGATCCCCAGCATAGAGTTTGCCTTTTTCACAGCTACCATGCATTGAGTTGACATTCCCATGGAACTATCAACTCATACGTCTAAATCCCTTCCTGGACTGTGACTGATAGCACTGACCCCTGTAGCGTGTATGTGAAGTTTGGATTTTTTGCCCCTATGTGCATCACTTTACATTTAGCTACATTGAACTGCATTTGCCATTTCTTAGCCCACTCACCTAATTTATCAAGGTCCACTTGGAGCTCTTCAACCTTTTGTGGTTCTTACCACCCTACATAATTTGGTATCATCTGTAAACTTAGCCACCACGCTACCCACCCTACTTCCAGGTCATTTATGAATAAGTTAAAGAGCACTGGTCCCAATAGGGATCCTTGGGGACACCACTCCTTACATCTCTCCATTGTGAGAACTTCCCATTTATACCCACCCTTTGTTTCCTGTTCCTCAACCAGTTTTTAATCCATAGGAGGACTTCCCCTCTTATTCCTTCATTGCTGAGTTTTTTCCAACAGTCTCTGGTGAGGAACTTTGTCAAAAGCCTTTTGGAAATCCAAGTAGACAATGTCCACTGGTCCCCCCTTATCCACATGCCTGTTTACACCCTCAAAGAACTCTAGTAAGTTTGTAAGACTGGACATACCTCTGGAAAAGCCATGCTGACTCTTCCTCAGCAGGTCTTGTTTTCTACATGTTTAGTCATTTTATCTTTAATGATAGATTCTACTAATTTACCAGGAACAGGTGTCAAACTGACTGGCCTGTAATTTCCTGGGTCCCCCCTAGACCCTTTTCAGGCAGAGGAGCAAGATAAAACCATCCGAAAAGAAATAATTTGGGAGAATTAAAATGCCATTGCCTGGTCAAAGTTGATACCAGCTAATTTATTTATATATTTTGAAAAAAATTCCACAGTTTTCACACAATAGAATGGAAATCCCTGTTCCTGGAAATCCCTGACTCATCAACCTTACATCTGCCCATGGCAGAGCTGTAGCAAGGGGGAACTGCACCCGGGGCACGTGTGTTCCCTGCGCCCCTGCCACATCCCTGTCAGCCCCCACCATGCAACACAACTCAACGCCCTGTCCCGCCCCCGTCCTGCCCCCGCTATGCCCCCACACCCGCGTGCACCTGGTGCAAGACACCCCACCCGGCACCCTGGGCACTACGCCCCTGGTCCGTGGGGACACACAAACAAAGGACTCTGAAAAGGTTATTAGCCTCTGTGTAGATTTATACAGTTGTAGGTTATCCTTTAAGTACATTGGCCCCAGACCATGTATATCTTTGTAGATTATAAGCACAATTTACATTGTTTGTTGAAGGCTTTCACAGATGGAATCATTAGGATTTTGTGGGTTTTCCAGGTTGTATGACTGTATTCCAATAGTATTTTCTCCAGACATTTTGCCTGCATCTGTGACTGGTATCTTCAGAGAAGATACTACTGGATCTATTGGAAGAAGCTTGAAATGAGTGCAGACACGATCCCTACAGATCAGTCATCTTACTGTTGTGTTTTGAACCAAGTGAAATTTCTAAACTCGTAACCTTTGTTCCTTTTATCCTTCCCAAAGGGTTCCTCCCTGCCCACTTGGGGTTCCTATTCCATCCTACTAGGGATTGGCCCGTCAGGGCAGTAGGCCCTCCTCCCTGACTGCAGCCTGTTCAGGGCTGTGCTGGCCTTGCCTCATTCTGTGGACCTGCTGAGGGCAGTTAATTGCAGCTGGACTGAGGCTGTCCCAGTGCCACTGAGAGGAACAGCTGAGGTCTTCTCCTGCTGCCCTGGTAATCCAGCCAGTTCCCTGCAGCTTCTCCTGGCTTCTGGCTTCCAGGAAGTTCTGGTGCTTGTTGGTAAGTCCAGGTGTGGGGTTGCTAGTTGCAGGGCATCCTGTTGTCCTTGGGCAACCATCTGGGTAAGGAAGGGGGTGGGGAAGCTTGAAGAGCAATGGGAGGCAGCCCAAGCTACAAACCTGCTTCTTAGATCCCATCAGACATACACTTTGGACTGTGCTTTATCATATTCATTGTGAGTCTTCATCCTTTTGTCTTCCAGTCATCTGCCAGACAACTTCATCATTTCTAGCTCTTCAATAAACCAAGATGCAGAATGGACTCAACAGGATGGTAGAAGCCTTCTAGGAATAATCATGTCAAGCAAGAATTCCATAGTTTGATCAAAGTATTGGCAGGAGTGTCAGCATGTCAGTTAGAATCTGTTTGGATCCAATCAGTCTCTGACAGCAGACCATCTAAATTAATACCCCCAACCTCTTCAGAGATTTCAAGTTCAGCACAGAAGATCAAATCCAATGTATGACTTGTTATATGTACATGGACTTAAATATTTTGGAGCTGGGGATGGGGGATAGGTGCTTCACATCTCATTCGCCTGTGCATTGATGCTGTTATTGATGTTGTGAAGGGGCTTGTGGAGGACATGAGGAAAAGTTGACAAATCAGCAGATAGATGGGGACCTATACAAAGTCCAAGAATTCAGTGTACTGGGGTTTTTTTGCCAACTGTTTTTTGGAATGGAAACATGGTAGCACTGCTTAGCATACCTAGTGTCAACTAAACACATATATGGATGAGGTCATTGGGACGACCAAACACAAAGCAAATTTTCCTAGCTCTAATGTATTTTCTTGTATTCCCACATCCAGAAGCAGCAACCATAGTAACAGAATTAGAGTGAGAATAGCTTTCTTCATTTTCTCCCCACACACACAATAACAGAGTTCTAATCACAATATGAACATTTTGCAGATGTGGAATAATTGATCTGGCAATGCTACAGTTAAACTGGGGAATTTCCTTGAGCATTTTGACACAAGGTTAGGAATAGCCCAATGCCCTTTCTCTCAAAGCCCAGAAGCCTTCCCGAACAGTGCCAATATTTCAAGATCTGTGCAATTCCTGAAGTCTTATTTCCTGAGTTCTATAGTTCAGCCAGAGCTGTGATTAGCATTCAGGATTTGAATTTAAAATAGAGAAACAGTAGGTTTTCTTGCAGCTCTAAGAAAGGGTCTCCCCATTGAGTATGTGCATTTTGGCTCAGCTCTGTGCTGAATACAGTTTTGTAGTACAGAAGTGAAACTTGCTTTTGACCCCAGAGGCGAAAATATTTTGCAATAAAGTCCACAGCAGAGGTAACAGATTTTGGCAAAGTTGCATGAGGGCTAGTTTCTTCATAATCACTCCATAACTACTGTATAATATATGACTGGAAAAGAAAAAAAATGACAAAACATCATATAAATGTGTCTGATAATATGGTTTTATGTGTGATTGAATAGTTACATTTTAATCTTTTGAGCCTGAATATCTACCCTTTCCCTACCCCACATATACCACAAAAGCATTCATTTTCTTTTGATTTCTGTTTTGAAAAGTCTTTTCTCTGTAGCTGTCATTACCAACCCTCCATGTCAAATGGGTTGAAGAACCTGAATCTATTTGTAGATTCCTTTCAATTGTTTTTGCTTGGGAACACCGGAAGTGACTTCAAGAGACCTAATTCAGCTGCACTAGTTCCTTTCATTTGTGAATTTCAAATACTTCTGGGTATATTGTTACAGCAACACAAGGGAAATTATGCCGACAGATAGAGATGTGGATCAAGTGTTCATTTACCTAAATTTTGCCCCTTACTGCACTGGCCCAATAGCTGAAAGAATTTTTATTTATTTATTTGTTCATTTATACACCACCCTACACTGAAGTCCCAGGGCGGCTTACATAATGGGGTTAAAACATAAAGCATTAAGAACCACCATAAAACATCCTTTAAAACAGTCAATAAAAACATCCATTACAAATCCCCACCCCTCTCACCCCCCACCCTTCAACTGGTACGGGGGACGCTGGGGGTCACCCATCGATGGCCTGGATAAAGAGGAAGGTTTTAACCAGGTGACGAAATCCAGGAGACATCTAGCAAACAATGTAATAGGATTAGGATAGTAGAAATCTGAAAAAGGCATGAGATGTTAAAAAATGCAGGAAATAATAATGCAATGTGTGTTAGACAAGAACACACAGCAGATAATACACAGTAGCGATATGGTCCACAGATCCTTTCTCTCTACAAAAACATCTTCCAGAGTCATTCTGTTATGATGTAGCCTTATTCCTTTATAAAAATGCTATCCTGAACTGTTCTGTTTTACATAGTTTGTGGAAAGGCAAAAAGCATGAGAGCCTTCCTCACCTCTTCAGATGAGGAAGGGACATACCATAAAGTGGGTGTAATTCTCAGGCACCACCTGACTCCTGATAACAATTGTGGCATTCTACGCTCACTGGAGTATCTGAGTTTATTTTAAGGGGCTATCTATATAGAGTGTATTACAGTAGCCTAGTCTCAACGTTACTGTGTTGTTGATCCAGGTGGCCAGAACCTAGGGGCAGAGGCAGAGCTACCAGGAGGCCAGGGATGCATGTTGCACCGGGAACATGCCTGGGGGGGGAAGAAAATCACCCTCGCCCCCCCTGGCACCCCACTCCCCTGCCCCTCTGCAGCATCCCCCTGCCCCCACACTTACCTTATTGAAACAGTGCAGGCTGAAGAAGTGGCCTGTTCTCGTCAGGCTGAAAACAGTCTGGCAGAAACTACATTTCCCAGGAGACCTTGCGAGCCCCAAGGTATCATGGGAAGTGTAGTTCCCACCAGACCATTTTCAGCCTGAAGGGAACAGGCCACATTCCCAGGCTGAAGTAAGGTAAGTGTGGGGGCAGGGCGCCACAGAGGGGGGGAAACACAGAGTGTGCACCAGGCGCACTTTGGCCCAGCTACGCTTCTGCCTAGGGGGTCATCTTGTAAGTTGCATGAAAGCATGTTTTGTTGTTGCATTAATTTGCTTATCCAGATAGTGTTTTATTCTGCAAAACGTAACAAATCACATTAAATTTTAACCCGTTTAACCTATAAGAGAGATCAGTGGAATATACTGTAGAATGAATGCCTTAAAAAGAGGGTGCTAATGGATAGCTTTCCATATTTAGTATTATAGCTCCAATTTAACATTTGCAGATGTTTTTTAAGCATTTAGCTCTGTGGAAAAAATCACTTAAGTGAGATCCAGACAAATTTAAATCTGTTTAAATCCCATTGGTTTCAATGGTAAAAAGTTAAATGCAATGATTACCTTTAGCTAGATTGTTGCCAATATTTGCTCACTATTGAAATTTGGCCAAATGGCTCTGTTTATATGGGACCACCTGCAATTATAATATATATGTTGCATCCTCTAAGGACTATGGAATCAAGGTGAACACCCATTCCTGAATGAAAACTAGGAAATGTAAAAAACTAGAAGTCAGTGAGAAAAGAATCAGTCATAACATTGCAGAAGTATTTGGCACTGATGCAACTACCTCTCAGTTTGTTTTAGATAATATGGGATACTTCATATTAAATGAATATGCCATTAAGGTTTTATGAATCCAAAGCAGGAGATATGGTGCAAGGCATATTAATGACTCTCTGACCTTCAGCAATCATCAAAATATATAGTGAGGAGGAAAGGACCTCTGCTCCTTGGGAAAGCAAGTTTTGTGTCTTGGACCATCTTCGATATGGACACAAACACAAAGCCATTTTTGAGCATCACTAGTGCTTTTCAAGAAGAGCTTTGTAATCTTTGATAGCTGCCTTCTCTACCAACTATTTATGACCAAGGACAATTGATTGTGATGTATCCTGTCTTTTTATAATGTATAATTTTAATGCAAAAATAACAACGCTTAGCCCCTTTTTAATAAATTTGTGAACAAAATAAATCATGATGACTCATTATGCTAAAACTATCACTGAGAAGGTCATTGCCAACACTAAGTAAAGGCAGAAAGTAAGTTATTGGATCAGCTCCTTTTGCTGAGAAAATGCAGACTTTCATGCTTTACAGTTTTTTCCCCTTTTGGAACACAAGAAGAGCATTGGAGCCTTGAGGCATGTGCAGCATATGGCACAATAAAATTATCAACTTGTCTCTGTTACTGCCGAACAGCTTTCTAGAGGTTTTGAAAACTAGCCGTACTCTCTGTAAACTCTAAACTGGTAAAAGATGTTCAAGTCCAGATGTGAAGCTGCTTTGGAGTCAGCGATATTTTATTTCATCTGAAAAGATCTCATGGCACCAAAGCCAGCATGATCCTCCAGGGTGGAATTTAGTGTAACTAGGTGGATCTACAAGAGTTAATTTTGTTCAGTCAGTCAGTACCTTTTATTAGCATAAATTTTGTTGTATTTATGGGAGGTTTTTGTTTCCATCTTATTGGGGGATCCTGTAAAATGTTCCCCTAAATAAGTAGGAATAACTTTTCTGCAAGTTTTTTTTGTTGTAGAAGTCTTCATATTTGTTTTGCTATGTATTTTTGTATTTCTTTAGAAATGGTTATTTAAGGACCTGAAGTGACTTAATCTCTTAATCTCCATTTTATTCTCACAGCAATCTTGTGAGGCAAAATATGGTAAAAGTGTGTGTCTGGTCCTCCAGCTTCTCTGGCCAAGTAGTGATTTGAACCTCAAGTCTCCAAAATCCTAGTCTGACACTACACTGACATACAATTCTGGCTGTCCTCTTCCACCTGTCCCCCACTTCCCCGCAGCTTTCCTCTGGGAAAAGCCAAGTTGCAAAAGTTGGGCACTAAGGAGCTGCTTATATGAATTGTGTAGATACTGATGATGGGAACAGGTTAGTCGTGTTGCATCAAAGTTGTAACCAACCACCACTGTACCTTAGTGAGCTGCACAAATTGCACAGTAGCAAGTTGCCTGGTGGTTGATGCTGTATCTAGCTGTGATGAGTCCCCCCTCCAGGGCAAGAAGCAGGGCAGACTGGGAGGTCAAAATAGCTCTAGAAAGGGCCCTCTGCCTGTCTTTTACTGAAAAAGACCAAGGTCTGAAGGCTGGCAATATAGTTGTGCTTGCCTACTAACCCCCACAATTGTCACCAAGCTCCCCTTTCTTAAAGGTACAGGCACAATTTCTATTATTGGGTGGGGGGGGGGAGTTAAGCCCATCTTTTAAAAAACATTCATTTTTTTCTGCAGACCTGGGACTCTTTTTCCAGGTTTCTCAGATCTTCTCTGTTCCTGGTCCCAGTCTCCAGGTTTACATATCCACAGAAGGGCCATGTTAAGAATTAGATATATTGATTACATTAACATTACATCATTTATTATATAACCCCTTTCTTACATGATTTTTAGTTCTGTGGGTTAAATCCAGTTGACAATAAAAGCAGAGGATCTGAAATTGTTTATGAGCTTCAGTAGTTAAATTGTGGATAAAATTTCTTCTGACGAAATCACAAACTGTCTATATGGAACTTCTGTTGCTCATAACGTCTCTACTACACACTCCCCACCTTGCAGTCACGAACCTTTATACTACATACATGATGGTTTATGACCCCAATCCTGTGCCCTATTAAACTCCGCACTGTGTACCTCACGTTCATGAACTTGCACCAGTTTCTGAAAAAAACAGTTTGAAATTCAACCAAGTAAAAGTTTTGGGAACATTGTAGAAGTGAAACAGAACTTCATGCTTCACTGTTTAGAGGCTTGTTTATCTGTCTCTTGAGTTTTATCTCTTGAGTATATCTTGAGCTTTTATTTGAAGACATATTTGTGACCTGCACCCCCTGGACTTCTGTGAATGTATTTTTGTGGATTGCTACACCCACATGTGTGTGTGTTTAGCATTCCTAAGAGATATTCAGTGCTCTCAGCCATTATGGAACTGGGAAGAGGGGATTTGGATCCAAGATTTCCCTTTGCCATGCCTGGAACTGTCAAATAAGACAGAGCATCTGCTCCACTCTGTTTGCATATTTGGCTTGACAAGGTAGAAAATCAGATCGAATGCAGAAAAAGCAGTGGATTCAAAACACTGGTTTCAGCCAAGTTGGGTAACCATTTAAGCCTCTCAAGCATCTGCATCTATTCTGGCAAAGGCAACACACCAGCAACACTGTGTTGTTTCTTTCTAGAATATTTATGACACACCCTTCTTCCCTTTATTTCCCTTTTTTATTTATCCACGAATCCTTTAAAATTAATTACATTATCACATACTTTATATTCTTCTCACATAGGCCATTTCCGCACGGCCAGGATGCGCCCCCACGCCACCAAGAGTTCTGGCGGTGGAAGCGCAATTCGCTCGCGATGAACTGGCTGGGCAGAGGTCGGTAGACGGCAGGCGCCCAAGCATCGGGAGCCGCTTCTTCTTCATTCCCCGCCTTCACCATAGCCTGTTGCCGCCAGTTGGCGCTTCATTCACACCGCCCTCCCACCCTGGAGGTCGGAGGACAAGGTGGGCGGGCTCGCGCACGCCCAGCAGGCGCAATTTACGAGGACACCGAGGGCTGGGATCGGAGACAGTTGCTCTCTCGGTGGCGCCGGTTTGCACCGCATTCATCTCAGGAAGACGCTCTCAACAACAACCCCTTTAAAGGGTTGTTGTTTAGGGCGGCCTGATACCGCCCTGGGGGGAGGGAAGCGCAGTCAGGTCGCCGCTGCTGCGTTGCAGCAGCGGCGCCTGTGCGAACGGCGGCCTGGGGGCGGTGTTTTTACCGCCCCCAGGCCGTCGTTAATGGGTCGTGTGGAAACGGCCATATATATTCATTGTTTTGGTTTTCAGATTCCATTTCCACACGTCTTTATGTATTCTTTCAGTCAGGAATTAGGAATTAGTCTTGAAGTATACACTCCCACCATCCAAGTTGATGAACTGCATCCAGGATCTTATTAACTGGCTAATTAATGACATGCTGATATTATTTTACCAAATGAAGTACTGTCATATGTCACATTAGCCTTGTGTACTTGATCAAGAGACAAAGAGTACCCCCCAAACCTGGATCTTCTCTCTTTTGTATTGCCCATCATAATATGTTTCTCCTCTCTTGAAATTCTTTTTTCCACCAATGTGAAACAATTTTCTCTTTCCAAGAGACTAATGGCTACCAGATTAATAAACCCTGAACACAACATGGAGCATGACTGCCAAAGAAAATGTATGAAATGCATTCAGTGGTCCCCACAGTGCACCATGTGAGGGGCAATTATAGAAAACAAAAGCTGTAGAGCAGTTGAGTTAAGTTTCCTGCAGTCAGAGGGGCTTGCATGAGGCCTGGGAAAGTACAAAAAGGAAAGGAGGGAATGTTTTTACAAGTAAGAACCAAGTACCTTTTAGAGCTATAGATACAATGCCATTTAACACAATTCAGCTCCAGAGATAGAAATGGTGATCTAAGTTCTTACACTTCTTAGGGTGTGGGATACAAGGGATTCCCATTCATCAGGATTTATTAATCCTTCACTTTGCTTACCAATCATCTCACATTAAAAACCCAGAAAAGCACTCCGTTGTTTTGGAGAAAAAGTGTATAAGTTTTTGTAGGTCCAGCTTGCTCTCTGAGACTCTTAACTCACTCTTGAGTGGAACACTAACTCCTTGAAATGCATAACAGATGTACAAAATGAGGGACTTGGAAGTATTTGTTTTGGAACAGTGTTATACATCAAAAGCAATAGTAGAATTTCCAGCAGCTGGGACACTCCTCTGGGACTATCCAGTCTTCAACACAAAAGAGAGCCCAAAGAAGGATTTTTTGGCGATCTTCCTCTTCACGGTTTGTGCACCAGAGGCCTGCAAAGTACTGTAAAACTGCTTTTAGCTTTTAGGAGTCAAAAGGCTCCTAAATTGATGCACTAAATATAGAGGCCTCTGTGTCTACAAGAGAAAGGCATTTTGGTTTGCACTTGCATGTTAAAGAAAGACTTGCAAGCTTTTGTTCAGCAGAATCTTATACAATAATGTTCCCATTCTGAAATGAGAAGGCTGGGTGACATTTTGTAGGCCAGCTCTTTAAAGCCTTATGTACCCAAAATATTCATCTAAATTCTGATTGAGTTATATTAATTTTTTAAAAAATCTGAGACATAAGGAACACATACCTTACATGTAGTGGCTTGTAGAAAAATGTTGAAAGCTTAGCTTGGAGCAGCTATGCATAACTAACTCAAGGCAACACAGAAGGAAAATATAACCAACCACCATGGGTTTAATGGTCGATTGAATTGGCTCTAATAGAGACATTTTAGGAAGGTTATTTTCTTTTCTCACAGTGTTTTCGAAAAGTTTGAATAGACACCCTCCAAGGATATTGTCCCTGTCATCTTTTGATACTGGATTAATACATGTTTAAAAAATGCAGCCATAGTTCCCTTATTTTTAGGGAAGCAAAAAAATATGTTTCTGCAAAATGCTGCAGTAATTTTTAAGCTAGCAACCTCCTTCCTTGCGAGGGATTACTATCAATGTCATTTTGCTAAAAGCAAATGTGATAGAAGCAAATGAAAATGTGTTTGCTGCAAGAGAGAACTGTTGTAATGCAACTGAGAGATATTGTTGTAGATTGGCAACCTTCATGAAAACCCAAGGACATGGAAACCTGGATTTTAATATTGTGTAACTGAGCTGTGCTAAAAGCTAAAACAATTGCGAGTTCCAAAATACTTTTTGGCAAAAAAACCCTGTCCACATTAGCAGAACTCCTGCTGACATAAATGTGTGGATGATTTGAAATAAATGATATATCCATTAAAGTTACCAAACTGGAGCTTAATTTTGTGTCAGAGTCTGTTGGATGGAATGAATAGATCTTTGGTTATCTGTGGAATGAAAAGTTGCAGTAAGCTGGGATGGAGTCATCTGTCCCCAGCACACAGAATTACTGTCACGTGTGTCATGGCCACCAACAGGTCTTTATTTGTTTCCTAACAGCATGGTTGCATTCACCCACAACGTTACAATATATCCAAACCTTCCAAACCATCACCAATCCAAACAGTGATGGAGTTATTATGAAGGGATTAACAGAGTTTTAACAGTCTAAATAAAGATTACAAATTTTAGTTGGGTGAAGAGGCACTTTTGGGGAAATCTTGCAAAAAGGTCATTTAGCAAAACCTTAACCTTTACTTAATCAGAGAACAGGGTGCGCAGACAGTCTCTAGGTTTTAGTGTTTCCTTAAACTAACCAAAAAACAACCACAAGTAGAAAAAGCAGATCTGAGTCAAAACAATGACCGAAAGCTCAAAAGCTTAATTGAACTGAGCAGGCATAATTAGTTTATGCATAGTATCTTCTCCATCCAGGGGAAGAATAAAGGTGTTTTTAATGAACATACCAAGGGGTGGTCTTGCTAACGTGGGGAAGGGGCTTGGTATCTTATATGTATGTTTGTTTCTCCTGAGCCTGAAGGAGTACGTTACAGAGAGTTCCTGGGAAGCTGAAAGAGCACGTGACTAAGGGTATTTAAAACAGATTTTGAGGGCCCTGATAGACAACATGATAGAGTGGGTGATTGAGAGTGTGTTTATAACAGAGTCCAACCCAATATCTGGCCTCACTCTTGGAACCTTGCTCCAAAGACACCTTGTTCCAATGACACCCCTTCTCTGGCCAGCCATACTGAGGCTACAATCCACCCTCACCCCATATTGTGCATATCAGGCCAGACTCATCCCACTAGCCTTCGTCACCAAGAACTCTTGCCTGCCGCTGGGCCCAGCCTGTGTTGCCTCTTCAGTCACCCTGTTGTGCCATGAACCATACTCCATTGCCCAAATGTCACTATTACTGGAAAGCATTTGTAAAATTTTGCAAGACTCAATAACTTCCAACAACATTGATTTCCCAAATGAATTACTGAGAGTAGAATGATAAAGCATTCTACTCTTGAAAATGATATAATAAAATTGTGTGGGTAGCTATCATCATCATCTTCATCATCATCATCTTCATCATCATCATCATACATATGGCTCTATAGTTTAGCAGAATGTTTTTTACATGCACCTGTACCCTATATCTCAACATCATCTACTATTTATTTTAGTTACATTTATTTTATTAAAACATTTATGTTCTACCCTTCTAGGTAGGTCAAGGCAAAACAGCATTTGAAAACCATCTTAAAACACAGCAAATAATATAAGGAACAATAAAGAATCTGCTATGACACCTCAGAAAATAAACATATTTCAAAATTACAGTTCATTTTGTGATGCTGTGCTTTGTGATATCTTTGCCTGCAATAATTTGTATTTCATTTTAATTCAGATGCATTAGGTTTAGAACATACACCTTTCAAAATGATAGCAATGAACAATTGCTTGAGAGCATTATTACTGTTTAGTGTAGCTGATCAAATCTGAACTTCTTAACTAATCTCATCTCCTTTGAAAGGTTTAACAAGAAGAATTGACTAGCATGTGTGCACTTTTGAGATATAACAAGAGACTCTAGGAAGTGTAATCAATGTACTTATAAACTACAGTCCTGTCAACTTGTCTGGCCCCAACAAGCTGGGTGACAAGGATGGAAGATGTGGTTTGTAATAAGACCTACTTGCTAGTCTCCCTGACAGTGGACGTCACCATGCAGATCACAGATATTCATTATCCCCAGAATCATGTTAAAGTTAACTTCATAAAGAGCACTGTATTCTTTAAGGATCCACAGTGTAATGAACAAAATGAAAGTTGCTGAATTAAAATCAAAAACCCAAGTTCAGGCAACAATGCGTTCACTTTACCAACCTTTGTACAACTAGGTAGCACTGCAGGAATCATCATGTTCATAAACGCAGATGAGGAACAGCTGCTTGAGTGGTTTATTGGGATCAAACGGTGGGAATAAATTAAAGATTGCTTCATCTTAAATGTGCAGGAATTTACCAAGTTTTTAAAAAATCAATTTCTCACTAGAGATTTCTGTTAAGTCAATTATGATGGGCAGATGAGGATCTCCACATCTTTTTTCGCAACAAAAGGAATAATTATGATAGTTACCATTGAGAGCGCTTGACCTTTAAACATTTCTTAGCAGGTAGGTAACGTGCATATTTCTACCAAGAAATCTAAAGAGCAGTTCAGGCTGACCTTGGCAATGAGAACATAGTCTCTTTTTATTATATGTTAGTTCTTGGCACACATGCCCTATCACTCCAATCAGGAAGAAGTGGATGTGCTCTGTAATTGCATGCAAATGTTCTGAACTGAGAGGCCTTGTTTTTCAAACCTGGAAATAGATAATTTTGTTCTTCAGCAAGTTTCCAAACTTCTTAATTTCAGTAACAAAGAAAGAAAAATTCTTCTGCTGTGAGCAGTTCTGTTTGCAAATGATGTCCTTTCCTTAATTAAAATTATAAGCTGATCTTGAACATGGTAAATTTTCAGGGAATTATAGCCTTTTTGCGTAGAGTAAACCCTTCATTGTTTGCAAGCAATTAACAAAAACATTTCAGGATAAAATAAGAGGCACTAGAAGAGAATGGAGGTAATTGTTTATTTCCATGATATAAAGAACTCTTGAAGGCCCTCCATTTTAAAAATAGTTTAGAGTCAAGTTCCAATATGCACAAAAGTTCAAGTTCATTAATGTAGCCCAGATAACATTTGTTCAGTATGTTTTGATATTGACAGCTACTGGTCTATTGGTAGACATGCATTGAGAAGCTATTTTATCATACCTTTTCCTGTTATACTAAGAATTTTTCCCCATGTCTATGGAATTTTTATACCTGAAACAGAAGCAATATATAGTTGCTAATTAAACATGTTTTCACTCCCCTGTCCAGTAAAACCACCCTGTGACAGTAACTGGTATTGAAGTCTGGAAAAAAATATCACAGTTCAAAGCTAGCCTTACCAATAATTATCACTATCTTAGCCATCAGGACTGCAGTCAACTTTCTTTGCCAAGAGTGGCTGCCAAATCTCCAGGTAGGGTTTCTAAGAAATGAATTTACTATGAGTTTGTGTATTTATTTATAGAAATGTATACTCCTTTCAACCAATGGTTTTCAAGGATGCTTTCTTGTAAAAGCAGCAATTAAAACTGATACCCTGGGGAAAAAAAGAGAAGCAGTCATATCCTGCAATAAAAAGAAACAAAAAGTCTGAGTGAATAGAAAGGTCACACTCACTAAAATTAAAAAGGCTGGACAGACAAGGACAGTACAGGAAGGAATAGGAATTCTAGTTCCAGCCTGGGAAATACTTGGAGATTTTGAGGGTGGTGTCTGAGGAGGGGAAGGGTTGGGGAGGGGAAGGACTTCAATGCCATAGAGTCCACCTTCCAAAACATTTTCTCCAGGTGAACTGCTCTCTATCACCTGGAGATCAGTTGCAATAGTAGATCTCCAGCCCTCACCTGGAGGTTGGCAACCCTAGGAAGAAAGTTTCACATTTGTGGTGGTAGGGGAAAAGGCCCTATCTCTGGGAGGAAGAAATCCTGGAAAAGAAAAGTGTTGGGAGCAGGTGGTCATCACAGCCTATCTCAATTGGCTTCCATACCTATTTTAATGTCTTATGTTGTTTCAAAAAACAGGCAAGTTGTGTAACAGCTGTGTTGTATAGCACAGAAGCTTCAATTAAATGAAAACTCCCTTAAATAAACACACAGAAATGATAGATTTATGGGTGCATTTATGCCACCTATATTAAAAGCAGGTGTAACAAAATTAATTTTAAGCATTTTTTTTAGAGAATGGTTTCCTATCACAAGAACAATCCAGCAGATGAAACCTGCTGCTGAGGCTCTGTTGCCCAAAGGTGTTTAAATGAGGTGGGTGAACATGAGGAACAGGGTCATTTCCTCTGTGGAGCTGCAACTACAGAACTCAACAGCTTGCCTGGTTTTCTCTTTGAGAGTTTTAGGCAGCAGACAGAAATATTTCTTTCATCTCTGGCTCTTCGTTTGCTTTGGGGGTAATTTGAGTGATTGCTTCCCTGCTTCTTCCACTCCTAGGTCTATTATTTGCTTTGATCTGATGCTATTTTCAGCTATATTTTCCTGCATTTTTTTATCCTGTTTTTGTGGTAGTTTTAATTTTGCTATGTTTTGTGTTTTGTATGTAATCAAATAAAAATAAAACGACATTAATGTATAAATAGGCCTTTTCCAGTTCATTTTTCATTTTTTTTTTTAAAAAATGAACATCCATTTTTCATTTGTTTGGAAATGAACATCCATTAAGCCAAAGTAAGCTCTTTCTGGTGTCTTTCTCCCTGTGAGAGACTAGGGCTGAGCTCATAATTCTCTTTCTTGATTAAGTCAATGGGTTCTTTTTTTTGCCAGTTGTTGGGCAGATTTTTCTGCCAGGCAACTCAGCTTTTGTGCTCACATTCTAGAAAACAGTAGGGAAAACACTTGCAGCCACCAGTGAGTTCAGTCTAGCTACCGTAAATTCTTCCTTTCCTTCCTTTTGCTAAATGGATGTAAGATGAGATTTGGTTAACCTTGAATAAAATGGAATTGCTGCAGTCTAGTCTACAAACAAGTAGATGGAAATTATTATTTTTTGTTAAGGCTCGGCATGTCCTGCCAGATTTTTCCAGATGAAGCCTCTTGACTTACCAGTTTTGTAGGGTAGAGCTGTGGTGGCGAACCTTTGGCACTCCAGATGTTATGGACTACAATTCCCATGAGCCCCTGCCAGCATGGCCAATTGGTCATGCTGGCAGGGGCTGATGGGAATTGTAGTCCATAACATCTGGAGTGCCAAAGGTTCACCATCACTGGGGTAGAGGGATTTAATAGCACCCCTACTTTGGAAGCAAGAACTGTAACTGGGTATAATAGCCAATGAATTACTTTTCTTTCGCGAGTTCCTGTGATGAAGCAAAGATGCATTTCTGGGAAGTCAGAGTAAAATAGCTTCTGTGAAGAAGTTGATGAGCTCTAAGATAATATGTATTTTAAAGCTTGAGTGCTTTCACTGAGTTTGTTCATTTACTGTCATAGCTGATAAAGAGATGGATAATTCAATAGTGAGTAATGTTTTCGAAGTATAACTTAGCCACAGTGCATTCACAGTTAATTTTGACTAAGTTAACAAACATTTGAAAACCTAGTTTTACAACAGTATCAGTTTGCAATAGCTTCAGTTTAAAAAAAATGGATGAGGAAGAGTTGTTTTCATTAGTTCTTGTCCATAGTATTATGATGTTAATTATAATGCTAACTGTGACACAGAACCATGCATCACTGCTGAGACAATGGAAGAGATATAACTGGCATATATATTATTGATCAGTTTTATTGAGCAAGAAGTCACAATGGACAGATTTTTTTAGTGTGCAAATGGAAGTTGTGTACACTGACTCTGAAAGATTTGGTTAAGAAGGTATAAGACCATATGTGCAGTGACAAGAGGAGAACGCTTTGTCACTAATCAGCCACTGTAGCAGATCTCTCCCAGATACTACCATCTCTCCCTGCAGTGACTTCATGTGAAAATTAGCCAAATTCTGGATTTTGGTGAGAATTTCAAATGTACATATGGAATGCATGTATATAAGACTTAGCCAAAGTCATGTGTTGAGTCACTGCAGGAATACGAAATTAACGGTTAATTCCAGCCGTGAGGTTTTAAATTGTATTTCAGCAATCATTTTTTCATTGTTCTTCAGAAAACTATTGGAACTCAGAAGAATTGCACTGAGTGTTTGGGGAAGGGGGCACAGTTAGAAGATAGGACTTCTGTGGGACTTGCCAAATTGTGACTGAAATCCATTCACTCAGTGTCTACAATTTGTCTCTGTAGTCTTACCTAGGCCATTTCCACACAACACCTTGAAGATGGAACTAGAAGCTTCCCCCAAAATGTTCTGAAAACATTGTATTTCAGTCCAAAATTATTTTATTTGGAAACACTAAACTAGTGATATTTTCTTCCCAAAATAGTTTCAAAACATTTCCTGATTGCTGTGTGGAGATCAAAAAATGTTTTATTTCTCTCACCCAGTTTTTGCAGCTCTCATTTTTGTTTCTCTGTCTCTTGCCACCTGCCATTTTTTGCAGCTTCACTGATTTTCCATGCTGTCTGCCATTTCCTGATGTGTCCTACGAATATTTTCTCATCTAGCATCATGGCTGCCTTCTATTTCCATCATTTCTGTGTATTAATAAAGTCAGTATTGCCTGTCAATTATGCAAACATGTCATTTTTCCATTTTTAAAAATTTTGTGTGAGGTATCTTTGAAGCTATGTATACATGAGAACTGACAAGGCTGCGCAGATTTCAAGTCTCCGTAGCTGTTCTCCCCCCCCCCCAAGTGAATCGGTTTTTGGTGCCCTGTACTTGACTAGGACAGAGGGGGGGAGACACAAGCCAGATTCAACAGTTCAACAATAGGTAGGAGAATCGAAACCCTAACTGCCAGTGTTGAAAAATACTAGAGTCAAGACAGTGTCTAACCAGCTCCACACAAACACAGGATGACCATAGACAAAAGAAACAAAGGCCAGGATACTTCTATTCAGATGCTCCCACCAGTGACCTTGCTATCTCCATTGACACTCCCATGCTATAGTCTTCATTGTTACTCATACTTCTATTCAGATGCCCTCAACTATTGACCTGGTTGCCTTCTTTGTTACTCACAGACAATGTTTCTCCACCCACCATGGACACTCCAACAGATATATATATATTCCACTTGCTTTCCCAACATCAGATCCTCTGAAGATGCCAGCCACAGATGCAGGCGAAACGTCAGGAGAGAATGCTGCTAGAACACGGCCATACAGCCCGGAAACCACACAGCACACAAGTGATTCCGGCCGTGAAAGCCTTCGACAATACATTGAAACCCTAACTCCTCCCTTGAGTCTATCTAAATCAGAGTGCTTGCTTGTCTTGAGCAGATTTGAAGCTGTAGACTGTGTCTTCTCTTGGCTGCTTTCAAGAAAGTCCACTGTGTCTTGCTTCCTTTTAGTTCTTTTAGTTCTTTGTCTGGTTCTAATTGCTGTTAACCTTAACTTGTGCTCTATGGACCACCATATACGTCACGAATATTCCAGTCTTCAGCTACCCTTGGCACCTTGCTCTGACTGACTGGCAAGAACTAAAACAGGGGATTGCTGGGTAAAAAAAGGAAACTGCCCATTGGGAAATATCTTGAAGGGACAGGGGCTAACTAAAATACTCTCCCTTAGAAGACTTAACAATGAACTAAAACCATGCTAACTATGGGGAAACTGAAGCTTAATGGGGAAATAACAAAAGCCTCTGTGGGGGCATGACAGTAGCTTCAAAGATATGATGGCATCTTTTTTGTAAAAAAAAAAAAAGGAAAGAACTGTTTTCACCCGAAACACTTTATTTTTCCATACTATGCAGATAAAGCCCCCCCCCCCCCATGGTTCTGTTCAAAACATTTGTACAACATTTCAGATTTTCTGGGTGGAAACAGTCCTTGTGAGCAGGCAAATTATGAAAAGATTGTATGCATAGAAGAAATACAGTAGGTATTGTTGAAGCTTTCAAAGCCAGAATCACTGGGGTGTTGTGGGTTTTTCAGGCTGTATGGCCGAATTCCAGTATCATTTTCTCCTGGTGTTTCGCCTGCATCTGTGGCTGGCATCTTCAGAGGATCCTCTGAAGATACCAGCCACAGATGCAGGTGAAACGTCAGGAGAAAATGCTACTGGAACACAGCCATACAGCCTGGAAACCCCACAACACCCCACAGTAGGTATTATATAGCAAACATATTGCTTTCATCATTTCCTTGAGCTAAATAAAACTCTGAGATCTCATGGGGAAAATGAAATAGCTACAGTGTACACCTTAAACATATAATGGAAAAATCATTTCACTGATAGCTTGGCCTGGTCTTTCCACAGACAAAATAATATCCCCATGGGGCTGCTGGATTGTACATGTTAATTCTAACTCAAGGGGTAAATGTTAAACTTTATCAAATGCAACCCAGCTTTTGTTGCTATATTAATTTCTTCAGTTATATTGCAAAACTAATTGTGACCACAGTGATATTTTTCATGCAGACATCTTTTCTTCAAATATTACTATGGGTTCTTGGTGGCTTATGTCTGAACTGAATACTGCTTGCACTGACAGAGGTGGCATGGGCATGGGAATGCTGGTGTCATGGTCGGGGACAGGTCCCAGCACAGGGTGAGGGTGGTGGCAGTGTGCTGGCAAAATCACTCTTCTGTCAGGGTAAGTGGCCTGGGGAGGGCAAATCCGCTGGCACCACTGGCGAGCCGCTCCCACAGCGGACTCGGTCCCCATCTTTGGATGGGACTCTTAATCACTTTCTAGTAGGCAGAGACCTTTTACAGAAATCACCTGCCTGTGACATCTTTGTGAGCATACCATTTCCTAATACAATTGCTATCCTTTGTTTTAGTTAATTGTGGACATTTTATTTCAATATTCATAGGGATTTAAGAATTATTCTTATTCAGACCTGAGCAGGAGAGAGGAGCATTTTCTTCCCGCTGGATAAAGATTTCTAACAAAAAAGAAACATTGGTATGTTTCACTCATGCCATCTAAATTCATTCTTCCTATTTGATGCTACAAGGCAAGCTTCCACTGGACAACATGAATCCATGGATTAGCTGTATTTACATGGGGTGCATGGTTATGTGGAGGGCAATAGTGGTTTCCATACTATAATAGCAGACACAAATGTACCACTTATTCTGTAAGGGCACCAGTGATATTACCTCAGTATTGCTATCCAAGCTGTTACCGCACAGCACAATAAGTCATTTGGTCAGGACACACATTTATAGTTCTCAAATGTTTTATAGACTCCTCAAACACTGAAAATATCAAGCCAATATCAAGTTCTTAGCTTTATTGCCATTCACATGATATTCCAGAGGGGACTCTGTCTGTAGTCAAATCAGCATCTTGAGATGACCTGGCCTGATTCATGAGGTTTGCAAGGATGTTAGCTATACCCATACCAACAGAAAGGCAACTACATCAAACCAGCTATGGAGACCTACATTAATATGCATTGGCCAAGCATGTTAAAGATTTAATTCATCTGTAGATGGAGCTCGACCTTCTTGTGCTCTGTAATGTAATTGCTTGCCAGTTCTCTCCCAGTTTTTAACTTCCTGTTCCTGAAAACATAAAACTTGTGTTAGTTTCCTTCTTATTTGGTGCATTTATTTTGCTCTGTATCTCACTTTTCTCCACTATGGAGGTCCAAAGCAGCTTCTCTCCTCCATTTTCACACAACAACAAAAGAACCCTGTGAGGTGGGTTAGTCTGAGAGACTATGATTGATCCAAGGTCACCCAGCAAACTTTCAAAGTAGAATTGAGGATTTGAACCCAGGTTTCATAGGATCCTAGTCCAACCTGATTTCCACTATGCCATGCTGGCTCTTGTGTTCTTTTTTTTTTTTACTGTTGCAGTAAAATCTCGCTCTCTATGAGTCCAGTTCTCTAGCTTGAGCAGCAGTCTGCCAACACATACAAATTTATGCACATAGGCACCTTTCTGCATGAGTGGGAACACTGAATAAGCTGGAGTCCTAGTGACCTGGAGAAAGCTCTATGCCTTCCAATGAATGCACAAAGACTGCGAGGGAACTGGCTGCCACACTCCTTCTCCCTCTCTGCTCACAGACAACTTTAGTCTCCTTGGGCTGTTGTGTGAAAAGGACTTTTCAGGTTCACATATGTAGTGTTCGGATTCATGACTGACTTTAATGAATTTGGTGTGGGGCTAAGCAAATGTCTAAGCAATTTCTCAGACTGTATGGAAACAAGTGCACTTTAGTTTGGCAGTACAAAATGTGCTGTATCTGTATGAAAACACAGAAAAAGACAGCTTCTGATAGGTAACTGTAGGATACACAATCAGGTGCTCCAGAACAGCTGGTTAATGATACATGCTTCCAATTAAGTGAGGTCTAAACTCTAATCTTTGTACAGTAATAAGATTTTATGATCACAGCTTTGAAAGCTGTGGTCTGGTCGAGCAAGATAAGTATTGGCAATTTCCCTGCATTGTAATTCAGACAACTATCACATGTCACTTTCAACTTTCCCCCCAAATTGAGAGATCAAAACCTAGAGTAGAATGTATCAAATAGATCATAGAGTTTTGAGAGGTGATGGCATGGTTCAGATTTTGTTGCTTTTTCCTGTCTTTGAATATTCATAGGTTTGCTCCTATAATGTTAGCCAGCAATCTCTTTATGGCTTGGACTAGGGTAGTGCCTTTTAAGCTTTTTGGACCCTGTTTTAAAACCTAGGCCCTTTCCGCATGGGCGGAAAAGAGCACCCCAGGGACACTAAAAACAGAGTCCCTGGGGAGGAGTTCACACGGCCAGTGCTGCTGCATTGCAGCAGCGCCAGCCTCGCAACCCCCAAGCGGCACGAAGTCGCTGCTTCCGAACCTCGCTCCCTGAGTGAGGTTTTTCAGAAGCAGCGTCATCCAACCGCTGCCGTGCGAACGGCAGCAGCTGGAAGGCACCATTTTCCCTGCACCATCCCTGAACACCTACCTTGTCTCCTGGCTTCTAGCTCATCGCAGAGGCCAGGGGACACGCCCCCCTGGCCTGCGACTTCAGAGCCATCGCTCCAGCCTGTGGGGGGGGGGGTGTCCCCTGACCTCTGTGACGCACCGGAAGCCAGGAGACAAGGTAGGTGTTCAGCGACAGCGCAGCCTATGCGAAGGCTGTGCTGCCACCTGCCGCCCTCCTGGGACTGTCCGTGTGAACGGTCCCGGGGTGTGTGTGTTTGTTGGCATTGTTTATGCCGATGCACCCCCGCACCGTTGCCGTGCGGAAAGGGCCCTACTTTCTTCTCAGGGCCAGTTTTAAATTTACTGGACATTTCAGGTGTTACTTGCTATGTAATTCTACCCTACATTCTCCCTCTCTAACAGTCAACCCTAAATAAGTTTGAGTTTTACTTTTCTCTTTTGGAATTAATTGAAATAGAGAATGTCTGAGCAAATTCAGATTCTCAGAGCCCCTGGCCGATTGATCTCCCTTCAGAGCTTCCTTTCACAGTCTACTCTGTTTCTCCTCCCTTTTCCTAGCCTGATTATTTATCAGCAGGAGAATCATGATCCATTTTCAGGTCCTGATTCACAGTCTGAGAATGACCGAACTAAGGGTTTTGTCCATTTTCTGCAGCTAAGAATTTAAATAGCAATTCACACTCCAGTTCTCTGTCAATACTATTAATTTTACAGGACTTGATCACACACAGAATCAACTTGCTGAGAATATTTCAGCAGGGTAAGTATCATTTTAGTTATTAATATTTAAAACAAAAACTATGAAGAATAGTAATAGCACTAATAAACAGGTCTGCTATAATCTGCTATGTTGATTGCAAAGGAAACACCAAAGGCCCAGGGGCAGAAATGATGTTTACGTTATCAGGATGATTCCTGAGGGGCTACTGTCCTGGAAGGCCAATGACACTCAGGAGTCAAATGTCCCCAGTGGTACCCGGAATATCAGATACTCAAACCTATACTTAGTGTTGTCTATGCAGAAGTCCAGACCTAAGTCTCTACAGCTCTGGTAGCACTGCAGGAGACTCTTGGTTCAGCGTGTACCAGGACCATTTTAATATGTCCATTTGCCCCTACGGTGGCCTGTGCAATAAATTAAAGAACACTGCAGATGTCTCATGAAGCTGTTATGCCTGATGCCTTGGTCCTTCTCTGCCCCTGCCAGATAGTATGGTATATTCAAGGCCCTTGCAAAAGTTGAGGCACAAACCCCTAGTATGGAACACCCTACAGAGGCCGCAAGAAGAGCATTTCTGAGACATGTACAGAGGTGTTGGATCAGGCATATGTATGTTAACAGTTAAACATTCTGTTACCTCTGCATGTTCTTTTTCTGACCCCTTTGAACTGTGATGGCTAGATAGAAATGTTCCCAGATAGTATGATAATCAATTCTTTAAAAATCTGGAATATTACAATAATGATTTTGAGATATTAGGTTCTGTTTTTGATTGCTAACTGCATATTCTTATTAACCAGAGGGATTTTGATTTAAAAGTAAAGAAATATAGAGAAATATGTCAAAGGAACCAGGAGAAATGTGGCATGAAATGAATCACTTGCATCTCCTTTGTATCTTGCCTCCTGTTTTCTGATTTGCCTTAACATGACATTGGATGCCAGAAGTCCTCCAACATTATGTCAGACAACTATAAATAACATGTAAAATTGACCCTAAATGCTTGGAAGTTCATTTTTCCTTTGTTGTTGTTGTTCTGTATATCATTTCTGTGCCATATTTTATGTGACTGGGCACTGTTCTTTATGAATGCCCTTCAGCATTACTTTAAAATAATATAAAAATAGTAATAATAGCATAAGAGTTGAAATAATGAACCACCCTGAAAATAAATTGCAGCTAAGTTAATGATACTGAAATGGGGTGTAGGCTTTTCTTTGCGGCCCTCTGATTAAAGTGATAAATAAGTGGATGATGGGAGATTTCTTTTTTGTAAAAAAAAATAAGTTAACGTATCTTAAGGCAGATAATAATGGACCCAGTGATCATTTTACAGTTGTTAATGGATATCTAATTGGGATTTATTTCCATGGAATTTTTATGCCTTCAGATCATTTAAGCACCAGGGGTTTCTTATAGCCATGGGGATCAACATGGGCTCTCCAGAGGTTATGTTTGAAGAATGAAATTGGACTTACAGTCAAAGTCTGCTACCATTTAGAAACTTCTTATTGAAGCATTAGGATTTATTTTAAACTGTCAAGACACTATTCTTTGAAACATCCAATTGATGGAGTTTCTAAACATGATAAAGACTGACTGAATGAAAAGAATTAATAGAACAGGTCTATCAATACAAATTGAGCTAGAATCATGAAATGTGCCTGGTATGTTGTCCCATGCTTTGTCAACTTATGTTCCAATTTTTGTCATTTCAGGTTGAAGTGCTTGTGAAACAGACCTGCTTGAATGACAAATGGAGGACAAATTACAATCCATTCCATTGTACCTAAAGTGCTCATTAGTTATGGGTCACTGTTCACCATATTACATGACCACCTTCCCCTGTTTAAAGACTCAACATGATTGTGCCATAGTTGGTCACCCCTTTTCAGAAGCCACAACGGCTGGATTGTGCTCCCCACCCTGAAACAGCATCACTTTTGAGGGTTGGAGATTCAGATGAAACAAATAGCAGATTCAGCTGGAATCTGGGCAAATTTGGGCACATTCGGACAAAAATTGTCCGATTGTGTTCTGCCCAAATATGAACAAATGCGAATGCAAGGTATTTGGGTTGGGGGGGTATTTTTGGTGTTTTTTCGGCCTGCAGGGGGCGCATTTTTAAAGCTAGTATTGGCGCCATGATTCTCCAAAAGGCATCATCCAAGAGATTCTGGCCATGATGATACTCCATCCTGAGTTTGGCGATGTTTGGTTCCAGGGACAGCAAAGTTATGAATGACCCAAATCGGAATGCCCCCTATCCCCATTGTTTTCAATGGGAGCTAACCTGAGATGGGGGCTACCCGTTTGAGGGACCATAACTTTGGTCCCCCTGAACATAACTTCACCAAACTTGGGTGACATCATAGGAATAGTTAACAGATGATACCCTGAAATGTTGGTGTCACTATCTTTAAAAATACATCCCTTCCAGGCACCCCAAGAAATTTGCCCAAGATTCTTTGTTTTGCAGTGACTTTGCTCCATTGTAGCTAATGAGGAATTTCTGAGGCAGGCTGTACATTTTTGAAGATAGAGGCACCAGACTTTCAAGGTGGCTCCAGGAAGCCCTCCTGGTAATAGCATCCAGGCTTAGAGACCTTTGCTTCTGAGGGTCCAATTTTATGCGCCCTCAAAAGGCTTATTTTGTTTCCCTGCTCCTGCACATGAAGCCTGCTGGCTGAGTTTGGTGAAGTTTTGTTCAGGGGGACCAAAGTTATGGTCCCTTAAATGGGTGGCAGCCCCCCCCATCTCCGTGGTTAACTCCCAATGATAGGGATAGGGGCACCTCTTGGGGGTCTATAACTTTGCTTTCGCCCCTGAACCAAACATCACCAAATCTCTTTGGGCGTGACATCATCAGGACCGGTTCCTGGATGAGTACCCTGAAATTTTGGTGCCGCTTAGCCTTAAAAATTGCACCCCCGGGTGCAGGTCGGAAACGTGAGAAAAACACTTTAAAAAATTTACAAAAAACACACAAAGCGAATTCTTCTGAAATCTTGGCGCCTCCCCCATAGCGTGTGACATTAAAATGGGGCGCCCGGGGACATAGGGTACCCCCTGTCCCTAGGCAGGAACACCACTGCTGATGGTGTTATCCTCACTGATTACCTGACCTATGGCCACAGCATTACTGGGGCATATTATTGGGGACTCCTAGAAAGACTTCGGGATACTATGAACGCGAAATGCTGTGGCAGACTGATCAAAGGCATTTGGCTGTTGGCAGACAATGCTTCTGCTGACAAAGCTAAGGAGACATTCATACTTGTGAACCAGTGTGGTTACCAGATTTGTTGCACCTCTCTTATTCACTTGACCTGGCACTTTTCAATGTCTTCCTCTTTCCATAAATGAAGGAATCATTGCTGGGTCAGTGTTTTTGTTCTGATGGCACTTCAACTATGGAAGAGTGGTTTGCAAATTGAGATGCTCTAAAATGTGAGAGCTGAAATATCAGTCAGAGAATGTATGACTGCACAGGGTGACTATGGAGAAAAGGACTAAGATACCATGCAAGTTCCACAAATTTAGCTCAGTTTCTTCTAGGGGGGCAGGGAGCAAAGCATTGATAGGTCATGGTAGAAGGAGAAGAAGGAAAATAGTGCTTGGGGTTCAAAGGTTTTCCACAACTACTAATACCAGACATCAACAAACAATATTCTGCACATGGAAAATGGGAAATTGCAGATTAAGTCTATGGCAATCCTGTCCCCCCATTTACTCTACATTGCTTAAAGTTACTTTCATCTTTTATTAACATTATGCTGTTACGTTCTCTCTCCTGTAACTTATATTTCACAATGACAGGGAGAGACATAGGTTTCTAAGCTGGATTGTGGATTCCATGTATCATTTGCTAAATTTAATCTTATGATCCCTAACTATTTTACTTGTCCATTTTCCAAAGGCAGTTCCCCATGTAGATGGTAGCTGGGAAAAAAACCCCATTGCAGCAAACTTCCTAAAGGAATATGTTGCGGCCTGGATCTGCTTCCACTAGGCTGCATAACAGAGGTGCCCAACATGGTGCCAGTGGGTGCCATAGGACTGGGCCATTAGTTTCATGGTGGAATACCAATTCCACCTTTTGTTTTGCATTTATTATGCAATAGTCAACTATTCGCCGCCTTTCATTTTTCCCATTTGCCAATGTCTATGGGTCCCTTTTCTGTGGTTATTTTAAAAAACATATCTACAATAATCAATACTGAAATTATACTTTTATTTACTGTCAAGTCTGAAATTAGTGGCCTGATATGAAATACATTTGCTCAGAAGTATAGCCACTGATTTCATCTTATACATACTTAAGTTACTAGTTTGTATATATATATTTGCCTATTCTATTATGATGGCAGTTTTTCCAGGGTTGGATACATAGTTCTCATATTAAATTGACTTTTGCATGTTAGGATCCCCCCCCCCCCCCCCCCAGTATATTGTACTGTGTGGAGCAAAAGTGAAAGTAGATACAGTTTTGCTTTTCACAGGCAAGACAAGTATAAA
The DNA here is from genome assembly GCF_021028975.2 of Sphaerodactylus townsendi. Lineage (NCBI taxonomy): Eukaryota > Metazoa > Chordata > Lepidosauria > Squamata > Sphaerodactylidae > Sphaerodactylus > Sphaerodactylus townsendi. The sequence goes on along the minus strand of NC_059432.1, from coordinate 55,070,928 downwards.
ATAGAAGGAAGGGAGGAAGAGGAAGCGTTTTTTGCAACCCTCTCATTTGGGTGATCTGACTGGAGACGTTGGAAAGCAGCCAATTAGGTGTTTGAAAAGTATAAGCTTCACAGAGAAAGACGCCAATGAAAGTATTTCGGAAAACAGCGAGAGTTTAATTGGTTCTGTGACTAAATTATGCTCTTTTATGGGATAAAGTGGATTTTTTTAAAAAAAAGAGAGAAAAGAATCTGTTTACAGTTGAATGAATTGTGCAACCACCTATTATGTAATTGAATAACAACATAATCTTCTATAATGATAGGCAGGAGCTTTTTAATGTCTGGGCTAAGGCTGCTATTTTCTTCTGCCTTGGATATATTTCAGTTCCAGTGTTATATAATGCTTTGCATTATCCTCCCCTTTCTTGAAATGCATCCATGTTAACTGCATTTTACTCTGTCATTTTATTATACTTCCTTGTCAGTTTGTTTCCCATTTTAGTCATGTCTAGATAGCACTGTAAACAAATGATGTGAGGTTTTATATTCTTTGCTGCTTTAGAATTAAGCCAGTGCTTCTATTGCTCCTCCTGTGGTTTCTCCATACCTGAGAAAAATCCTTTTTCTATACCAGGGAGATTGTGGGTTCTGCAAATGTACCCACTGAGTTTTATGCTGTGTTCCTTCCCAACCCTAAGCAAAACAATTTTCAGACAGAGCAGTTCCTTTTTCTTTTTAAAAGAAAACTGCTTAAGCAGTTTCAATATGGAAAATTTCAACATTTCACATTGCCGATCGAGTGAAGGAACTTAACGCCACAATAAGTTTACTATAAAAACAACATAACACATTTTTATGGGTTAAAACAATGTGGCCATAGCCTTTTATTGACATATTGATTCAAGGCAAACAGAAGCATAAGGTGCAGCATGAGGGTCTGATCTCTTTTTTGGGCAGCCTAAGGGCTGCCCCCCAACAGCCACCATTTCCTCAAGCCTGCAGGCTGAGGAAAACCAGAACAGACAGGAGCAGCTAAGGCAGGGGTAGGGAACCTTTAACACTCAAAGAGCCATTTGGACCCGTTTTCCACGGGAAAGAAAACACATGGAGCCACAAATACTTTTTGACATTTAAAATGAAGATAACACTGTATACATTGGGTTTTTTTTACCAATTATAGTGTGTTGCTTATGAAAGCAGTGGCTTTCACATCATGCACGGGCTGCACACACACAGAAAGCCACATACACACCCATACTCCCCATGGTTTTTGAGCACTGAGTGCATGCAAAATAAATATATTTTATAAATATGAATATAATAATGGAGATGGGGAAAGACATTGGCTGCCCTGAATTCTGTTCCTCCGCTCATGGGAAGGTTTTTTCTTTTGGGGGGGTGCTTTTAAAAGGATGCATAAAGCTTATATAGTCGACCCTTATGGCTTTCCCTTTTTCCTCCCAGCTCCCAGGAGTCTTCCACAGGAGTCCCTGGCTAGGAGGCTCGTGAGGGGGGTCGTTCTTTCCCCTGGAGGACTCTTCCCCGTCTCCTCCCTTTCTCTCTCTTGCTCCGTTCTCTTTTCTCTGCTTCTGCTCTCTCTCTCTCTCTCTCATGCTCCATTCTTCGGCCTCTGCTTCTCTCTCTTCCTCCGAATTCTTCGTCCTCTGCTTCTCTCCCTCTCCTCCTCACAGTCTCCCTTACGTCTGCTCTTGACTCTACTCTACTGTCCTGTCCTTCTCGTCGCTCTCCCCCCGAACTGCTCACCCACTCCTTTCCCCTCCCATCCGCCGCCCGGGCACGCATCCATCTGCATCTCTTTTTAAAGCCTCCCCCACTGCCTTCTGGGGCGTGCCTCCTGTTCCGCTTCCTCTCAGCTGTTTCTTCTCCAGTGCCACTCAATAAGCCTTGCCGGGCCAATACATCCAGGCTGCGAAGCTCCTTGCCGCCAGCTTCGCAGCGCCCCTCCCGGCTCCTGTTATGCCCTCCCCCCCTCTTCCAGCTGCTGCGTACGCTGCGGGCGATCGTGGGACCCAAGTAACTGGAGCTCCGTGGCTCCCAGCACTGACCTCGCCTGGCTAAGTCCGGGCAGGAGTGACTTCGCCCATCCCCGGACACCAGGGGTGAGAAAGCAGAGCAGCACCCCGCCCCCTCGCAGCTGCCCGAAGGCGACTTGGGCACCTCAGGCGAGCCGGACTGCACAATGAATGGCCATGGCGGAGTGTGGGGGTCGGCGGCTCAAGGTGGGCGGGAGGGCACGGCGGGTACAGCCCGGTGCAGTAAAGCAGCAGCGCCAAAAAAAAGGAGTTCCAGCGTTTCTTCCGATAAGTAGTGCCACAAGCAAAGCGTTCTTCTCGGCACACAGGAGGGGAGGGGAGGAGTCAGGGGAGAGCAAAACGCCCCTTTTCCCCAGCAGCACAGAGGAGGGGAGGGGAGGGGAGGGGAGGAGCCGAGTAGAGATCTAAACAGTGCGGAGACAAGCCTCGTGAGCCAACATGAGGCCCCAGGAAGGGGCAACCACGCCGGGAGCCGCACTGCAAGTAGTCAGGAGCCGTTTGCGGCTCGCGAGCCATGGGTTCCCGACCCCTGAGCTAAGGGAAAGACCAGTCGTGCGGTTGCCACTGCCTGGAGAGTTCCCTGCTGCTAGAGGCGCAAGCCATAGTAGCCCATGTCTAGGCACCTAACCCGTTGGCTTGCTCCACTCCAAACCTCTTATGTAGGTCCCATCAAAGCATGTGGCTCACCAGCTCACCCACACCTAAAGATCAGTCCTCCGTGCGCAACCTGCCATAGGCTATGACAAAATTAACACAACACTTTATACCAAACAAAAAGAGGGAGGGGAGGTTGGGCAAAATCCTATGCTGAAGACTGGCCGTGGAAAATGCTGGACCCAGCCTTATAAAGGCCAGGCCAGTTCCCGCCCCCACTGATGTCAGGGATCGCCCTGACATCAGCATGACCTCACATGTCACTGACACGCCTGCCCAAAGAAGGGTTATGATCTCGTGGGCTGCTGGCTAGTCCCGCAAGATCTGAAACAGGGGAGGGAGAGCAGTGCACATTTGGCTGCCCCTTCCCTGCTCAGCAATGGTGACTGCGGTGAATCGCAGCCACTACTTTCTAAAACAGGAGAAAGCACTTTGTCTACCTTGTATTGGAAGATATATTGGAATGTTTTGGCCACTCAGCATTGATTGTAGTGTCAGCTATGTATGAAAGTACTCTTGCTACTTCACCAAGTTTGCACCCTGTATCACTAATAATGGTTGTTCCCACCTGTCATACATTGCTTCTTTTTTCTGCAGGTGGGCAAGGATGGAGAATAGGCAACAACAGATCAGGCTGCTATTGATTACATCCCCAAATCAAACCAAAACTAAAGGCAATATGCAGAATCTGCTTTGAATTTCAAAGCTCAGTAAGCATGGACAGTGGCACCTCAGGAACTTCATATTCTGTTTGGTCTTTCCTTCCCTCTCTCTTAGCCACATTGTAGCAGAATGCTTCCTAGTGAATGACCAACTAAAGTATTTAATCTACACTCATGAGGAGCCAAAGTAGCTTACAACTTTCCCATTTTATCCATACAACAACCCTGTGAGGTAGGTATTTAGGCTGAGAGTGTGAGACTGGCCAAAGACCACCCAACAAGCTTCCAAGGCAGAGTTGAGATTTGAACCTGAGTCCCCCAGATCCTATTATTGCACACTAAACACTGTAGTGTATGATTCAGTGGTACAGGCACTGCAGTAGTGGTTGGAGCATCAGAACAGAGCTGGAAAGTCTTGAGTTCACTTAGGGTTGCCAGTTTCCACAAGGGTAGGCCCTTGAGATTTCTTGGATTTACAGCTGACTTCTGGACAACAATTTCCCTTGAGAAAGTGGATGCTTTGGACTCTATGACATTATACCCCACTAAAGTCCTTCCTTGCTCTTCCCCAAGATCTGTCCTCAGTTCTCCAGGAATTTCCTACCCTGAAGCTGGCAACCAAAGTTCACTATTCAGTCATGAAGCTCACTGCATGGCCTTAATCCAGTTATTATCCCACAGCCTAATCTACTCTCCAAATCTGCTGTGAGAAAACAAAAAGACCACTCTAGATGCTTGGAGAAAGTCTGGATAAAAACCAAATAAATATACAAAACATAACCTCTTGAAAAACATTTTTAATGCAGTCACTATGATGATCCAGGATTTTTGATGCATTCTTCCTTGCCCAGCACTAGTTTGCACCTGTGTGGAATGTTAAGGGATGTGTTAAAAAGGAAATTTAATTTGTCGTAAAAATGTGAGTTGGGGCACTAGTCATGTTCTATAGCCTCACCTGTTTCCATAGATAACAAACAAGTTTGAGGACCACTGATCAAGGTCCCTTATGTAATGTAGTCTCCAAAACTTGCTGTCAGCCTAAAAATGGGACACATTTGCATTTAAATTGGATAACTAGTAATTAGAATGATTAGGCTAAGGTATCCCAAGTTTTTAATTGCTAGTAATACAGAAAGTTAAGGAAGATAAGTAAGATTCTGCTGCAACTTTATTTTCTGTGCCACATGTATAGGCTTGTATTTGAATTTCTATACATTTCTGTGTGAAAATGAGCAAATGAGATTTCTGTACTATGCTGAAAAATATGACTGCTGTTTCGCTTAATATCTCCCAAAACAAATGTTTAGCATTTTTCCCTCCATTAACTAATAACATAGGCAGTTTTTCCCTAAGATCTGAGATTTGTTTAGCCATAAGCTAAACTAGATTGGCCACATGTGGTGTTTTGAATGATATAGTAGAGTCCCTGAAATACCCCCCACAAGTTTCATACCAATGTTCACCCCCATTAAAAAATAAATCAGTAGACTGTCTATTGTTGCAGTTTTAGCCATTATTGTATGATTGTTGTGTTTTGAGAAATGCATCTCACTTTTGAACAAGGAGCTAGAACTAGTTGGCACCTTAATAAGATTTTTTTATAAAAAAAAAATCAAGGTGAAAGGACTCAGCGATAAAAGAGCTGCTTTCATTCACTGCTCCAGGCAGCTACTGTAAAGAAGCCAAAGTGAATATGCGTGCATCAGAGACAGTTGTGGGGGTGTGGGGGGGGGGAAGGCAACAGCCAGAGTGGTGAGCAACTCTACATAAACATAATTTAAATCAAAACAGGTGAATAACAATTTTGGGAAAGAAAGAAAGAGAGAGAGAGAGAAAGACAAAGGCAATGGGGAGGGGGAGGGGGAAGAAAAAAATAGAAAAACAAATGAAGGGGGAGCAAGGAGATAAATCACAAAGGCTCACTCTTCAATTGTGTCAAGTCAGGTGGCACTTTGTGGAATCTAGCTTAAATTTTTAGTGAAATTCATTGCTTTCGAAACCTGTTTGGGGACAGATTTTTGTTCTATCTTCTCATCTTTCTCTATATGGTCCTTCAGAGCTCTACCAGGTCCAAAATACACTATGTCCATTGGCCAACCACAATTATTACATACAAAAACTACACACAGGGGAACAGTGCAAGTACCTTATTCATATACAAAGGTGCAACTACCAGGTCCAACTATTTTCTCAGACAATTCCATGGTCCAGAAGGTGGACGAGGCAACAAGGGGATCGGCTATTTTAGATCTGCTCCTATCCAACAATAATAATCTGATTAATGGGGTGGAAGTGGTAGGGTCCTTTGGTAGGAGTGACTATTGAAAGTTGATGCCAAGCCTAGTCGAATACGCATTCTAGACTTTAAGAAGGCTGATTTCAGTAAACTTAAGAAACTACTGGGTTTGATCTCATGGTTAAGAATACTAAAAGAGAAGAGAGTACAAGTTGGATGAGAGGCCCCTTCCGCACACGCAAAATAATTCGTTTTCAAACCACTTTCACAACTGTTTGTAAGTGGATTTTGCCATTCCACACAGCTTCAAAGAGCACAGAAAGTCCCAGAGGACTGGAGGAGAGCTAAAGTTGTCCCCATCTTCAAAAAGGGGAAAAAAGAAGACCGAAACAACTACTGCTTAGTCAGCCTGACATCAATACCAGGAAAGATTCTAGCACAGATCATTAAGGAGACAGTCTGTAAGCACTTGGAAGACAATAATGTGATCACTGAAAATCAACATGGGTTTCTCAAAAACAAGTCATGCCAGACTAATCTTTTTGATAGAGCAACAAACTTGGTACATGAAGGGAATGTTGGGGACGTAGCATACCTTGATTTTAGCAAAGGCTCATTCTGCACATGTAGAATAACTCACTTTCAAACTGCTTTCAATGCTCTTTGAAGCTGTGCGGAATGGCAAAATCCACTTGCAAACAGTTGTGAAAGTGGTTTGAAAACGGATTATTTTGCGTATGTGGAAGGGGCCAAGGCCTTTGACAAGGTGCCCCATGATATTCTTGCAAGTAAGCTGGAAAGATGTGGACTAGACAATATTACTGTTAAATGGATTTGCAATTGGTTGACTGGCCGAACGCAAAGAGTGCTCATCAATGGCTCATTTTCATCCTGGAGAGAAGTGAGTAGTGGAGTGCCACAGGGTTCTGTCTTGGGTCCATTGCTATTCAATATTTTATCAATGACTTAGATAATGAAATAGTGGGCATGTTAATCAAATTTGCAGATGATACCAAATTAGGAGGGGTAGCTAATACCCTGGAGGATAAAGGCAGGATTCAAAATGATCTGGACAGATTAGAGAGTTTGGCCAATTTCAACAGAAATAAATGTAAGTTTCTACACTTAGGCAGAAAAAATGAAATGCACAGATATAGGACAGGTGACACCTGGCTTGACAACAGTACATGTGAAAGGGATCTGGGAGTCTTAGTAGACCACAAACTGAACATAAATCAGCAGTGTGATATGGCAGCCAAGAAAGCCAATCCAATCTTGGAATGCATCAATAATAGTATAGTGTCTAGATTGATGGAAGTAATTGTACCACTTTACTCTACATTGGTCAGATCTCATCTAGAGTACTGTGTTCAGTTCTTGGCATTGCAATTTAAGAAGGATATTGACAAACTGGAATGTGTCCAGAAGTGGGCGACCACAATGATAAAAGGTGCGGAATCCATGCCATACGAAGAGAGACTTAGGGAACTGGGTATGTTTAGTCTGGAGAAGCGAAGGTTAATAGCTATGTTTAAATATTTGAAGGGATATCATATCGAAGAGGGAGCAAGCTTGTTTTCTGCAGCCTCAGAGACTAGGACACGGAGTAACGGATCCACCAAGGTGCAGGAAAAAAGATTCTACCTAATCATTAGGAAGAACCTTCTGACTGTCAGGGCTGTTCAACAGTGGAATTCACTGCCTCGGAGAGTGGTGGAATCTCCTTCTTTAGAGGTTTTTAAACAGAGGCTGGATGAACATATGTCGGGAGTGCTTTGATTGTGTGTTCCTCAAGGCAGGGGGCTGGACTTGGTGGCCCTTGTGGTCTCTTCCAGCTCTATGATTCCTGCTCATCTATTTTTATCTTTGTGTCAAATACCTCCTTTTCACTCTATCAATGACCTCCTGTTTCTTCTTCTTCAATTAGTTTCCACTGGCTTAAAAAAAAGACTAGTGTTAAAGTGGTGTGGAATAACTATACCTAGAATATAACTAGCATCTTGTGTTTTAGTGGACCTGTAATAATGCTGACTTAACTTTCATTTGATCCTTTGGGAATAATCCCAAAGTAAAGCAGGCATCTGTTCGAAATAGAATTTGTTCCCTCTTCTCATGTGGTGGCTTCCAGAAAAATGAGAGCAGTAGGTGTGCCATCACTGTCATAGGGTGAGCTCACCACCATTCATAACAAAATGAAGCGGATTCAATTGTGCAGAAAGAGACTCATAAAATACAGTTTAGGGGCTTTACCACTTAAGAACAGAGGCACACGTTGTGGAACCTGCGAGACTTGTGAAGTGGAGGAATCCCTTCTCACTTCCATTTCTGAGCCAGGCGTGCCTCCAGGCCCTACTGCCCACTTTTGAGACTTGCTGCAGTGGTCGTGGTGTCTAGGAGCCACTCCAGCTCCCAGTGTCTGCCACTGCTGCAGCTGGGCCCAGAACAGCTCCTGGAATCTGCTGCCATGAGAACTCAATAAAAACACCTAAGATTATTTTTGATGGGAATTTAAACTCCCCCCCCCCAAAAAAAAAAGATGTCAGATTTTTATGGAAACCTGAGGTTCTCAGATTTAGATATCCACATATTGTGTGTGTGTGTGTGTGTGACACATTGCTATTTAAGATAGATTTACCCTTCAGAAAAGTAAGTTCTAAATGGGTAGCCATGCTAGTTAGTAGCAGCAAAATAATAGTCCAATGTCACTCTAACAAAACTAACAAAAATTATTTCAACATGAGTTTTTTTGAGTTAATCATCACTTCATCACATACGTGGAAATATAAATCTATCAGGTCCAACTTATATACACAACCAAAACATGATAGTAGTAGTGGTGATTGTGGTTAATAACATAATTGACCACTTTTGAGTTCTGAATGAGTCTCATGGTCACTGGCAGCTGTCAAAACAGGAGATTACAGCCATCTGGATTGAACATACAATCTGTAACACTGTAGTGTTGTAACCCACTAACATCCTAAAACGGTTTCAAAAGGCTCAGCAGCATTTCAATCCATTGTAAAGGCTGATTAATCTGTTGGATATAAAAGGTATATATGTACCTATGATACAAATATTACCCCTGTAACTATGTACTATGTTCACAACCAGAAGGGGAAACACAAAATATAGTAGAAAGCATTGAATATAAACACTAGTTACATCAGGCAGTCTAGGTGCTCCTGAGCCATTAAATGGGACAGAAGATAATGTTGCTTGTTTTTCTTCTTGTTTCTGGCTGTTCCAGGTGCACACAAGCCATCTAAACACAAATTGTGAACATACTGACTGAACATGCAGACAGCAGGAGCAGGCATGAGTGTGCTATGTTTGGTGATTCGGTAAAGCCAAATCACCCCCCCCCCCCCAAAAGGCCAATTTGATTTTTTTTAGGGTTTGTTTTGCTGAATAGAGAAACCATGGGAAAAAGCTGAGCTGAATACTGGGAAAGCTGATAAACCTGAATAGACATGAATATGGATAGAATAGATATAGATGCAGAATATGTAGATATTCTGGTTTATCAGGATGCAGCTATTTGAACGCCTCATTTCTATGGTTGGCCCAAGATTATCTTGGCTGTGTCTCTGGCGGCTTACTGGTCGGCTCTGGAATCTGAAAGGCTGTAAAAAGCCCCATCCCACTCCTTTTGCATTGTTGAATGCTGCAGAAGGCCATAGCTGGATTGTCTATGTCTTCTTCCTGCCCTATGTATGGTTTCCAGAGCAACAGTGAGGCATTCTGACTGGCAAATGGGAAAGCTCACTGGAGATTCTATGTTAGTCAGTGGCTGCCCTTTGGGGCCCCACAGAACCTCAGATGTTGTACAGATATTTTATACACTAAAATTTTTACTGAAGCCTTACAGAGGCCAGGCTCTTTTGTATAAAATTTCATCCATTGGTCTCATTTGGAAGAGGAAGTGTTGTGCCCCTGAACTGCTCAATAACAAGACTGTTTTCAGTTGACTTCTTTCTTATGAAACAGTATCAGGAATAATCATTTAGACTTCTATTACCAGAACTAAGTATAGCCAGCACTGCAGCCACCATTATACCACACATCATCTCCCATGTCATATCACCCCACCCCACCTACCATTCCTTAGGGGAGATGGCACTCCTCCAGTCCCATGGTCCAGAGAAGAAGAAACTGCTTCCTCATGGGGTCAAAACAACCTACATTCTACACTACTGACAGAGCTACAATAGCTGGTGTCCAATGAGTTGACAAGGCCTGAGAAGCAAAGTGGAAGAACATAAACACTGCAGAGAGGAGGAATGAGAAGAGAAAGGTTCCCACACCCCAGGCAGGATTCAGGAGATATGGCAGTTTCAAACAGGGGCTGATCATGCTGGGAAGTTGCCAATCCTCTGATGGTCCTTCATGAAAGCTTTTTTCTTTATCTCTTTTGTGGGCACACATATTTATATATTATGAATTTATACATAAACGTATTGCACACATTTATATATACATTTTCTGAAAATGTCTTTTTAATAACAGAAATCATGAAAAGCACCATGAAGTAAGCTACCATGATTCATGTTTCCAAAACAATATTACGTCCAAAGTTTTGTAGCATAAGCAAATATGTTGTACAAGGATGAACAAGTATATTGCTTAGTCAATGTTTCTTAAGAAGAAGAATGAGCAAACATCTCTCTGGAATTTTAAAGTATGGTGAACTTTGGAATGATTACTGTCTGAAGCCCATTAGGATCCTAAGATTTATAACCACTTGGCCACTACATAGTCAAGTGTGGGGGGGGTCTGCTTTTACTCCATTCTGGAATAGAAAACTGAAGTACCAAGATATTAAATAACCTGCCCAAGGGCAGAAAAAAAATACAATGCAGAGTCTGGCAATGAGTCATGGTTTTATGACATTTCTAGTAACTGAGTTCATATGTCTGCTTTAAAAAGAAAGGAAGAATTCATGACTTACATTTAACTTAAAACACAACAAATTCCTTTATTATTCATAGTTCTCTTGGTTAGAAATACAATATATGCATTTTACTACTGAATGGATTGATGGAGCCAGAATTCATGTAATTTTAGATACTGTATACGCCTGCTCTTAAACAAGGTGCTATCACAACAGAGGGAATGGGGAATTTGGGTAAGCTGACTTGTGCTGTGATTGGTGGAGCAACCAGCTGAATCAGGGAGGAAGGAGGTATCTCTCTGGCCCCTTCCGTGCATGCAGAATAATGTACTTTCAATCCACTTTCAATGCACATTGAAGCGGGATTTTACTGTGCGGAATAGCAAAATTCACTTTCAAACAATTGTGAAAGTGGATTGAATGTGCATTAAGGGGCCTCTGGGCTTACTAAAGTTACCTAAGGAGGAAGATTAGTGTGAAATGGGTAGCTAACAGTGTCAAGGTGGTATGTGAAGTGTGTGAAAGGGTATCCGTTTGTTAGAACGCAAAGTCAACTGGAATCCATTAGCCAGTAACATCTCACTAAAACATGTTAAAAACTGGGCCATCTTAAAATAAAGAACTTCTCTTTACATCTAAACAACTGTGAACCTTATAAAGGTTTAATTAAGAACTGTGCTTGTGCCAAAACTGATATTTGTATATAGTTATCTCCTGCCTGATCTCCATCCGTTTGAAATATCTCCAGATTCTATCTAGTTTGTTCAATAAATTTTACTTATAAGTTTTATTGAACTTGCCTCAGTTCTCTGGTGCTTTGAAACGGGTAATTTGCCAAAAAGCCTCCTTTCATATTTTTGAAGTTTCTAAAATCCTTAACGTACGGGCTGGGGGTGCAGAGTCCAGTCAGGATAAATGATCCCAGTACAGCCCCGGAGCCGTTCGCATGCTTCTGTGCGAGCAACCCCACTGCTGCTGTGGCTTGCAGACGCGCCTCCACATGGAGCCGTGTCCTTCTCCCCTGCGCAGCCCCACAGTGATGAGGGGGTAGGCGCTCACAGCCATGCCTGATGCCTCAGGGGCTGGAGGGCTGGTCACCCTCTCCAGCAGAGCTACGCAGGAGAGAAGGTAGGTTTTTTTAGAAAACCTGTGGGCAAAAGTGGCAGCTGCCACCTGGGGTCCTTTGCTCGACCTCAGGGCCAAGGTGGGATATTTGAAAAGAATCGCACATATTATGATTCTCACGTATCCCACCTTGTGGGATTTAAAGTGGGATTGATCCAGTTTAGGGGTGGGAACCATGTGAAGTTCCCAAACTGGGTTTGATCCTGATATTTTACCTTAAAAAGTGGCTATGAGTAGTAAGTTTTCACTTGGAAAAGAACAATAGGGACCTGATTTCAAAGGGATATAGAATTTATTGAAGAATTTGGTTCAACAGTGGAGGGGAGGGGGGGAAGGGGAACTTAACCTAAGCAAATACTAATAAAGCAAAGAACCGGCACATTCCTTATCCTAATTAATAGAGCAGCATCAACAAAAGATTTAGTAGAGCTCCTCCAGTTTGGAGCTGGACTTACTCTTTGAATTAAAGGTGTATATGGGGAAAAATGGGCACCAGGAGAAATAAAAAGTTAGAAACTAGGAGAAATTGGTGTCTAATGCAGAGAGGAGCAAAGTGCCAGCTCTCTGTGTGGTTTGGAAGATGGGGGGAGAGTAGATTAAGATGAAGATTAAAGCTTATCTGTCCTATTCCCTGAAGAAATCAGATGAAAGAAGGAGGGATCCTGTGGGTGTTCATTGTGTCAGTTTCAGGTATCTAGAATCAGACTCCATTACAGGCTCAAAAGCAGGGTAGTTACACTATTTTTGCCCACAGCATAAAATGTGTTCCTTTTAGGAAACAAAAGTCACTAGTTCCATCCAGCATCTCCTGTGGGATTTCTGACAGTTATCATCCATTCCTTCCAGAGTTTATTTTGGAAAGCAAAATATTAGAGGTTGGGAACAAAATGATCTTATTCTATTTTTATACTTAGATTGGTGAGAAATATAGATGACTCAAAGCTGAACATTCAATATAAACTAGTGACTTTGGAGCCAGGTATACCATGGGTGTCTAACAACGCTATCCTAACAGTTTTAGAGTCTTCTAAAATCATAGAATTCAGTGGACTTAGAAGGGTGTTCCTCTGCTTAGGAGTATGCTAACAGTTCCCCCTGAACCATCCAGAATTGAGGGTCAGTGACTCAGCAATATCCATATGTGTATAACATAATCCTGGGTCAGCTTATTCTTGAAGGATGATCTTCAAGGTTTTCATATATTTTTTCAGCTTGACCAGTTTTTCATTATGATCTATTGAACAATGTCTTCTGTGAGGGTTATTGCTGTTGCTGCTGTTCTCTGAGATAAGATAGAATACCATAACATTTTCGTAACATGCACAGTTACCCTGTATATGCCTCCAACCATCTTAGCAGAAATAGGTGAATGCTTGTGAATTTTTAAGACAGTGCTTCTTAAACTGTGTGTAATACAGCTCAACTTTCCATCACTTTGTTTCTGAGGACAGTCTTTGTGCCTGTGAGCTGTGCTTTTCACAAGAGAAACATTCGTCAGAACTTTTTTCAAAACTCTCAAACTTTCCTTGTGGCTTTATTATCTGTGAGGCAGCCTCAGGCATATAAGACTCTACTGTGTGTGTTTTGGCACTAAGATAAAATGCAAAGAGCATTATTTGCCTTGCAGTTTCTGTGCCGAAACTGAAGATCTGAACTGCTTGTATGCAGTAAAGGAAACACCCTTTCTTTGGTGAAATGCTGCTGTTATAATGGGTGACATGGCTGTACAATGACCGTGTAAACTTTTTTAGGAGTCAGGAAAAATCCATAAGGGGATGAATTACACCCCATTTAAGACAAAATTCCTGGAATCAATGTCAAATCAAAGCTGAATCAATTTTGTCCTATGCTGCTCTAAGCATTTTGGGGAGGAAAAGTAGAGTACAAATATTGTATGCATAATAAAACGTAATTAAACTGAACACACTGAATTGAAATGTATATACAGATAATTAGCCTGGTTGGAGTTTTGAGTTCTTAAACCCTCTGTGCAGTCATTTTTGGAGTTTTATACCAATATGAACTATTTATATTTTATACCAATATGAATCATTAATATTTTCACTGTCTTTGATACTTCGGTGCTAGGCAGGTCAGTGGAATTTTTTCCTCCTTAACATCCCAACTATGACTTTCAGGGACACTCTGCTTCCCTGAGATTTCTGACTATGTATTATGTTCCTTGCTTTTGCTACTGTGCCATTCCTTTGGTGGCACAAATATATCTGTGCACTTTGCTAGCAAATAAAGAATGGCAACCTCAAAGGCAGCAACACAGGTAAGTATGGGGGGAGGGGGAGGGAATGCTGTGCATGGCCAGGGTCTTTGAAGTGGCAGATTTGGAAAGGCAGGCCATGCTGTGCCTACAAAAACAAACAAGCATCACAAGGCAAAAAGCGGGCTTTTTATTACAGTGAAGGATTCTATGTATTTAGACCTCTGCCCAGCATTGTGAATTCTGCACAAAAATGAACACTAAAATGGAGATAGTTATGACAATAAGGTGATAATTAAAAGAACGAAGTGTTAATGAATTAACAATGATTATGCTATCACATTCAAAATAAAACCCAGAAGAAATGTTACCTTGTTCATGCTGTAAAGAAATCAAGTAGAATCAACATTGAAATAAGTTTAAATTTAATCATGTGTTACAAATCAGGTTTTCTGCCTTGTTAGCTGGAGATCATAATTTCTTTTGTTTAAAATTTGTACCTATATCAGACTCATTTAAGAATACAATGTGAACATTTTAAAAATCTCCCATCATTTTTCCTCTTTGGTGCAGTTGAAAAGCAAAGCACCTTACAAGGCATCCCTCCCCCCACCCCCAAGTCACTTCTAAAAGATTGCTATTATCCTTTGATATTAAAGTTAACATATGCCGTTGAGCTTTGGTTGATGGTGATGCTTAAACGGGGATATTGTTTCCTCTGGAGATTCTTTTCTGCCAGTCATTAATTTACATTTTTTTGAAATCTTACAGAGCATTCAGTGTTGATGCCTGTTTTCATTTTGCTGCTTTCATTTTCAGGTCACATACGAGGAGTCCCCCCCCCCCCCAACAACAACAAGTTAAAGGGGAAAACCAATGACATCTGCCACTCACTTTTTCTGTCTACCCTATTTATCTGTAACATTTCTGTAATATTGATCTTCACATATTTGCTGGCCCAAATTAATTTCCAGTATTGTTCCACTGAATCTAGTTACTATGCTGAAAAAAGGGTTCAAAATGAAGAAAGAAGGGTTTTTGTTTTGGGAGAAGGACTGGTTCTCTGGCATGGGTATGTATGGTCACTAGCCTACTCTTTGAAGTATCTTCTGAGCTCCATGGCAAATTCAGTCTTATAGCGAGATTGAGGAGGCAAGGTATTTAAGGTGAAGGTTTTAAGGCCTGGAAGGGATTCTGCCCTTGGAGCTAGAAATGGGAGGGCAATCATGGACACTTTCACACTACTGGTTCTCCATCTGAAAGCCTCCCTGTTGAGAAGAAAGCTGCTGAAGAGGAAAGAATGATGATCTTCCACAGTGACTCTGTAATTTGTAATTTCAGAATTTGGATACCTTGTTGACATACAAAAATATAGTAGAAGTTGTTGAACAGTAAAATCAATAACTTATAAAAGGGGAATTAATAGTTGTATAGCTCAGTAATTTCATAGAATCATAGGACGTTTCCACACGGCCATGCTGGGGGTTGGGTCGGTGTACATGACGCCGACCCAACCCCCCTGGGACCGTTCGCACAAATGGTCCCGGTAATGAACGGTAATGAACGTCCGATCGACCTACCTTCTCTGCGACCATCCGACGCATCGCTGAGGCCAGGGGACACGCCCCCTGCCCTCGGCGACGTGCCGAATGGTCGCAGAGAAGGTAGGTAGATCGGGCAAAGGGGGGAGGGATGGCGCCTTCCAGCTGCTGCTGTTCGCACGACAGTGGCTGGAATCCGCCGTTTTCCAACAACCTGCACCCCCCATGCGACGTTTTTGCCGTCCCCAGGATGCTGTATTTGGCCTGTGCTGAAAGGGCCATAGAGTTGGAAGACACCACAAGGTCCATCAAGTCCAACCCCCTGCAATGCATGAACACACAATCGAAGCACTCCCAACATATGTTCATCCAGCCTCTGTTTAAAAACCTCCAAAGAAGGAGACTCCACAACTTTCCGAGGCAGCGAATTCCATTGTTGAAAAGCCCTGATGATCAGGAAGTTCATCCTAATGTTTAGGTGGAATCTCTTTTCTTGCACCTTGAATCCATTACTCCGTGTCCTAGTCTCTGAGGCAGCAGAAAACAAGCTTGCTCCCTCTTCAACTTGACATCCTTTCAAATATTTAAACAGAGCTACCATGTCCCCCCTTAACTTACGCTTCGCCAGACTAAACATCCCTAAGCCTCTCTTCAGAGAGCATGGACTCGAGACCTTTTACCATTTTTGTTGCCCTCCTCTAGACCCATTCCAGCTTGTTAATATCCTTCTTGAATTGCGGTGCCCAGAACTATACATTATACTTCAGGTGAAATCTAACCAATGCAGAATAGAGAGGTACAATTACATCCCTTGATCTTGACACTATACTCCTATTGATACAGCCCAAAATCGCATTGGCTTTCTTGGCCACAGCATCACACTGCTGACTCATGTTTAGTTTATGGTCTACTAAGAAGAAGAAGAAGAAGAGTTTGGATTTATATCCCCCCTTTCTCTCCTACAGGAGACTCAAAGGGGCTTACAATCTCCTTGCCCTCCCCCCTCACAACAAACACCCTGTGAGGTAGGTGGGGCTGAGAGAGCTCCAAGAAGCTGTGACTAGCCCAAGGTCACCCAGCTGGCGTGTGTGGGAGTGTACAGGCTAATCTGAATTCCTCAGATAAGCCTCCACAGCTCAGGCGGCAGAGCGGGGAATCAAACCCGGTTCCTCCAGATTAGATACACGAGCTCTTACCCTCCTACGCCACTGCTATTAAGACTCCCAGATCCCTTTCACATGTAATGTTGTCAAGCCAGGTGTCACCCATCCTATATCTGTGCATTTCATTTTTTCTGCCTAAGTGTAGTATCTTAAATTTATCTCTGTTGAAATTCATTTTGTTTGTTTTGGCCCAGCTCTCTAATCTGTCCAGGTTATTTTGAATTCTGATTCTGTCCTCTGGGGTATTATCTACCCATCCTAATTTGGTGTCATCTGCAAATTTGATTAGCATGCCCTCTATTCCAACATTCAAGTCATTGATAAAAATATTGAATAGCTCTGGACCCAGGCAGAACCCTGTGGCACCCCACTAGTCACTTCTTTCCAGGATGAAGATGAGCCATTAATGAGCACTCTTTGAGTTTGGTCAGTCAACCAATTACAAATCCATCTAATAGTTGCATTGTCCAGTCCACATTTCACTAGTTTACTTGCGAGAATATTATGGGGCACCTTGTCAAAAGCTTTACTAAAATCAAGGTATGCTACGTCCACAACACCCCTTCATCTACCAAACTTGTCATTTTATCAAAAAAGAGAGATAAGATTGTTCTGGCATGACTTGTTTTTTAGAAACCCATGCTGTCTTTTTGTGATCACTGTATTCCCTTCTAAGTGCTGGCAGACCATCTGTCTAATTGGTTAGGAGCAGATATAAAATAGCCATTACTCTTGTTGTTTTATCCAACTTTTGGACTATGAAATTGTCTGCAAGGCAAGTGAGAAATTTTTTGGACCTGATTTTCACAGAAGAATTTGACTCCCAGCAAATATCGAGATAATTGAAATCTCCCACTACTACTACTTTTTATCCAGTATTTTGACAAGCCTTGGTTTTTAATATCAGATAAGGACCTAGACTCTGGGTCCTAATCTGATAAGAGTAAGGAAAGTTGCTTCTTTTCTTTTTTTACTTTGGGTTGTTTTAATTTGTAATAGTGGGATAATTAGTTTCTCTTGTAGATCAGTATGAAGCTGGCAGTTGAACACTATGTAGGACATGGAATCTGGCATAATTCCCCCACATATACAGAATCATTTGGAATGTGGAAAATGAAGAAATCTTCTAGAAAGAACAGATGATGGAAAAGAATGCAGTCTGGCCATCATAAAAGTGTGTTTGTGGGAAGGTAATTCAAGTGCAAGATAAATTGGTGTTGTGCTGAACTAAATACCTAAAAACTGGGGGAGGGGAGATAATTTTCAATTCATGTGGAAATAGCATTGCTATGCCACGGTCACAAACTCTTTGAGTTATTGTCCTCAATAGACTAGATTGGTCAGACTGAACCAAGTGACCAAGGTCAATGTCAATAGATCTGATCATATGAAGAATTTTTCTGTTCCGGTTGGACTCATAAATGTCTTTTAACAATGATGAAAGCAAACTCAAAAGGTTAAAAAGTACATTCAGGCAATATTTAATGGTAATTGTCCAGGCATCATTTTTCACAAAGGATTGTTTAATTTCTGCACAAATGGTAGAATAACTAACATCTAGGCACTTCTGTTATTTGGCTATTCAGTTGCGTTGTTAAAAGCACCGATCCACACAGGGATTTCTTATAGAAGTTATGGAATGACTTTTGCAGTGAAGATGGTGGTTGCTGGGAGAAGTTGTTTTCCATGATGGTAATAGAAGTTTTAGACTGCAAATGCTGTACACTTGGCTAATGTGATAACTCAGGATCTGTGGAGTCACCAATTTAGATTGTAATTAAAGTTCATTTCTAGGTATTTGGAACTTTTAACTTGCTTGAGCTCTACATTCTCAAATCTCTGCTTGAAGCAGTTTCCCCTCTTTGAAAAAACCTTCAGTATAGATTTATCAAAGTTAACTGTAAGAGAATTAAGGTGACAGTAATTTGTGAAGGCATGTAGACAGTGTTTAAGGCTGATGCGAGTATGGGCAAGGACTTCAGCATTGTTTTCATAGAGAAGTAGCAAGACATGTTGTTGTTCAGTGACTCTGCTGGCAGTGACATATTTCACAATGGACATGGATTTGTTTATCTACCTCCAGATTAAATCTAAAATCTTTGGTCTTCAGTTCCTACTCTGACTTCAGGCTCTTTGACAATACTCCTTATGATATTTCTTACTCTAATGTCTTTTATGGAAACTTGTTTGCTTCTTTATTTTTCCATTTGACAATATTTGAGGACTTCCAAATGGTCATGATGCTCATTTTAATTGTAATCCTGTTATATGTTAAGATGTTTTACTTATTTAACATGTTTAGGGTCCCCTCAAAAGTGGCAAACATTAAAACAATTCAACATGAAAACAGCATTTAAAATTTAAAAAGTATATATAAAACAAAGGATTCAATAAAACATAAAATACACAAACCACACGACTAGAGATGAGGGCCAATAACAGTTATTGGGGGTAAATTAAACAAATAAAAGTCTTCACCTGTTAGGGGGAAACAACTGTAGAGGGATCAAACAGATTTCCTTGTGGAAGGAGTTTCAAAGTTTTGGATCCATGACTGAGAAGTCCTCTTTTCATGTTGCCCCCTGTTTAGCCTCATATGGCAATGGCACCTGAAGCAGGACCTCTGAAGATAACTGGAGTGGACAGATAGGTTCATATGTAAGACCATGGTCCATAAAGAATGCTGACCCTAACCCATATAGGGCTTTATAGGTCAATGTCAGCACCTTGAATTAGGCATGGAAGCAAGCTGGGCTAGTGTAGCTAGAAGAAGACTGATGAGATGGTTTCTCTGGCTTACTACAGTAAAACTTATGGCCACAGGATTCTGTACCAAACTGTATCTTCTGAATAGTGTTCAAGGGCAATCCCACATAGAGTGCACTGCAGTAATCTCATCCAGATGTTACCAGAGTGTGCCTCACACTGGGAAGATCAAGTGCCTGTTTTGTGTTTACTGCAGAAGTAACTGGAGTTACAAAGGAACAGTGCAATGAGTTATTAAAAAAGGGGAAATGGAATTTCAGAAAGAGTCACACACAGTTCACACTTGTTATGGGGAAAAACCTGGAGGATTCTCAGGATTTCACATTTACTTTCTCTTCTCCCTCATGCATGGATTGGCAATTAGCTATTTCTTCTTTCATGGGAAACCTTAATTTTTATCCAGAGTTAAAATATTATTTGGAATCCTGGTTTGTAGGGAACTACTACAGTAACTGGATAGGATCTAAGTCCATAGTTGCCTACAAAAGTAGACATTATAAATTTCTGAGTTGCAAGTGGGAAGAAGAGGGAAGGAGGCTGCCTCAAGCTCATTGTCATAATGTCCAAACATAGTTTGCCATCACATGAGAAACATGCTGCTGTGCTAATATGCAAATCATGGAGGCTTTGCTATATTTTACAGTGCAGTTTATTGAAATAATATTTTCCATCCCCAAGGTAGATACATTTTTATGTATGTGCACAACGAATGCTAGGTCTGTTTCTGAAAGGGAAAAAGAAAGGAATCCCTGAAAAAGGGAATCTTGGGACTTGCATGGACAAATTACAACCTTGTAGAATGGGGATGTACAAGGAGGGGAATAGGATTGTGTGAAATAGCTGGTTTTATCCAACTCACAGACTTCATTTCAGAGAGATTTTAAAACAACTTGTTTAAAAATGATTATCTGATCAAGAGGCCTTGAGTGAATGACAATTCTCATGAAATGTTTCATTTATGCTTGTAACAGCGAGCAAAAATACTGCATTGAAACTAATCTTGATAGTGCAGATGCAGTCTCATGCTACCTGCAATTTCCAATGTTAATAACTTGTACTAAAATGTGTTTCTTGCTTTCCTTTTGGGACTTTCCATCTTCATACAGGGTTGCCATATGCCCACTGGGGATGTGACATCTCCCATCTCCAGCATCAAATACCCATCAGCACTCCAGTGCCTGCAAGAGACAAATAAACTTTTTTAAATGACTGGCAGTGATGGTGTGATGTCACTTCCTGAAAATTCATAAGTGACAAGTCTTCTCTAGGAATCACTGAAAATTCTATGGCTGTACCAGAGATCCTAAAGAGGACTGACATCACTGATAGATTTTCCCCAGAAATGACACCACACCTTTCTGGGAAACACCAGAAAGTCTATGGTTTTACTTACAACTCCATTGAGAGGTGCCACCCTATATTCCTCTCCCACCAGTTGGCCTGGCCTGGCCAGGCAACCATAACAATAACATAGGGCAGACTTTTTAAAAGTAAGTTTTTCTTGTCCTCCCTCTGACATTTGATTTGAACAACTTTTCTTGACTTGCATCCAAAAGAGAAATTGACTAAGATAAAAATCAGAGAGTATTCCCACATGAACTGTCTCATTGGCTTCAAATAGCATTAAAAATGTATTGCTTATTAGGAATGGGTTGGTGGATTGGTTTCTGAAAGACCATAAATTTGGAGTGATGCAATCCCTTTTAATGCTTTCATTGACTTTGGTGATCTGTAACTGCTGAATTAAAGGCACATTATACATGATGCTTTGGCCAAGTTGTTCAGCCCTTCTTTAGGCAATTTCAATTTGCTAGGAACAGATCCAATAGGAATACCACAATACATTCAACTGTAACATGTGCTAAGTCTCTTTATTAGGAGCAGAGCCAAACCACTCTTTCTTTTCATTATAGTTTGGAATGTTCTGTGCAAAATCACTCTTTACATTTAATAAAATACATTTAGAACAGGTTGCTTTTAAAAAAAAAATTGGCTGGCTTTTAGGACTGCAAATGCATTTTGCAACAAGATTAGCAGCATAGTAAATTCTATCCTGCTCTGTTTAATGCAGCCATGCAAGTATGATAAACAATTTTACTAGCCCATAATAAAACTGAATAGCTTTCATACACCAGATGTCATCATGAACCATGAAAAAACCATATAAGAACTGACCCTGCTTATTTAATGAAAAGAAACTGCTTTTATGCATTAATCTCTGTGGTAAGAAAGATGCATCATCCTCTCCACTGTACTGAATATAGCAACCTGTGCATGCTTGGTCTATGTGTACATCCGAGTGCCTAATAGAACTGAGGCTTGGCCCTCAGGGAGCACCCCAATGACTTCATATTGCTTTGATGGTTTGCTTTGGAATATTATTTGCAACACCCCACTTCCTTTGTGGTAGGATGCCCTGAAGTAGCATTTAACGAGGTTGATTTGCTTGTACAGAGAAGATACGGGAATCTCTTGGAGGTGTTTTAGAATGTAGGGTTATTTTGGCATGGATTTAAGGGGAGAATCTGAGGTCCTCAGTTTAGAAGAAGAAGAAGAGTTTGGATTTATATCCCCCCTTTCTCTCATGTAGGAGATTCAAAGGAGCTTACAATCGCCTTGCCCTTCCCTCCTCACAACAAATACCCTGTGAGGTGGATGGGGCTGAGAGAGCTCCGAAAAGCTGTGACTAACCCAAGGTCATCCAGCTGGCATGTGTGGGAGTGCACAGGCTAATCTGAATTCCCCAGATAAGCCTCCACAGCTCAAGCGGCAGAGCAGAGAATCAAACCCAGTTCCTCCAGATTAGAATGCACCTGCTCTTAACCACTACGCCACATTGAAAGTGATGCTGTTTCAGGGTGGGGGATAATCCAAATCCAAAACAGCATCACTTTCCATGTTGTTTAACCAGGGACCTCAGATTCTCTCTTTAAGGTGGATTTAAAAGGAGAATTTGGGTTCTCTAGTTTAATCACCTTTGAAAGTGATGCTGTTTGGGGGTGGATTCCAGCATCACAGAGGCTGCCGGCGGGGGGGGGGGGGGCTCAGATTTTGCACCGGGCTCCATTTTCCCTCTATCCCTCTGCTCAGAGGGGAGGGCGGTAGGAACCGCTGGCTGCCAGCTGGGAGCCCAGCTGGTTGGGGGCAGGGGGGCAGGGGAGGGCAGGGCAGGGCAGGGGAGTCTGCCATCCCCGGCCTGAGAGAGCTGCTTTTATAAGTGCTAGTCTGGGGGCAGGGCTTGGGGAGGCGTGGCTATGCCCTAGGGGCGAGTGGGGGTGTGGCCCTGCCCCCAACCCCCCCATAAAAAATCTATACCTACTTCCCTGTGCACTCTGCTTGTAATGCAAAGGTATCTCTTACCAGAGAGATTACCAGCATTTTGAAAGGATTTATTCAGTGTGCAAGTATCCCAGCATGAGTCAGTAAAGTGTAAGAGGAAAGTACTAACTGAATACTATATATTACATCTGTAATTAATTTTGGAAAATCTTCAGGTGGGAATAAATGAGGGGCAAACAAACCATTAGAACAAAAATGGAATAGAATGGAATGGGAGGAGGGGGCTTCTCAATTTCTTTTAAAATATTTGTTTCAACCTCAATATTTAAGATCAGGTTAGCCAAATACACATTATTGCTGAAACTCAGACTGTAGATGCTTTTCTGCACAAGTTTCTTTCAAAATGTTGCAGCAAAGCGGGGTGGGGGGACTTTGAGACACACTGTGATAAATTCTTATAATGGATTAGAAATAGCTCTCTCTGAAGAGAACAGAACCGCCACCCAAATTATTGCAGACATGCTGGCCTTAGTTACTGCTTCCAGGCAGGTAATAAAAATTCTGGAAGCTTCTCTTGTGCTTTGTGAATGTGAGTTCCTCATCCATGAAATAATTTTGACTCAGATCCCACTGGATATTTTTTAAGAGGGAGATCTTAAGGCTAAAAAGTATTGTGTGAGAATGTATACAAAGGGAATACAAGATCATTTTATTTTTCAAGGTGTGATCAATATTATTCATGTTGGAGCATAATTCTGAATTTATTTCATAAATTCCTGGATGAGTGAAACTTTGGATCTAGGACAGCTATACTTTTCATTAAGTTGGGGAGTTCCTGCAGAGTCATATTCTCCCCTTTCCCAGTTCTGTGCAAAGTTAGGCCATAAGGTTACAAACATATTAATGTTCAAAACAAAGGTGATACAAAGTTGAATGATTCTTGTCCTCTATAGCCAAATGTGGCAGAAGGGATTCAAACTGCGTAGTGCTATTTAGTACAAAGCTATTAATCTATTCATCTAATACCAAAATTAAGGTTCAAAATGATGATATAAGATCCTGCTTTAAAAACATCCCATTTCTCTTCAGTTTATTTTGTACAAAATACTTATTGCATGGATTGTAGCTCAGTTAAACATGCTTAATTGTATTTGTACAATTCTAGGGGTTGTGAAGCAGGTGTCCCTGCCTAACTTTAGGCAGCTGTAATTTCTTTTTACTACCACATGTAAAAGGAGAAGGTTGAAGTTACCATTCTGGCCCCCAGAGTAGGAGCTCCTCCCTGGTCATTCGTGTGGGAGCTTCTCCAACCCAGGATTTTGCAAAAGGATAATTGGTTTCATGATTTTCAAAAATCCTGGGTTGAGGGAAATAAAACAAGGCAGATTCATTTGGGGGACAGAACCTGTGCGAAGTCCCCCCCCCCCAAGGTTTACACAGTGCCCTACACTCTTTATATTTGCCCTGTGTGGAATCCATCACTGATTAACCCTAATTTAGAATAGAAATGAAGATAATGAGATGCCTCTGTTGTCTGGATAAAAAGTTTTATGACTGATCATTATTATCATCAATTAACCATCCATGGCTTGCATATGGCTAACCCTGCTTCTGCTTTGTGTATACAATTCCAGAGTCAGTAGTGATGAAAAGTACTTTTCATAATTTACAGTGAGTTAAAGGTTTTTTGTAGACAGTAGACATGGGGTGGTGTAGTGGTCACTTCTTTACACTTAGATCTAGGCAGCAGAGGTGTAGCAAGGGGGAAAGCGCCTGGTGCACTGGTGCATCCTCTGCCCCAGCCATGCCCTCACCACACCCCCACAGGGGTGTGCACCCGGTATGTCATGCACCCCCCCACTCCCTTGGAGCTACACCTCTGCTAGGCAGTCCAAGTTCAAATCCTCACTTTGCCATGGAAGCTTGCTGGGTGACCTTTGGCCACCCAAGGCTAACCTTCCATACAGGTTGTTGCAAAGGTCAAATGGAGGACAGCAGACTGTTATAGACTGTGTTGGGACTCTATTGGAGAGAAAGGTATGGATTGGAAACTTTATAGCAGCCATGTAATCCAGGAGTAGGAACCTATGTTTAATGGCAGTATACTAGACTGTTTTGCTCTACATGGAAACTTCCTTGTTTTACCACTGAGGCAAGGGAGTAGTTAAACTGACTCAGGTGGACTCAGGTTATGACTGGGAGATGAAAGGGCATGCTGGATTTTTTTAAAAAAATCCTGAGGAGGGGATTACTCTTGTCTAACAGTGATTGTTTAAAATGAATGTGTGAAGTGTAGTTGTTCTGTGAGTGGAAGTTTCAGAGTAAACTCTCTCACCAGAGACCTTATGACCCTTTAGGATCCTCCTCAAAACATCTTTTAGGACAAACATTCAGCAGTTAATTATTTTCATCTATTCCAATCACATTCCTAAGTGTGTGGTAAACCATTGGTTTCAAACACCATATGAAATTTCTGAGGTTAAGCAGAACCCTAGCCTTCCCTCTCCCCTTTCATTTGCTAGTATACGATATTTTTCCTTCATGCTAAAAAATACCAAAAATGTTGCTTACACCTTATGTAATCTCATGAACTAACTTTTGCAATGCAGTTTATATAGTGTTACTACAGAAAAGTATTTGGAAACTATAGCTTTGGCAGAATGCTTTCTCTAGTCTTTTGGTAGAAATAAGTTTTGTGGAGGATACCCAACTACGTATGGGTTATGTGAGGCAGCTACTTCTTAGTTCTTGGCGTCAATCTACATATTGCTGTGACCTTGGACCTCTGGCCTTTACAGCACAAACAATTTACATAATTTCCAGCCCACTAATGAAATGTTTCCTCTGGAGTCCAACACATCCCCCACCCCCAATTTGGCTCTGAAAACATTTATCAAGCATGTTTTGCCCCATTGTTTCTAAAAACACTTTTACAACAGTTTTTCTCTGAAAGGTTTCAGAGCCAGCTTCCCTTACAGTGTGATCATACTGAAATATTTCTTTCTCTCCTGCCAAAATGGCGAGCCATTTTCCCACACATCCTGTGGAGTTACCAAACCTCCCCTTTGGTGCCTACACCACCATTTTTCATCTCTCATCTCACTGCTTCACCTGTATTTTAAATTTTAATTCCCTCCCCCCTGTTTTTCAGATCAGTGATGCTATGAATCTTCACTGCAGTGTATGTGTGAAGAAAGGTAAAAAATAATGGCGACCAGGAAACAACATTTGGATGAGGGGAGTGCAGACAAACTTTGTAGTAAAAGATGGGATTAAAAACTCCTTCAAAATGGTGTAAGTGTGGTGTGTGGAAAAAGCCAGATTGGGTTCAACATATATTAAAAGAGTTATCCTATTCTTTACATATTTGCAGTCACTTCTCTTTCAAAACAGATTTCTTATTCCTGAAGATATTTTCTTTCAAAAAAAAGAAGAGCAAAATTATATATATTGCAGAGTTTCTGCTGGAGAAATGAGGTACAAAAATGTGTTTAAATAAACATTCTTATTTAAAAATGAGGAAATCTGAGGAAATTTGCCTGACAAAAATGTGCAAGTATACTACAAAAGTATATATGGATCCATATAATTAAGAAACAAAGAAATAAATGAATTTTGTTTGTTTTCTTTCATAAATTCCTGTAAATGGCTGCAGATTGGTTCATGAGTCTCTTTGAAAAAAATAATAATTCTAAAGTAGTTGTTGCCATGATTGTGAATGAAGGGCATTAAATCATTTTCTGACTGAAGGAATGGGCCACCCTGCTCATCTGCTTTTTTAAAACCTCAGTTGCTCTCAGTATTCACAAACTAATTTCATGGGGACTCAGGTTCTTAATAGTACCTTAATCTTTTGGGAAGTTTTCAGTCTGAAAATTCTGGCTTTCCCCCCAAATGTGGTTATTTAACTAAATGCAACACCAAGAAGGACATAACAATTCTGATTCTTTATCTGTTTCAACAGGTGGTCTAGAAAAAGTTTCGTTGAAAAACCTTTTTATTGAACTTTTTTTTTAAAAAAATTCAAGGTCTGTTTTATTTCAATTGAGAAGCAACCTACTAATTAGGGTGAGACTCTTTAAGAAAATATGTTTTCTATTCCACTGATAGTCAGTTACAAGCGATAACCCCGTTAAATGTAGTGCCTAATAAATCCAGAAAAACTACCCAATAAATGTAAGTAATAACAATGATTAACAATAAATTAAATACAGAGAACCTGGAATGCACCACATTATTTTTAACTGGCTCAGTCCATCAGGTTCTTATTATTCAGTTTGTCCTCCACACCTGGAATTTATTAGAGTGTAATACAAACTAAACAGTCCCTTAGAGAGGCCACTGAAAGGGCTTAGAATAAAACAATATACAAGTTTAATAGTGGTAACTGACCTTCTTTGGTCTATAAAAACATATTTTTATAATGTGAGCCCTGAGGAAATGTAGTGCCTTATGCCTAATCATAATTGTTAATTTGGGAAGGAGGTAGGTTGCTTAATTTAGGCTATTCTCTATAATCCAGTGATGGAAGTATTCATGGCAAGTATTTCAGAAATACAGGGGGGTTATCTTGTACCTTTTACCCTCTCCTACTTTATGCTCAGGAACTGCACTCACAGCATTTCACATTCAATACAGATTTCAGCTTTTTTAAAGATTTGAGATGTTCAGATTTCAGCAGTTTTAATCTGACATCGTTTGAAGGTATAAAGGTCATTTGAAACTAGCAGGACCTTTGTATGCTATAAAAATGTGGGGACTTGTGTTGGTGCAAGAGTGTGGGTTGAGGCAATCATCTATATTCTAATTAAAAAAACCCTCCCCATGTTTGAAATGGTGTGTGTTCTGTTTACGGCTGTTATACAGCCAGAAAATTAAAACTTGGAAATGGATATTAAATTCTTGAGATGCTCTGCGGATGACTTTTAAAAATTGATCCAATATGTAGCAAAGTATGTCATCTGAGCCCCTCCCCCCACTTTTTGGAACTAGAAATGTAGGATTTGAAAAAGAATACTAGACAAAATGATCCTTTCCTTGTTTGTTTCCATAGACTCTATTGCTACAATTATGCCATCTAATGGACTGTTGTATTTATTTCTGTATATTCCCTCTTTGGCCATGAATTTAAATTGATGGATCATTTCTTTAAAAATGAAGAAGACTAGCAACAATTCTGAGAGGTTGCCAATATCTTCAGCAGGGAAACAATTTCAATAATTATCTGTGATATTCAGCACTTTATATATTGTAAACTAAAAGCTTCATTGCCTGCATTCCAGAAATATTAAAAAAAAACTTGGTTCTGGAGGCCTTTGTATGCATTATAACTGAAATAACCTGCAAATGAGCAACATGTTTAAAATGGAGAGACTGGAAAACAAGCAGCCATACCATGACTAATATGTGCAGTGCCAGTCAGATGCAAAGAAACTGGAACAGTAGCAACTCACAACCCCCTGGTAGGACTCTTTGGACTATCTTTACTGTCCATCCCAACCAGTTGTCAAAGGTCTCAGAAAAAAGTAAGGGGCTTGGTCATGATCTTCGTCCCTTCTAACTCCAACACGACTTTGGCAGTCAGTAAAGCACTGGAAGTCATTTTTTTCCTTCATCCCTCCCCTCATCTTAATAGGTGGCTCTCCAAAGCCTTGTTTACATGTTATGGTGTACAGATGTTGTATATCCTGAATGCTTGGGTGTAGCTTTTGTAAGGGATGCCCAGGGCAAACTCTCGAATGGTGCTTCCCAGATACTCTGGGCACTGCACCCCCAAATGGCTCCTCCTGCACTCAAACCTTCTGTCTCCCCCCCTCACTGCCCTTTGCTCCAAACCCTCTTGATGAGGGTACCTTTTAAATTCCAGAGAGAGTCACTGCTGGTTGAAAGCCAGGGAGGCAGCAGAGCTGCCTTCCCCTCGGCCCTGGGCATTTGGCCTCCTATTCGGCAGGAGAGGCAGGCAGTGAGTAAAAAAGCAACAAGTGAGTGAGGCAATGGCATATTGACAGAAAATAGACCCTGGGACAAGAACTGAGTTTTCCACCCCATGGCCTCCCTGTCAGGCATGGGGGCTGTCCTCAATCTTGTCTTCCAGATCTGTTTTGGTGCACTTTTTACTTTTTCAAAACTTACTGGTGCAGCCAACATTTGGGACATGCCTGCCTGGACCCAGTTTCCCGTGGCTTCAGTCATTATTGCACAATTCTCTTTGTCCCCAGACATGCAGGTAACATCACTGCCCTCCATTGTAAAAATAGCAACAGCTCTGGAGAGGGCATAATAGCCCAATGCTGAGCCCTCCCTTGTGTCAGACAGACCTCCATACAAGAAGGAGGCAAGGCAGGCGGCAAGAAGAGAGGGAAGAAGGGATAGTTGCCCTCACCGGTTTTACTCCTTCCCGGACTCCGACATGAGGGAAAAGAGGAAGGGTGTGTGTGTGTGTGGGGGGGTGATTTTCCACCCCACATGACTAAATGGGCGCTGCCCAGGGACATTTGCCCTCACATGTGGTACCCCCCCTGGAGCGAGGCAAGTTCTGGCACTGAACAATTCCTGGCCAGCCACTTGAGTTGGCTGGGCCCTTCCTGCTGGGGCAGCAGGCTGTTCTGCTGGTGTTGGATGGTGCTATAAGTGCCCTGCCTCAACGACTAGTGGGGGATGGGGGACCTGGATTTCCAGATCCAAGTGGGGGAACTCCTGGAGGTTTGGGGATGGAGCCTGGGGAGGACAGGGATCTCAGTGGGCTACAGTGCCACAGAGTCTGCCCTTGAAAGCATCCATTTTCTCTTGGGGAACTGATCTGTGTAATCTGCAGACAAGTTGTAATTCTGGGGGAATCCCAGGTCTCACCTGGATACTGGCATCCCTAAGCAAAACTAGGCCCAGAATCCATGCAAGACTTTCCAAGAGGAATAGAAAGAAATCCCTCCATCACTATCATCAACACACATCTGTTGACTGTAGAATGGTCATTAGTGGTGAGCCAAACCAGAGCAATGAAATTCACTGAATTGTGCAAGTATTTCCATGGACATTCAGAACTGCCCCACATTTTAGATAACTGGTTTTCAGGGACATTGAAAGGCATAAAATGTTGGCCAAAGCATATACTGATGGCCATTTGTTTCAGTGATTTAAAATGAAATAAGACAAGTTCATGGGAAATAGGGACATCAGTAGCATTATCCAAGATGGCAGTGATCAACAGGGAGCTTAAGATGTTCTTCAGAAAGCATTGGTGCACTTTTAGGAGAGCCTTTTAACCTTACCATACCAGCTGTTCATACACATCAATTCTCAGCAAGTCAGTTTGAAAAACTTTTTGAATGTTCATTTGTGTCAACTCAGAACAAGGGATAGGAAACCAAGAATGACAATAGTCCATAAAAAATGGCACCAAACTAGGTGAGAATGGAGGACAATGCTCATATATAGACATGAACAACTGTTAAGTAGTGAAATTGGGACACTCTGCCCAGATTTAAATTCCTACTCATCCATAAAGGCCATTGGGTGATCTTGGACCACCGCTCTCTTAATCAATTCTAGTGGTTGTTGTGACCATAAAACTGAGAATCATGTAAGCTGCACTGAGCTCCATGGAGGAAAGAAAGGACAAAATGTAATACACCAATAAATAGACCCATTTGCACCCTTTGAATTTTCATACCCAGAAACACTGCAACTATTTGATATGATATTACTGATGCTGTCCTATAGCACCATGCTTCAGTATCCAAAACTTACGCAAGCAAATGAGAAATTTATTTTAATGTCTTATTGCACTCCATAAACATAAACAGTAGTTAATTGTTTCTCAGCACTATTTTTCTTCTCTGACCCTATTAGACAATAACACTTTCTTCTATTCATGCCTGAGTTTGTGTATTTCAATGGGTTTACTTTGTTTAATTCTACTTCAAAATTTTGAATGGTTAAAGATGGGAACTTGACATTTTCTATACCACTGTTATTATATGCTATTTTAATAAGGTTTTATTTTATTATATGTAATTTATACATTTGTGTTCTCTTTCCTTATTGGTCTCCATTTTCATCAAAACACTGAAGCAGAAAAGGGAAAGAATATACTCAAAGGGAAAATATTATGTAGGAATTTCCTCTCTTCTTCCCCTTTTGTCCTCACCTTGCAAGGAAATCAAGCACAGATTTGATCCCACATGAAAAATTCCTGGGGAAATCAGACCGTTTCTATGTAATGCTGCATTTTGACTGCACAGCAACATCAACAACAAAAGCAATCAGATAGAAGGCATATAGATTTTTGGTATCAAAGGAACCAGCTTCCATTAGAAGCCAAATCAAATTCAAATAAAAATGCATAGACATAGGTAATGATAGCTTGGTAGGGAGCTGTTCTTTTGCAACAGAATGCATTGAACATATAAACAAACAGCAGTTTTTACATAACCCATTTCTTTTGGGAGTCAAGGCCCTATACATAATTAAGTGAGTTTCTTTTTTATCCAGATACATAGTAATGTGATGTATGCTCTCCAAACAAAACAAGTATCTGTTATAATGTGTGAATCTCAAGATCATTACAGTTGTTTTTTTCTTTTCCCTATAAAAAAATAATATATGGCACTCTGTGCCTGTAAAAACATTTTTCCTCGTTATGCACTATAAGATCCTGGGAATTTCATTAGCTATATCTCAGCAGACAAGAACCAACAGTGTTAACTCAGTGGATACAGACTCAAAATAAACTTCGTGTCCAGAGCACTAATCCAGAAAGCTCTTTGGGACTTGTTCTACCACTCCTGCCCTAACCAGTTGTTAAAGAACAAGGGGGCTATCAGATTGCTAGAGCCAAAGTTCCAAAGGATGCTTTCTGTTGCACACTGAGCCTACATATGTGTTTCTGAAATAAACGAAAATGTGAGGAACTGTGTACCCAAAGCCAACATCCTGAGAAGGCAACTGGCAAGAATGGATTAGTAAACAAGAGTGGAAATCTTGAGGAACTGACACATTTGTAGTATGGCAACAGTAAGATTTATTGTAAAAGGATTGGTATTCTGCATGTTTGCATACTATGTTTAAAGTTTAATGAATATTGGAACTCTTCCATGTGGCAGTATAAGTGTTAAGGCTGAACTACAAAGAGTGATAATTTTAACAGCCTCAAATAACCCCCTCCTCAAATACAGACATTGGGATTGCTTTTTTAGAGGGTGAAGGAACTGGTTTTCTTTACCACTTTCTTCCCTCTTGTTTTCCTTCTGAAAAACAGTGTTCCCATCCCCACAGGGCTGTTTTTATCCCTGCTGTGGAAAATCTACATGTCTTTGGATTTTCCCCCAGCAGAACTAACAATAGGTTAGGACAGTGATGGCGAACCTTTTAGAGACCGAGTACCAGGGGTGGACCAAAGGGAAACTGCGTCCGGGGCATGAGTGTGCCCTGGGCCCTTGCCACTCTCCCTCTGCCCCCACCCTGTCCTGGAACACTCCTGGAATGTCCCAAAACACCCCCACCCAGTACATTGCGTACCCCTTTTCCCCTTGGCGCTATGCCACTGCAGAGTGCCCAAATTGTGGCAACAGTGCGCGTGCCCACAAAAAGGGTCCTGAGTGCCACCTCTGGCACGTGTGCCATAGGTTCGCCACCACTGGGTTAGGATAACATTTTTAACAGGAAAACAGCAGGAAATAATAGGTTAAAAATTCTCCCTCTATCTTGCTCTAGACTAGAGGCTGCATTTGGAAAACACCAAAAAAAAGGGGGAGGAAGCTGTTTTAAAAGGATCAAGGAAACAAATGTAATGGGAAATTAGAGCAGAAACTAGAAACCTGCATGGGAATATTAAAGTGTAGTAGTTGGTCCAGTAGTAGATATCCATAGAAGCAGTAGACAAAGGCAGATCTATGTATTCATTAAAAGCAGAGAGGTGACAAAAGCTATTCTGTGGCTGAGTAGGTTAGAGTGGAACAAAAAGAACTTCCTGAGGACTGTATTGGCTGTAGATTTTTTTAATGTACTGAATGTAGACTTCAGTGATCAGGTGCATGTTCCAGATTTTTTGCTAAATATTCTTTATTTCACCACTACCAACTGTGCTTAGGGAATATCTCTGATCAAAATAATCAGGTGCTTGAGTTAAAAATCTGAATGGTATCTGCGGCTAATTAGAATAGGTACTATCCACTAGGTCATTCTTTTGAATAAGCCTTAACAAAATGTGTGGCCTCAGTTCATTTTGATTGCGCTTATATAAGAGATTGTCCACTGGATTACACCTCATTGGTCAGACCTCAATTGTTTACTACTCTACTATGCTTAATGGCACTCAATCTCATTTGTCTGAGGCACTGTTCGGTAGTTTCCTATGACTGGCACAGCTGTGGAGACCAGCAACAATGGGCTGATTCTACCCCGAAGCCAATGTACTAGCAACCCCAAAATGAACACAGAAACTAGATTTTATGAAATGGCTGATCTGCATTATCACAT
The DNA here is from genome assembly GCF_021028975.2 of Sphaerodactylus townsendi. NCBI lineage: Eukaryota > Metazoa > Chordata > Lepidosauria > Squamata > Sphaerodactylidae > Sphaerodactylus > Sphaerodactylus townsendi. The sequence goes on along the minus strand of NC_059432.1, from coordinate 55,037,882 downwards.
ATTTATCCCTAATTTTTAGGTTATGTTACAAATGAAGCAGCCCATGGCTCCCACTATTAATCAGCTTTCTTTCTAGCTTTGTTTATGCTAGCCTGCATAGGAAAACATTATGACTGTAGTCATATGCCTGCTTTTGCTTTTTGTCCAAATTATGGGAACAAATGATAAATGACTATATTATCTTGAATTTTAATTCAAGCATTAATCAAATGTAATGGGTGCTGAGGTGCAGTTATGGAATTTGAATGTCATCTCTGTGATTTAGTATGAAATGTTACTAAAGTACCACATCAATTTGTTCTTTTCAGTTCTGAGAGCCTAACATCAAAGCATGATGTGACAATTTGCTATACTTCCAGTTAAGAGCAAGCCTCATTGACCACCCACTGGAATAGTTGAAACCCTTCTCTTTTTGCTCAGAGTGCTGAATTGACCAGTTAACTTTAGTCAGCATCAGATTTTACAAAGGAATAGTAGCACTCGACTTACACAATAGGACCTCCCATGTATCCTGGACGTAGACCAATTCATTACATACAAACAATTGGCACAGAGACAATTTTGCCAGCTAATCAAACCACACCCCATAACACATGGTATAACTTTGTTTTGGTTTGGAAGGAAGATTGGGTAGGATCTGACTTGATGGCTGTACAAGGTTTTGTTTTTATAAACTTTTAATAAACTTGTTGTAATATATTTAATTATGAGGAAAAGTACTGAAAATCAGCTGAGAATCAAGTTGACTATGTCTATGTTACATTTTTTCACAAAAGTTTAGAAGTGACCAGATGTCTAAAGAATGTACCTTTTAAACAAACCAAGTACTTGACACTTGGCAGGGAAGTGGTCATTTTAACATTTTAAGACTGAAAAATGTGGAGGCAAACTAAAATAAAGTTCTAATTCCCTCCTCAAGGAGACCTACTTTATAACATTTTGTTAACATTTTGTAAATACAGCACATTGCCTCATGATAATAGTGTTAGGCATTCAACTGAACATTTATTTGCATTTTAATGAGTTGGTACACAATATTAGAGCAATTTTTTGTGTAGAGTGTACAAGTTAACACAATTGGCACTGGCAAGTCTGCTAGAAAACCTCTTCTGCCAGAGGAAGGCCCAAACCATACAAGAGGAGGGGATGACCCTATTATTGAGACAGCCCAGACATCCATCATTTTGGCTGACACAGTCCTTTGCAATGCCTCTATCACCAACTCCAGCTGCTTGATTCCAAGTATTCTTTCTTCATATCAGTCATGCCAGCAATGTATTTCATGCATATCCCAGCCTGAAGTGATTTACATCACCCATTCTCTCCATTTCATCCTCACAGTCCTGTGAAGTAGGCCAAGCTGGGAGTGTATGGCTGGCCCAGGGTTGCCCAGAAAACTTCCATTACAGGGTGGACAACTGAACATGGGTCTCACTCTATCTCCTATGTTGACGTGCTCTAGGATCATATTCAGTCAACCCTCTGGCCCTGCCATATGGGGTTCTGATCGTGCAGGGCTAAAAGTGTTTGACCAGTGATTCCTCAGGAACCCCCCCCCCCCCCTTGTCCCCTGCCTGTAGACGAAGTGCGTGCTCTGGCAAGGAATCAAGCTGACAGCCCAATATGGAGCTTCCAATATTCTAGCTAGCCCCCATCGCCATACCACTGGCAGTGATGTTTGATGCACATTCATGAGAGTATACTCCCTTGCAAGTCAAGGAGTGGACAGCTGGATGGAGCTCTCTCAGCCTGTCCTCATAAGCACACACTGCTGGTTTCAGCTTTGAGAGTTTGCATTGTTGGGGTGACATGTGGGGAAAGGGGGAAGTGGTGGTGAACTCTTGGGGTAAGGTTACCAAATCCCTGCCTCTGATTATTTGTCTGGGTGTGGTGCTCTGTTCTACTTGGGGCTATGTATGTGTCACCACAAAGAAATACCTGTAATGAATCTGACAAGAGATGTGATATTAGTCATAGCAAGAACAATTTGCTCTCCTCCTGGGGTGTTAGTGCTAAGTAATTCTCCTGAGATTCTAGGTACATTTTCCACTACCTAGGTCCAATGCAGTGTTATTTTATGTCGTGTGCCATATTCTCTATTGTTTGAGCTTTGTGGGATCCTGGCAGGGGTTTATATGATGCTGGAGTGGACTGCGATTGGGTGTGAGTAGGGGGTTATTTGGATGCAAGAGTGTGTGTCTGTGTGTGATAAGATGTCCATAGTTGGCATCCTGAGCAATGGTAAGTGGTTCTACAAGCTTCTGAATCCATTGAAATCAATGAACTTGGAAGGGTTTAAACTGCTTAGGTGCTGCTAGATACCTATATTAGCTTGATTACAGTATAGAAAGGAAGTCTGCTAAGACTGGCATTATTTTTTTAAATGCATGGGATAAAGCATACACATACAAATAGCCAGGTTGAAACCCAAGTTCTGTACCAATCAAAATGTACACAAAACCTATGGGAAGGAACAGAAAATAATTGCCTTAGGTCTATATAGGAAGGATTGCTCACATTCTGATGCCTCTTCTCCATTCAAATTAACCCCCCCTTTGACCTTGTTTTTTTCATTTTGATGGGACTAGCTGTATAATTATATAGTCCTGTCCTATACAGATTTATAGCTGTCTAAATACATTGACTTCAATGGACTTGGGAGGGTGTAACTCTATTTAGGACTGTACTTTAAATTACTTAGGGTTGGGCTGTGTTCAGAGCAATAAAAGTTATGTTATTTCAATTCTGGCTTGGAAAACGAGAGAAAAGTAAATTCCTTGAAAAATTAAAATGTCAATGTGACAAAACTGGCTGAAGAACTGCAACATCAGATAAAATATTCCCATTCAAAGGTAACTTTAATAGCTGTGACTCTACAATAATATAGTGAGATGCTGAAATGAGTTAAAGTGCTTTACCAAGCTAGCAGATTCTATCATACCAGTTCACAGCTAATGAGAAAAACAGAACTATGCATTTAGGAAATGTAGAGAAAACTTAAGCCTTCTAAAATTTCATGTATTGGAAATATAAAAAAACAGGATAAGAGGAAGAAAAATATGTCTATAAATAAATGGAGATGTAGCAAATAATATACATGTAAAAGTAATTTCATTCAATATATATCCTTATAAAAGAGAAAAAGAAAGATTTAGAGACATCTACCCCCTCTCATGTTTTATGCCTGTTTGATACAGCCATTTTCTGTTCTTTCCTTAGTGACCTCATTGCTGAATCCAACTTTCCCCCTCCCATCCTGTGAAGCATAGCCGTTAGACATTTTGAATAATAGCTGCTCTACAGCCCACTTGTATGAAGTTAATCTGCTTCACACACTACACAAAACATAAGAGGTGACTACTCATGCCCTTCTGTTGGCACTTAGGCTCACCTACAATACTAACTGCATTAGCAGCATTTGGTGCTGCTACTGTAGAGTTTCCTTTTCACCAGGATCATGTCATTGTAATTATGACAGGGCAGGCAAGTAGACCCCTTCTTGGCATAACTGGAGTTGTATCCCTGGGAGCCACACAGAGACTGATGCAAAATTGGACCCACCCTAATCGTTGGTTGAAAAAAATGTAGAACTTGTCCAAAAAAGCATGGGAAAACTGATAGGCTTCCTCAGCAGCAAATGAACTGTGACAGCACTACTATACACAAAGGCCAGTTCAGACTTTTAGTTGCCTCAATGGGATCGCCTACTTAGGCAAGGAGGGCCAAAGCTGTGCTCATAACTTTGTTAAGATCATATGGGATTACTGTGAATTCCACTTGCATGTAAAAATGTTGTGGCAACGAATTCAAATGAATGACCATCTGTATCGATGCCTGTTGAATTGGTGCTTCCTAACCATTCCTGATGTGTAGAAATCCTTCCCGTGGCTTCATACAGCTGGTTAATGGGGGTTCTTAGCACCTGAACCAATTCAATTTGTTGCTCTGTAGTTTAGGATTATGCATTTCATTGTGCTATATGTGTGGGTAAAGTGCCAATTTATGCAACAATTTATGGTAACCAAGTAGGGTTTTCAAGGCAAAAGACTAACAAAGATAGTTTGCCAATGCTTTTGCATAGTGCCCCTGGTATTTCTTGGTGGTCTACCATTCAAGAATTAGGCAGAACCAACTCTGCTCAGCAGGGGCATAGCTAAGGAAAATGAAGCCCGGGGGAGAGACTGAGCTCTCTGTCCCCATGGGCCCCTGCGCTGCCCCATGCCCACTTGCCTTAGGCAAGCAGCAGGACCTAGCAGGGCTGGACAGGGGCACACGCAGTGGCCTCTGCCAGTTCTGGCCGGGCGAGGCTGGCCCGGCAGCGGCCTCTGCTGGGCCTGGTGGGGTGAGGGGGAAGGAGGATGGGTGTGGGGGCAATCTTCCATCCCCACATGACCCCAATGGCATCTGCCCGGGACACTTGTCCCCACGTCATCCCGTGGTTTCTACGCCACAGCAGCCCAGCTTCTGAAATCCAATGAGATCAGGCTATGGTGGGCTATCCAAGTCAGGACATTGTTCCCCAAGAAAATCGCAGAGAACAGCGAAGTTATTATTTATGGACCTTGCATTCATCAGCACCAACTGTGGAGCAGAGTACATAGCTCCAACCCCACAACCCGCATCCTAAGGACATTTTAAAAACGGTTTGTGGGAAGAGGTTCACACAGCTCCTTCCCCCAAAACATCTTCAGAATGTTTTATTTCTCTCTATCAGGGTTTTTCAAAAATCGCTAAACTAAAAATCTCCCCCCCATTCACCTGAGTTGAAGGCATTTCCTGCCTGCTGGGTGAACAAAAACAGACAGGAAACACTGTATTTCTCTGACCAATTTACTTACTTTTATTTTTACTGTTTACATTTTGTGTGGTGCAGCAGAGATGGGATTGCAGCTTATTCGCGTGTGATTTCCATGTAAAAAGTAAATGAATAAAGTTTGTTTTACTAGTGATCCTGTGCACGGTAATTTTGCCTTTTTTTGTTATCAGGGGGAAGCTTGCGAAGTTACCACATCACGATTAGAGAAGCTGCAATATGCACATAACTTGTGACGTAGTTTCACAGACCTTCGCCTGAAAACAAAACAAAAAAGAAAAATCACACATGTCTGGGATTGCTAGGCAAAGAAACATTTATGCATCTTCTTTTTACATGGAAATTGCATGCAGATGAGCTGCAAGCAGAGGAAACTTCCATGGGAAACCTTCCCCAAATGGCAAAGGCATGGAGAATCTCTGGAGCAGCACACAGAAAGATGGGCAACTATGAAACTGACAAGCGATCCATGCAGCAGGCAGGAAAAAAGATCCATTTTGGCTGGCAACACTTTTGGCTGGCTGTTTTTGGCAAGCTGTGTGTGAACTCAAAAAGCCAAAATTGATCTCTTAAAACATCTGCAGGATGCTTTATTTCTGCTGTGCAGAAATCACTGCAGTGACAAACAAGCAGCCTTGATATTTTTGAATGCACAGAAGGCATTTGACAATGTCTCTTGGCCATTTATGTGAAGAACGCTAGAAAAAAGGGCTTTGAAAACAACTTTTTCAATAGTATAGAGGCAATTTACACTAAACAATATGCTAAAATAATTGTAAATAATGAAATGTCTGAAAAATGTGAGATACAGAAGGGAACCACACAAGGATGTCCTCTCTCACCATTGCTTTTGATACTGATCTTAGAGATACTTAATATAAATATAGGAAGTGAGGATCAAATAAGGAGTCTGAAAATAGGTAAACACTCATGTAAATTGAGGGCATTTGTGGATGATGTGATGATTATATTGGAAGATACAATTCAAAATATGAAATATGATATACATTGCCTGGTGAAAGCATAGTTAAGGGATAGTAGCTGGGGTTACTAGGGTAGTTAGTTAAAAATTGTTAGTCACTTTCCCCCTTTAATAAGCTTCTGTTCCTTAGTAACTAGGCTTTTTTAATTGTACTGTTTATTCACTAGTGTTTGGGGGGTAAATTGCAAGTGCACTGTAAGATAGTAGGGATTAGTTTTCCAGCGCACTTGTTGGGAAACTTGTCTAGGCTGCTGACTTCATTGTTGTTTCCCCCAGCGAGGCCATGGGGAAATTCCAGTGATCATTGGGTAGGTGAGGTATGGTGGTAGGCCCAGGCCATATGAGAGACGTAGAGCGAGACATGGAAATGCTCATTCCCTGTCTGACCTGCGGCATATCCCATGGGATGCGGGTTGTGGGGTTGGAGCTATGTACTCTGCTCCACAGTTGGTGCTGATGAATGCAAGGTCCATAAATAATAACTTCGCTGTTCTCTGCGATTTTCTTGGGGAACAAGCTGTGGACCTTGCATGTGTCATGGAGATGTGGGTGAGAGAGGGCAAAACTGTTGCCTTCAATGAATTCACCCCAATGGGCTCTGTGATCGTCCACCAACTGCGGACAAAGGGCCAGGGAGGGTGGCATGGCGATGGTCATCTGGGATTCTATCTCCTTTCAGACATCCCCCATCCAACGGATTGAGGGAATAGATAGTTTGGGGCTCCATTGGGACTCCCCAGAGAGGTTGGCTGTTCTACTGGTGCACCATTTGCCTAGCGCACCTGGCACCAGTCTGGCACGGCTCCTAGAGGTGGTTGCTGACTGGGTATTGTGGTTCCCTGATCTGATAGTGTTGGGGAACTTCAACCTCCATGTTGATTCAGCCTCCTCTTTGGTGGCGGCACACCTAGTGTCATCCATGGTGACTCTGGGCCTCTCCTTAGTGAACATCGGGATTCCCACCCATCAAGTAGGCCACACTCTTGATCTAATCTTTGTGGCAGGTGTGCATGTGGTCCTATCCTCTGTTATCAGAGTGCCATGGTCTGGCCACTATGTCCTGAGGGCCTGGGTTGATACCACTGTGCCCCTGTCTAGGTGACAGGGCCCACCCGCAGAGCTGATGGATCCAGATGGATTCCAAAATATCCTGTGGGATGCTCCCCCCACTGGCTCCTATCTTGGTGAGCTGGTAGAGAGCTGGGATTCCAGAGTCTCTGAAGCCATTGAGAAGGTTGGCCCAAGATGTCCTCTCCGGGCCCGTCCCAAATCGGGCCCCTGGTACACCAAGGAGCTGAGGAGGATGAAATGGGAACTAAGATGACTTGAGTGAATGTGGCGGCAAGTTCGTGACAAGGAGTCAAGACACTCATATAGAACTCTTATAGAATCATACGAGAGAGTCATGAAGGAGACAAAGAAATCCTTCTTTGCCACCTCCATTGCGGCTGCTAGCTCATGTCCGGCGCAATTATTCAAAATAATTCAAACATTAATGACCGCATATATTGGTCCTAAACATAATGAATTGGCATTTAGCTGTGGGGCATTTGCAAGCTTTTTTGCAGGCAAGATCTTGTCTCTCCTCCAGGCTCTTCTAGCCACAATTGATACAATAAAAAACTGGAGGCCCCTTGCCTGTCTTTTGGTCCCAGTTTTGACCATTTCAACCTGCTTACTTCCTCTGAGGTGGACAGGCTTCTGTCAGCTGTTAGAGCTACTACTTGTCCTTTTGACCTGTGCCCCTCCTGGCTAGTGAAAGCTTTCGGGGGGGGAGCTATAGACCCACCTGTTGGATATTGTCAATGGCTCTCTTGAGCAAGGAGCCTTCCCAGGTCAGCTGAAAGAGGCAGTGGTCCACCCCCTTCTTAAAAGACCAAATCTAGAGCCTCTGGACTTGGCCAATTACCACCCAGTATTGAACCTTCCATTCCTGGGTAAGGTAATAGAGAGAGCGGTGGAGGGTCAGCTGCAGAAGTTTCTGGAAGATATCAAACTGTTGGATCCCTTCCAGTCCAGCTTCCCCCCTGGTCATGGGACCGAGACAGTTTTGGTTGCTGTTCTAGATGAGCTCTGGTGCCAGTTGGTTCGGCACTGCTGGTGTTGTTAGACCTCACCACAGCATTTGGTCCACCGCCTTGTCAATGTCAGGGGACGGGGCATGGCCTTGAGTTGGATGACCTCATTTCTCCAAGATTAGGGACAGTGGGTGATGTTGGTAAAGGAGAGTTCCAGGTGATTCCCCATTAAATGTGGGGTGCCACAGGGGGCAATCCACTCCCCAATGCTTTTTGACATCTATATGCCCCCCCCTGGCCAAGCTGGTCCAGAGCTTTGGGCTGCAGTGTCATCAATATGCAGATGACACCCAGCTTGTCCTTACGATGGTGGGCTGACCAGACTTGGCCCCTGATGCTCTGCAGTGGTGTTTGGAGTCTGTGGCTGGTTAATTGAGAACTAGCAGGTTGAAACTGAATCCAGTAACGATGGAGGTCCTGTGTGTGGGTCATGGGGAGATGCTGGCCAGCTTTAGCCTGCCTGTGTTGGATGGCGAGGCCTTATATTTGGCCTCATAAGTGACCAGTCTGGGAGTCATCCTGGACTCTGGGATTTCCCTAGAGGCCTAGGTGGCGAAAACAGCCCAAACTGCATCATTTATTTATTTATTTTTAGATTTATATCCCACCCTTCCCAATAGGGCTCAGGACGGCGGACATCAATATAACCAGATAAAAACAATACAATAAAATCAATGTAAACAAACAGCCATACCACTTAAATGACTGAGAAGGCTTTTAAAAACATATTCGCCAGTCAAGACAGCTGGCCCCTTATCTCTCTCTCTCTGATCTGGCCACAGTGATCCATGCAACAGTCACCTCCAGACTGGATTATTGTAACTCACTCTACTCTGGCCTGCCCTTAAATCTGATCCAGAAGCTGAAACTTGTTCAGCATGCAACCGCGAGGCTTCTAACTGGAGCCTCGAGCAGGGATCTTATAACACCTGTCCTTTTCCATCTGCGTTGGCTGCTTATCGAGTACTGGGTTATTTTCAAGGTTCTGGTTTTGACCTTTAAGGCCACAAGCAGTCTTGGAACTGCATAATTCAGGGACCGCCTTTCTCCATACTGCCCTAGTAGGTCCCTCCGCTCCTCGGAAGGAAATTTCCTGGATATTCCTGGCCCAAAATCTATCTGGCTGGCCTCAACGAGGGCCAAGGTCTTTTCAGTCCAAGTCCCTACCAGGTGGAATATGCTCCCGTATGAGATCCGGACCCTGCGGTACTTGAATAGTTTTCACAGGGCCTGTAAAACAGAGCTATTCCACCGGGCTTTCCCTGATGGCCAGCTGAGTCAACATCTTTTCCTGGCCTCCTGGGAGGGGGGGATCTATTAAAATGTATAAGTTGCCATCTGGATTTTAGGTTTTTAATAGTGTTTAAACCTGTTTTAACTATTTATTTGATTTTATTGTATGATTCTGATGTTGTTGCCACCCTGAGCCCCTAAGGGAAGAGTGGGGTATAAATGCAATAAATAAATAAATATCCTTATGGCAGCCTGATTCAGCATGGTGCATGCATGTTCTCATGCTGCATTACAGGAATTATACTTAACAGTGTCTACAACTGCTGCATTTTTAACCATTAAATGTTTGTTTGCTCTTCATGGCTTGTGCCCATCCAAGGAAGATAAACAAGGATAGCAGAGTTTGACTGTTGTAAGGCTTTTGGGCGGTGTGGCTATGGTCTGGTATTTTTAGCTATTTCCCATTCCAATTATCTGTTGCACTCTAGCTGTTTTTTTTGCAAATAAAGATATTATGCATATATTCTTCTATTTGTGTTGTTTTTTATATATGTGTGTGTATACACCATTCTATTTACATTTATATTATATTTGCTTCACCCCCTATACATAACAATTTTTCTCAACTTTTTGGTTACCTGGGGGGTTACAAATGAACTCAAATTATCTTGAGTGCGGAAATCAGTATAAATTCAAAGATTTTCAACATCCCACAAATAAATGACAATTTCATCAACGTCTGTATCAATCCACAGTTCATCAAACTGCATCTATATTTCATAAACATCCATGCAGGTAAGTGTTCAATCTATAACAACATAAACTTCATAAACTTCCATACTGGTAAGTATTAAATCCAAAGCAACTCTTAAATCCCAACTTAAGGCGAACTGGGAAACGCTTTGCGCATAGTCTGCGTTTTTCAGAAACTTTTTCAGCCTTGCTTTCAATAGTGGAAATCATTTATATAGGTTTTTCTACGGGTAATGTGCAGAGGAAGCCCAGATTATCATTATAACACCAATACATTCAGTCATATACATTGACAAAAATTCATTTAACATCTACATACATGAATTGCTTAGTTTTTAATAATTTTTAATAATTATTAGTGAGTTCCCTCTAAATACTCACAGATTCTCTCAGACAGAGCTGACTTTTCCTATAGCACCTTCTTTCTGTGTTCCAAATGACTCATCTGCACTAATTATATACCTTGCCTTCATGAGTTCCACCTGGATCTGGGGGAGGTCTTACAAGTGGCAGGCATTCTGATTCTGATTTCCACTATTGAAAACAAGAAATACTGCAGCCAGAATGCCTCCTCATGTGTAAACAGGGAAACACGAGGAGACCCCACTACAAGCCCACTGTGGAGTGAAGAGCCCCAAGATAAGCGTTCCATGCATAATGGGCCTTCGTTAAGACAAAAAGTAACAAGAATTAACTAACCTTTTAAATATATTTTAAGAAAACATTTTGCATATAGATAAGTTTGTATGGTGTTTGAAGTTATAAAATAGTTATCCAATAACATGCATTCTTATCAAGTGAAACAAATGGCCATTGTTAGGAGATAAGGTTAAAATCCAAAAGCTAAATTGATTGAAAGCTTCTTGCTGGTGACCTGCTTATCTTTAGGGTAAGAAACCTTTATGGACTCATTAATTGTTTTCCTTACATTATCTATGTAAAAATGATGGGTAGTGTAATTTTTTTTGTTGATTTGTTAAAAGTTTAGAAACAACAGATATGTTTTAATAAGAGCTTAAAATTGAAGAAGATTATTATTTACTTGGGTGCTATGCCTGTGATGAACCTGAAATATTACTGAGGTGTACTTCTGTCTAGGAGTTAAATGCTAACTAGATGCCTAGGGCATCTTAAATACACGCCTATATCTGAATCAGACCTGGGCTGCATCAGCTATAACATTGGTATTGCTTTTAAACAATTGATGCCAATTTTATAAATAGCACTCCAAATAAAATAATGGAAGTCATATTTTTTTCTCTGATTTTACACAAGTTCTGAAGGATAGTTTAGTTCTGCCTCTCCCCAAGAGCATCCAATAGGAGCCAAAGGAAAGTTAGGGAGAGTGACCATTGAAAACAGCAGTTAAGAGATCAGTTAAGGAAATTGAAAACAGCAGTGAGAGAGTTGAGACTGTGTGTGGTTGGAGAAGAATAGCTTATAGCTGACTAAAGAGTCAGTTTGTAACTAAGGATCCCAAATGATGAAATCGGGAAATAGTTTAAAAGTTCAATTGAAAAGAAACTTTGTAGCCTCTATCTGGTGAAACTGCATTTGAGTCTCTAACCCCCTACAACTCTATATAATGTCAGAGTGAGGGGCTGTTATTAAAGAGGGGTTAGGCTACTCTGTCTACTGACATTTCGGTAAGTGGGAGAGAAGACTTGAAATGTTAAATAGTAATGGTTTTCTATGGATTTTAAAAGTGGCAAGAAAGGTAGTGGTGTGTGACAGCCTGGCATACTTTTAATCTGAACCAAGGGAAGGAGGTTATGGTGGGTCGTAAACGCTCTGTGTGAGAAAGGTGTCACACAAATAATAAAAGGTAAGCGAGATGGCAACATTGTGTATGATTTTTCTTCACCACAGTAAGCAAATTTAAATGAAAAGGAAAGGGAGGGGCCAAATGGAAAAGGCGTGATTACAGAAGAAAGGGGCAGTGCCAAAGGGAAAAGGGCTTCAGTTATACTTGGTCATGGAAACCTGGAACCAGCCCTGGCCAGAGTGCAGTACCAGGGTTTGCATTGCTGAGTTGAATTCTAGCGTGGAGACCATTTCTCTACAGCTGAATAAACACTTACAAAGCAGGTTCAAAGCTGCTTAATACAACATTCAATTCAAATAGATTATATAGTGAGGAACTCATCTCATATCTAAAGGAACAGTTCAACTGGTAAATTCAAATGTTGATCATGTTCATTTTAAAGTTCTCAGCAGGAAACCCTACAAAGCTCAGAGTTGTTATGCAGCATAACTAGCCTATCATTTATAAAAGCATATTTACTGCACTGTAGTATCTGTACTAAGGTGGATTCTTGTTATACTGTAGTACTGATAATGTATTGGAGACATATCCTCTTTTTGGCCTCATTGTCTTTTGCTTCACAGCTTTGCACACGTGTTAAATTATAAGGGTAGCTAGCACCCAATAGCTTTCATTGTTTCTCTATTTTTTCTGTCTCCCATAAATTTATTTTTTTACTCTTCTCCAATTTGTATTTGCTTCTATATAAAACACATGTTTTTGTTAAAATAATGTGACAATAGTATGATTAATCCAAATTTAATTTAAAAGCCCAAATTTAATTTAAAAAATAATTCATTCAAAAATGTATGGTTGTCCTTAAGTTGGAAACAATCAAAATTTCTCCAAAAAGTAAGAGTGACATATAATTACAAAGGCCGTTTCTGCACGGCCCATTTATGACAACCTGGGGGCGCCAAAAAAGGCGCCCCCAGGCCGCCGTTCGCACAGGCGTCGCTGCTGCAATGCAGCAGCGGCGACCTGACTCCTCTTGCCTCCCCCCAGGGCGGCGTCAAGCCGCCCTAAACAACAACCCTTTAAGGGTTGTTGTTGGGGAGGGAGCGTCTTCCCTGCGGCGCGGTGCGAACCGCGCTGCCGGGAAGACGCTGTCTCCCGTCTCCGCCGCACTCACGGTGTCCTCCTGCCGCATTTATCTGCGGGGCGTCGCAGCCCCGCCCACACTGTCCTCCGACCTCCAGGGGTCGGAGGGCAGCGTGGGCGGGGCTGCGACGCCCCGCAGGCGACGAGGAGGACACCGTGAGTGAAGCGGGGGAGGGCGCAGAGGCGGCTCCATGCGGAGCCGCCTGCCGTCTGCAGGCCTCCTCTTCGCCCGCCCCCACGCCGACAGAACTCCTGCCGGCTTGGGGGCGCCTCCTGGCCGTGCGGAAACGGCCATAGGGATTTAGCACAGAACTAAGTAGTTAAATTACTCTGAAAGTGTTTGAGCTGGTTGTCTATTTGTTTTTTGTTTATGGCTTATCATGTTTGTTTTATATTAGAACATTTGCTAGCCTCATCAGTTGTCATATTGTCCAGGCCACTGGTAAAGCTCTTTCTTACAAGCCCTACTCTCTGCACCCTCATCTTCCAAAGTGAGGCAGGGGATGACTAAAGAGGACTTTTTCAGTAGTGCCACTAGAAGAGAGATGACCCTGAATAAAATGCTATTTGGTGGCACTCATTGAAAATGCCAGATGCTACTATCAATTTTTGCAGTTTTAACACTACAGTGGGAAACAGAGTAGATTTTCTGAGCAATGCAGGATTTGAGTCTTCCTCACTGTTATAAAAATCTAGAGAATGGCCATCTGCAAACATGCCACTAAAATATGAAACCTTGCAGCCAAGAAGAAAGAAGCCTCTTTGATTTACAGGATTCTAAAGGGCAGGTGTGATTCCTGGAAAAATTACTATGCTATAAGGAGGGAGGGAGAGAGAGAGAGAGAGAGAGAGAGAGAGAGAGAGAGAAGGAGCTATGTTCACAAATGTAAGAAAGAAGAAATCTATGGACTTTTCTGCACAATTCATTTAAAACATTTTGAAGAAGGAAATGAAAGCTTTCCTCCATGGAGTTTCACATTGATTTTACCCAAAAACATTTTATTTCCAGCCTCCAAACATTTTAAATGAATATAGAATTTACAGAGGGAGAAAAGTTTTTGTGTGTGTGCTGGTGGTGGCTGTTAACAGTTCAGAATGCTCGACGTGACCCTCTTTCCTGCCACCTGAGGCACTACAAGCCCTGGAGCAGCCTGAAGTTGAATGAGGCATAGGGGAAGAGAACAGGAGTTCCCCAACCAACGGTGTCAGCAGAAAGTAGTGGAAGATGTGGCATTTCCCACTCATCTTCCCCTTTCCTAGCAATCTCCTCTGAGAACTCAGAAGGTTGTGCTAAAGATTAGGGATTTACTGGACCAAACTCGCTGTTTAAATCAGCAGAGCTCTGCTGATTTTAGATATTCTGTGCCCCTACGTTTAGCCATTTTGAATAGTCAATAGTGTTGCAGTTGACTATATATATAAACACAAAATACCACTGACTGACTGACTGACTGACTCATCAAAAGAACTCAAAAACCACCGAAACTACAAAGTTGACATTTGGCACACCAGTTTGTTATGTGCTTCAGGTGCTCGCTAAGAAAGGATTTTCGAAAATATTCACTTCCACTCAACTTATTAGATATTTACTGTTCAATTCTGGTCATCTGCATGAACATTCTAAGGGTGACAGTTAAAAACCACAAGTTTCATGTCCTTCAACATGGTATTTTCAATGGTTTTTGAGTTCTTTTGATGAGTCAGTCAGTCAGTGAGTATTTCGCGTTATATATACAGCTTCGTTTCACAGGACATTTCAATGAAGGTTTGAAGCTCCACCTCCATTTGTTGCATCAACAAGTTCTGCTAATGCCCACCAAATAACAAGCACGATTGATCCAATGGTGCGCCAACTGCATTCTAACACCGCCCTCCTCAACACATACTAACCTGTTCCTTCTGCTGAAACCGCTAAAGGGAGAAGAGGAATTAAATGCAGAAAGCAATTTACACATTGCATTAGAAAAAAACAACTACAGGAACTGCTGCAAAATATGCGAAAACCAACCAGTCAGTCCACAGACAGGCTGTGAGGAAATATGCTGCATGTCACCCCACAGTTCACAAACAGTCTGTAAAGAAGTATGCTGAATGACACCCTGAAATTCATAGAGAGGCTGTGATGAAGTATGCGTAGCGAAGCACGGGTATCCTGCTAGCAATAAATAGAATAACAATCTTTTTAAGGTTATCCTAGACTTGAAGAATTCAGTTTAACATATTAAATTCCATTTTGTTTGGCTTTTATTGTGTTGGGCTAGAGAGCACTTCAGGTTAACTCCTTTGTCATATATACATGTCATGTTATTTGCAGCTTTAAAAACCTATATTTTCTACTCTGTTTTATATTGAAGTTGGAAGAGTATACTCATTCCAGTCTTTGTATTGGCAATTGTAGAAGAAGTTACTGCCATTCAAGCCCCATTACAGCCCTATTACAGTTTCTCCATAGCACAGACAATTGCCACCTCCCTCAATTTTTAACTCAGCTGCAGTGTTGCAGTTGATCAATTGCAAGTGCGCTACAGAAAAAAGTTAGTCATACATGATCAGCAAAATGGCCCAAATGATGTCATCCATCAACATGGACATCACAATTTGCCCACTATTTTCTCATAAATCAAATCATAGTCCCACAAGGAAGAAGTGTAGCTCATGAAGAGGCAACAGGGCAGTGGTTATCAGCAGAGTGAGAGAAATGCTCCCTCAAGAATACAGTAATTATTTTGACTCAATGGGAAATAAAGAGGGGAAGAGATGGTAGTGGAGAACTGGAGAGTGTCTGCCTCACTTCATTACTATTCCCCAGACTAGGGACGCAACATATGTTTTTCATTGGGAAACCAATAATTCTGAATCGTGGGACAGGTGAAAACTTAAATGACATTTGCAAACCTTGATTTATATCCCTGCTTAACTCAGGAACATGCCTGAGATGCAGATCTATATGTTTCTGTAGATTAGTGGTCAATGTCTTATGTATTTTCAAAGCCTTATTCCTCGATCTTGTCTATCCTTGTCACATAATTAAACATTTTAGGTACTAATCTTTACTCATAGAAATATTCTTTTCTTTAAAGTTTCTCTTTTATTTCATAAAGAAAAACTCAAATTCACTCTCATCTCTTCTCTGATTTCCCCCCACGTGGAAATGTTGTGCTGGCTGGAAAACTCATTAAAAGTTATTTATGAGCTGTTAGTGATTCCATAAGGATTACACCTAATTCAGTCTATAAAGCTTTAGAGTTACATTGCTTCCCAGGAATATTCCTCACAACTGCCTAAGCCACCTTTCCCACTACTTGATTCTGACTATTTTAGAAGCAAAACATGTCCATTAGGTTCTTAGAAAATTAAGGATTCTTCATGACTCAGGGATGCTCATGTAGGTCAGTATTACACATATGCTTATGGCATAAACGTGGCCCTGAAATGATGTTAAGTAGTGCCTTTTCCTTATTCCTACACTCAGGCATTTGAAAATACCTTGCATAATAGGTAACTAAGTGAAGAAAAACACATTGATGTGTCAGAGTTAGGCAAGCTGAGACCTTCTACACAAACACAATTGCCAGACAGACTTACCTCGTCTGAACTCATTTGATTATGTGCAAGGCAATCACATCACTTCAATATTCCCTGGAAAAGGTCATCTAGAGCATAGCACCATGTTGAGGAACATTATGCATGTGGAGTAGTAGCTTGAACTACAGGACCTGGTCATGGAAGCATGCAGCTGCTTTGGCCCAGTCAAAGAATTAAATCATTTCATGTATTGATCAAGAGGCAGTATGTAATTCTGGCAGTATTCCCCAGAATCACTGTCAAGTTATTAAAGTGATCTTCTGTTGTAGGTGGAGGTGTTGGCAGACAGGTGGCAGTGGATATGGTGATAGTGAAAGAGCACTCCAATTGTTTGAGAAAGTGGTGTAATTGTGTAAACAAGGGCATCCAAATTTTCTTGAATTTTTCTGAATGTCTCACCAAATGATTGGCCACTTGTTCTCAATTATTGATGGATGATGCAGCACAACTAATCATGTATGCTTATTTCACTGCTAACATTGATCCCTGATAACTTTTTGTGGGATAAGAAGAGCTATTTAAAAGACTGCAAAAAGTGTTCCTTTGTAAAATAATACATCCAATTGTGGTACCTTGCAAGGACTTGAAGAAGGGATCTCATTTATCCCTCACCCACTACTTCCTTTTACCCTTCCATGGCAGCTCCCATAGCCTTTCTCCTTTTCTTGTTTCCTTCTCTCCTGCCTACCTACCAGCCAACATACCTTTCTTCTTTACCCCCATCTTCAGCAATGACGATATTTATTTACTTATACCACACCTTTATCCAATGCAGCTTACAGCATTTTCCTCTGCTCTATTTGATCCCCATAACAGCTCTGTGAGATAAATTAGTCTGAAAGAATGGTAATTTGAACCTCCCTCACCCAGGTTTTAATCTGAAACTCTAACCACTTTACAACACTGGCTATTGTCAGGTGGCTACCGTTGAACACTAGCAAGCAGCCGGATGAACCAAGCAAGTTGCCTAGTAACTAGTCGCTTATGGTTGCTGGTGGGCCTGGACTTCATGAGTCCCCTCTCAAAGGTTGATTCCACGCAGCAAATATATAATGGGTTGCAGTCATCATAAAGGAACCCATTTTCAGCCAGATGAACCAAGCAAGTTGCCTAGTAACCAGTCGCTTATGGTTGCTGGTGGACCTGGACTTCATGAGTCCTCTCTCAAAGGTTGATTCCACCCAGCAAATGTATAACAGGTTGCAGTCATCATAAAGGAACCCATTTTCTTTTTTCCAGTTCACGTGTATCCCGTGCAGGCAGCAATGGAGCCCATAGAAACAATCTGGGTTGGTTGTGGTGGGTTTTCCGGGCTGTGTGGCCGTGGTCTGGTACATCTTGTTCCTAACATTTCGCCTGCATCTGTGGCTGGCATCTTCAGAGGTGTATCACTGTAGATTATTAAATACACTAGAATTAAAGCCCATTGCTGGGGAAAATGCAATGGACTTTAGAAAGGGGAGAAGAGCAACCATTTCCCCCTGCAATGGGATTTGCTGCTGCTCCCCCTGCTTCCCTTACTGGTGTGCTTACTACCTGTTGATTCTGCTCTTCTTCCCCTTTCTTTTCTTTCCCATTCTCTGTTTCCTTCTCCAACTGTCTCTCTCAGGCCATTTCCACATGGGTGGAAGAAGCGACTGGCCACTGGCATAATTTATTGGGGGGGGGGGGAGTACGTTGCAGCAGCGGCAGCCGTGCGAACAGTGCCACAGGGACGGTATTTTTACTGTTGTTGCCCGTGCAGAAACGCATGGGCCAACTAACCCTAGTCCAACTAAATGCATGGGCCAACAAAACACGGAGACTAACCCTAGTCTCTCCTCTATATTATTTCCTTCACTCATAATACTTCCCACATACTACTTCCCACACATACAATTTCCCACCCTTCCAATTTTATTCCCTCCCACTCCCAGGCCTTGCCCCTCAGTCCCCCTTCCCACTCATGCACTGGCCCCTGGACTGTCTGTCTTCCTCTGTCAGGGCAGTGACTGGCTTGCCAGCCCTAAGCTGTCACTCCTTCTAAGGTGCAGGAGGGGTGAGGTTCTCCTGCCTTTCCCGGCCTTGCCAGAGCTCAGATGCAGCTTGCCCACTGTTGAATGGCCTGGGGCTCACTGCCACTATCAGCAGACACTGCTCATCATCCCACCTCAACCCCTTCTCTCCTGGTTGGGTATTGGTGGGGTCTGGGTCAGCTGCAGTGGCATTCCTCTACCTGGCGTATTTGCCCCGGTTGCCTCGTCATTGAAGGTGAGCAGTGGGGGTTTGGTGACATGTTTGGCTGTTGTCTTGTGGGGGGGGGGTGTCCATGGATGAAGGACTTGGGTTTGGGGGTGTGGTCTCAAAATAAATGAATTCTAGACAATGGGTATGACTGGGGAATGGGTGGCTGGTGCTGCCTGCTGCACTGCCAGCCTGGACTTGGTGTTTGGGGCAGGGGGAGGTTGGGTGGGAAAATGGGAGCTGGTGCCAGGGTCAGTGGGTCAGCGGGTGGTAATCCGTTGCTCCCCTAATGGGCCCAGCTTGACGTTTGGGACAGGGGGGACCAGGTGAGACAATGGGAGACTGATGCTGAAGCCGGTGGAGCAGCTGCCACTTCAAGTCCAGCTTGGTGTTTGAGGTACAGGGGGATGGGGGACAGTTCCACACACAGCTGAGTCCTGCATGGCAATGGGCTAGGAGTGTGTCATCATGACATTAGGCATTTATATATTAGGATACCCACATCATTTTAGTTCATGTAATTGAATCAATGAACATAATATCTGTGATTTCTTTTTATATATGTGTAATGTGGAATACTGAAAATGGACATAATTTGTCATAGTATACAGAGAATGTGTAAAAGAATTAGGATAGTTAATCAAGAATACTTCAGGCAAACTGTTTCAACTAATCACTTTCAAGAGCCTCTCCACATTGTGAAGGTCATTTACAGGGCAATCTTAAACAGACTCACACCTCTCAAAGGCTACTGACTTCAATGGATTTAGAAAGAAGTAACAGTGTTTAGGACTGCACAGTTAGTATCTGTCCAACCTCAAATCTTTATCTTTTGATCTGTATCTTAAGATTGGATTCTTCAGCAATTGGGTGTAGGTGGGGCCCTGCTAAGACAGGGTTCTGTTAAAACAAGGAACACATGAGAGGTAGAATTTAGTAGAAAAGAAGAATTCTTGTTACTCTTTCTGGACAACTTTCTTACTTTGTACCAAAAATCTATGGTAAAAGAAAGACATGTAGGTATCTTGTGTTTCAGTCTACACTTTCTACAGGAAATCCATTTCTTTCTAACAATATTTAATTGGCTTACCCTGCCCACATGGTAAACTTCTAAAATCTTTCAGGTCAGGCCTTCAGTAAGAAGAAGAATTTTAGGAGGTGAAAAATAGCTCACTAGGGATGTAACAAGTTTTGTTTCATCCACCGTGAGGCAGCTCTGCTTCTCTCATATGAAGGCAGGAGAGCTGGGAAGAAAGAAGGTGAGACAAGAAATATGTTGTTTCTCAACTGATGTGGGAAAAAGGGAGGAGAAAGGTCAAAAACAGTTGATCCTTGATACTTTGCTTCTAAGATTGTCCTTCTACTGATCTGAGCCTGTGATAGATTCTGACGTTTGAACAACATTGATACTGTCCTGGTTGTCCAGGAAGTTACTGGGAAGCATGATGTACATTTCTCCTTTCACATAGCTGTATTTCATTACTCCAATCAGTGAATGTGGTTGGTAGAGGGGAAAAAACCAGAAAATACACAGTTGGAGCTATTATTAAACCAAGTTTTGTTAAGTCGCTCTTGGGAATTACAAATAAAAGAATAAACATTTTTGAAACATGTTTCAAGCTTAATCATATAACTCCAAGAACAAAGACCACATTTCTTCAAAGTTTCCAGCTTTTTCTGTCTTATAGTACAAAACTGCCTCCAAGATGTGTGGTTCACTTGTACCAGAGCACCACTTGGCACTGTTCCATTTATATTTAGATTCAGACTTTTCCTTCAAATTTGTCTCTTTTTCTTGTAAATCATAGTTTCCTATTTACTGTCCTCCAGGCAGAACTCTCAAATGTTCACTATAAGGAACATCCTTTCTTTTGTTCCTTTTTCAAGCTGTTGTGTCTCTTCTCATGAGCTTTCAAAGACCAACCTGTTTCCCAAGATCATGCTCCACAGGGGCATGCAAACTCATATTTTTCTCAAAGCTTTTTCTCAGAAGCTGAACAACAGAACTATCTTTAAAATCCTCCATTCCTCAATTAAAAATGAGCAGTTCGGGGATTTGACTCAGGAAATCTTTAAAAGAGAAATGTGTGTGTATGTGCCACAAACATACCCCAATGACCAGCAGTATCAAAACTGATTGTGTTTTGGTGTCAGGAGGTGGCTAGGGATTCAGAAGAGGACTTTGGTATTGTGCTTGTAGCCATCTGCTTTGCTTGTGGTATTACCCAAATTGGTACCTGTACAGGAGCTACAATGTTCAAAGCATTCCTCACATGTGTGAGACCCAACACATATTACCTGTAACAGTTAACTTTAATATCTGCCAGCTATGTATACCTGGATTCCAATTCAGGGCAATATTCCAAAAGAATAAGAGAGAAAATAGCTGTTAAATAAACAGGTCTTCATTCCCCCACCAAGATACAGAATGGAAAAACTGAATGACAAGGAGAGCAGAATAACAAAGTACAAAAAAACCCTGCAAAGCCTCCACCTAAGTCTACCTGCCTTTGGGCTGTTGATTGCTTGGGGAAAATGTAAAAAAGGGGGATCAGTTAGCAGTTAAGGCAAGCCAATAGTGCTAGAAGGAATAAAGGGGAGAAGGAAAACATAAGAGACTAGTCCAGGAGCTGTTGATGAAAAACAGGTCTGGGATGAAGTTCCAGGGTTCAAAGGAGGGGAAAGTTGAGTGATTCAGTCAAGGAAGAAAATAGGGAGAGAGGTCAGAAAATGAACCAACCATGAAGCTGAGGAAGCTGGCTTGTGTCCCAAACAATATTTATTAATATTTTAAGCTGTCTTAAACTGTGTGGGAATGATGAAACTGGTGACTGAAGAAAGAAATCAATTTGGGATGGCAATGAGATGCACTCAGGCAGACAATGCTGGCTCTGGGCTGGAAGTTCTTCCTAGGAGTTTGACTGAATCCAAGTTGGCAAGTGGAGTGGGTTTGGTGTGGTCAGGAGCCTCAGTTATCATCCAGCAAGCTTGAGTCAACTAGTCATAGCCTGGGGCTGAGGAAGGTCAAAAGGCTTGAGACACAATGGCCTATTATGCACAATGTGTTTGCTGCATGGTGGAGGTGAATGTCCACCACAGCAAGATTTCTTGCATGGATGCATTTCTCTAGCCCTGCTTTCTCTTTCAATTCTCTCTGTGGCAAGCAAAACCAATTATAGCATGATTTTAATGTTGCTTTGCTGTCAGAGTGGGACAGATTTACCATTAAGTACAGCTTTGCCCTGACCTCTTCCCTCTGCCCACAGCCAACCTGCCCAGTCTTCCCTCCCACTCCCTTGTGCTGCTTTGCATGCTTCTCCCTTGCCCTGCTTCCTTTACTTCCCTCCTCTTGTCTTGCCATGTCACTTCTATTGCCCATGGAATCCCTGCTCCTGCATATCTTCAGATATTTAAGAGTTTTTTAAAAAAATTAAATAACCATATTGATTGATAAATCAATACTAATTCTAAAAAATGTAAAAATTATAAGACTAGTCGATCAGTCCAAGCACCAGATTTGTCCCTGCATTTGCTGAACAAACTGGGATGTCTCTAGCCTTATAGTTTTATTACCAATCAATCAGTGATGCCAGACCACACTGGGAAAAGCCTGTTGGTCTTGATGCTTGGGTTTACAGCATATCATGAGACCGATGATCGTGACCCTGGGGAGCTTAGCAAAAGGCAGTTTATATTGTCCTTTTGTGGTTTTGTAGTTTGCATGTTGCCATTATTTCACCCTCACATCCCACTAGAAAAAACAATCAGTGTTTGTGCAAAATGTCCAAATGTCGTAGTCAAGACTTTTCAGCTTTTAAAAATGTTGATATATCGATCTATAGATTGAAAGATCTATAGATAGATTGATAGATTGATACATCAATCTATTTATGAGACTGAAGATAAAATTAAAGATTATATAAAAAATTAAAGCACACCTGTGTGATAGAGTACCAGCAAAACACTGCCCCCCCCACCAGATGCAAGCAAAAAGCCAGCTGATGTATAATGACTGTCGTGCTGCAAACAGGGCAGTGGGAAATAATGTGAATATGCCCCGAAACAATGACTTCCCAGGTAATTCTCTTTGAACCTCACTGTGCATAATTGACCAATGTCTTTTATCAGTTACATCATAGAGCATTCCAGCAGGTGGGCTTGCCCCTTTTTAGAGTGTCTGGGAGAATTCCTGCCCATTTCAGACCCCCCCCTTTAATAGTTTATTTATTTTACATCCTTGATACCCCACTTTTCTCCCAAAGAGGACCCACAATGGCTTACATCACTCTCTTCTCAATTTCTTTTCCTTTCAGGCATCCTGTGATATAAGTTAGGCTGAGAGTGTGTGCCTGGCTCAAGACCAGCCAGCGAGCTTCCATGGCAGTGCAGGAAATCAAACTTGGCTTGCCCAGCTCCTAGCCCACTACACCTCACTGACTGTCAAGCTAGATATTTTATCTAGGCTTCTAGCAGTCTTCTAGCTAGAGGATGTAGGGTGCCACTATCCTTGGTGTTAATTACTATGTGGGTTCACATGTATGTTAGACTGTGTATGCAACAGTAGTCGTCTAAGTCATGCCAAGGATCTTGTCAGTTTTATTTCAGAACATGACTGCTATTACTGGACTGCTGTTACGCTCCTAAGCCACCAGCAGTGTCAAGTAAATGCACGATTAACAATGCAATCCTTGGTGGGGAGGAGTGAATCATATGCTGGTGTGTCTCTGAGATACAGCAATATAAGTCTCCATTATTCTGTTGTAGCTCCACAGTGTCTAGCTGTCAGAAGCAGAGATAGAGGTTCCTGAGTCTGCATGGAAGTATGATGGACTGGGGGCATGGGTATAGCTTGTCAGCTTCCAAAGGTATTTCAGCCTGGAAAGCCTTCTATGAGGGGCAGAAAGTTACACCACTCAACAACATGATGCAGCCCATAGAAATCCATGGAAGTAAAAAACCAACTTCTCAACCACTGGTGCAGCCATGTCTTTAAAGCTCAGAAGAGCTCAGGATGTCAACCATGAGTGTGACCAATTATCTCCCTCCTCTGAAGCAGCCAAGCCCCCGCCCCAGCACCCAATAGCCATCCCCCACCCTACAAAAACTGAACTGGGACAGCCTACCACTCATTAGGTAGGGTGCATGGCATGGGTGGCTGTGTGGACTTCATGCGAGTGGTGAGGCACTTTGGTGGTATGAAAACATGAAAAGGCACTTAGCACTACTGGATGAGCACTTTGCACCAACACTCAAAGGGAAGGGCAAAATTATATTCTGTGGCTGTCCGTTCTCATTTTAGAAACATAACAGGTATTCCATCTCCAGAGGCTCAACCCAAAGGAGGGGGGGGGGGAGTAAACAAGGGATAGGTAAACAAGGGACTGGTTTCCTAATCTACTTTCCCTTGATTTTGGCTTAAAACACCCCAGCAATGGCGTCTTCCACACTCAAGCCCAGCAACATTGTGGTTGTACAGGGGTGGCATGAGCCATGGCTTCCTGGCACCATGGCCACTTGTGCATAAGGGCGGTTGGTGCATGGTAAATGCTCTGGGAAAGCTGCCAGAGGAAGGGGCCAAAGTTTTCAGGTTCACACTGGGTTGTAATCTTATTCCTTTTTCAGGCTCCCCCCGCAAAAGGAAGTATTGCTTCAGGGCGGTACTGAAGCCCCTCCATTATAAGTGGAGTAGGTTGGACTCATTATTTTACCAGGTGCAGAGCTCTATGAAGGGATCATTAGTTGCTGAGCACTTCCATGTGGGTGACATTGCTGGATGGTGCTAGCCTGTGTCTCAAGGACCTGGGAGTGAAGTTCCTGGTGCATCATGTTGGACAGGGCTACACCCAGCAAGGCACTCATGGCACCCTGCCACCACAGCATATGCATCTGTTTTGCTTTTCTGCAGATGAGGATCCCTCAAGAAGATTCCAGAGCCTAGACAGTACTTCTCCTCACAGACACTCTGCTCAGTACGCTTTTCCAGTCCACATCCTAGAATGGAGTGCTATTCTCAACCTGCATCTATGTGCTATTCTGCAACTTCCATCTGTGGCTCTGACCCACTTGGATACTTGCCACTCCAGAAAGGAACCTGTCAGTCTCACTGAGGCCTCTGGGAAGTAGCCTCTGAACTCCTCAGCCCCTTCTCCCATTTACCATTCAGTATAGTTTTGGTTTGTACCACAACTCTTTCTCTGTGTGTGAGGAATACTTGTTTGGTTATTCACAATCCAGAACTGTATCAGGAAGGGTTTTTTTTTCAGATAATTCCTGCAGTCAAATAAATCTGGCAGTTCTATGGAGAGTGCTCCCAGAGGAAACCAGAAATGTGAGGGTTTATCAAGCAGCCTCAAGAGCTGATACTTTAAGGTTCCATGAAGTAGCTAGTTTTTTCCCTCCATTTCCAGAGGCTGACACATGGCTCCGCAGTTGCAAACAGATGCTTATGTCAGTTTCAAATCTGCAGGTTCCCAACCATTCTCTCAGTTTGATACATGCAGTCTGGCTAAGCAGTTGCCTAGCAGATGACTGATTGATGGATCAGGAGTCCAAAACCTGAGCCCTCCAAAGAGCTGGGGTTTCTGATCCATTTCTATGCAAGGGGTTCTAGCATGCTTATGATAAATGGAACATTAATTGAATCAAAGAGGTCATGGGTCACAAAAATGAAAGCAGAGCACCTGCATTTTCAAGCTCTCAGTTGTGGTGTGGTCACTGTGAGCATTCAGGTCCCATCAGCTACCAATATGAGTAAATCTGCCAGGCCAAGACATTCAGTGTCCCTTGTCAGAACTCTACTGCACCAAACTTTCATGTAGGGATTCTGATTGCCAGGCTGTATCACCACACATTACTAGATATTCACCCACTCAATAACCCCAGCAGGAGTTACTCTTCCCTATGTGTGTAAAGTGCTGTCAAGTTGCAGCCAACTTACGGCAACCCAGTAGGATTTTTAAAGCAATTGCATGTCATCCTCTGCATAGTGACCCTGGTATTCCTTGGTGGTCTTCTATCCAAGTGATAATCAGGGCCAAATCTGCTTAGCTTGAGAGTCAGCATGGAGCGGTGGATACTAATCTGGAGAATCAGGTTTGATTCCTCACTTCTCCACATGAGCAATGAACTCTAATCTGGTGAGCCAGGTTTTGTTTCCCCACTCCTACACATGAAGCCTGCTGGGCTAGTAACAGTTCTCTCTGAACTCTCTCAGCCACATCTATCTCACAAGGTGCCTGTTGTGGGGAAAGGAAGGGAAGGAGTTTGTAAGCCATTTTGAGACTCCTTATGAATGAGAAAAGTGGGATAGAAATCCAAACTCTTTTCTTCTTCATCATCTGAGATTTGATGAGATTAGGCTAGCCTGTACCATTCAAACCAGGGCCCTACCCCTATACATGGTAAAAAAAGAAGAAGAAAACACACACACATACACACCTCTTCTGAAACTTACGTGTTATTCAATAGAGTGGCAGCTCCAGCTTGCCTGCAATCAGACTGAAAGCACAGGTTGTCCCCTCCCAAGCTGTTCTGCAGGGAATAGAGATGGGAAAATACAGCAGCCATCCAAAAAAACACCTGGAAACAAAGCTGATGGTGGAATTCAGCACCCAGGAGCCACAAGAGATTGATATTGTTGTACAGCACCGTTCTGGGATCTGGGTAATGGTGGCTTGTGTTAGTTCTGTGCATCTCTAATCAGTGTGTGAGAGGAGCCTGACAACTCCCCCGGCATCACTCATACCCCAGGTTACCTGCCTAAGGATTGGCTGGAAACTGTGAGGAGCCCCTTCACCTTGCTGGTGTACTGGGGACTTAAAATGCCAGTTGTGTCTCATGGGTTCTCTGCAAGACACTCCACCATACCAAAATTGTTAGGTTGAAACAGACCAGCAATTGGATGTGGTAAGGACTGACATGGGCTCGATTGAGTGCGGGGTGGAATGGTATAGAAAGTCCCTAGGTTGTCTGTAAGTGCAAGGGGAATCTGAGAATCCAGTGGCTGAAAAATCATCCACTCCAAAAATGGCACAGTGGCATCTAACCAAAACATGTGTCATATGTGTCCCTGTATGTGCTTTAGTTCAGTGTGGTGCCCAACATCATGCCTCACAACTATCTTTTTGGACTGCCTGCTGCCCTGTTGCTAGGCCCAGGGACTGCCCTGCAATGGGTGCCAGCATATGAACACTGCTGCCCTGGTGCCAGACTGACCAATGTCCAGTGTTCCTAGGAAACTGCCTCAGATCATGAGGAGGAGGGGGGTTGTGCCACTGTGGCCACCCCATCTTTCTTTAGCAGGGTGCTCAACTGGGATTTTGCTGCCCACTGCCCAGTGAACCTGGCATCCAACCTATTGTGTTTAGCCAGGAGGAAATGGAGGTTATCAGTGGGGAGGATGACCACAGTGCCCAGGCTGCAGACCAGGGGGATAAAAGAGATGAGGTGTCTGTGAGCACAGGCAACAGCCACAAAGCTGGATGGTATGGCTGTCAACACGAGTGGGCTGCTGGGATGCACCCCCATCTGTGAGCAGGGGACACCTGTGACAAGGTGGACTCTCCTTGCATTGCAAGCCTTGGTATTGCAATGGCCTTGGTATTGCAAGCCTTGGTATTGCAAGGGCCAAGGGCCTGCTTGGAGTCTCCACAGAAGGGGGATTTCTGGGTCCCTTGTTGACTCTATCAGCTGCTGAGGGACTGCTAGTGTAAGGAATTCCATAGACGCAGAAATAAAAGGCTTTGGGAGTAAAAGTCCATTTATTAAGACATCTTAGAAAGCTCAAGTACACGCAGTGGCAGGAATGACACTTCCCGCCAGAAGCACAGGTTATAATACCAGTCACCCCATCCCCCCTTCCTGCTTCCCATGGGAACAGAGGCTTCATCTCCCGCGCAAAGATAAAGTCTCCGCCGATGCATCTGGCCCATCGCCCGGGCTGTGGAATGCACTCAAGGTTACTTCACCATCAACACCATTGAATCCTTTACACTCTGCCTCCCCTAAAGAAGACCCCTTCCCCCCAGGTTTGTGCGGAAAGGCGCGGTGGAAAGCAGCAATACAAATGACGGGTTCGATGTTTTCGGAATAAACCCATTGATTATACCCAGAGGAATATCCCACCCAAGAAACTAAATATTGCAAGCGTTTGCGATTAAAGCGAGAGTCCAGGATAGCGTCAATTTCGTAGTGTTTGTGGCCATCAATAATAGTCGGTGGGGGCCTCTCCGGCGGGTCGTGCCAGGCATCGGAAGCGGGAGCCCCTTGAGCAAGCTGGAATGGAAGACAGGATGGATGTTACTAAGAGAGTTAGGCAAATCTAAGCGGGCAATGGCATCATTAATAACTTTAGTAATCTGAAAAGGTCCCACAAATCTCTTGCCAAGTTTGGAATATCTATGCACGTCTCTGAGATTTTTTTGTAGATAAGTACACCCAGGAGCCCACACGCAGAGGGAAATCCGAGCGGTGTTTATCCGCTTGCAGTTTTTGGGAGTCCTTTGCTTGTTGTAAGGCGGTCTGGACCGACTTCCATCCCTCGGCTAGGGATATAAATCCATTGTTGAAATTCTGGGGTCCAAAGCAGCTGCGGTAGATTGTGGCAACGGCGGGAAGGCGACCAGACACAATTTTCAAAGGGGTTTTTCTTTGTACTACTATGAACCGCATTGTTATAGGCGTACTCCGCGAACGGAATAAGCTCGCACCAATTGTCTGGGTGGTAGTTGGTGTAACAACGTAAAGACGGCGCTAGGGTTCTGTTCGTTCTCTCCGTCTCGCCGTCACTTTGAACGTGGTAGGAGGCGGCGACGGCAAGGGCGGCCCCCAACAATCCCAAAAACGCTTTCCAGAACTTTGAGATGAATTGGGGGCCGCGGTCGGAGACCACCTTAACGGGGGCGGAATGGAGGCGGTAAACATGTTGAATAAACAGCCGTGCCAACTTAGGAGGCGGAGGATGGAAGCACATGGAATAAAATGGGCTTGCTTAGAGAATAAGTCTACCACCACCCATAAAACCGTATTGCCATGACTTTCGGGCAAATCTGTAATGAAATCCATGGAGATGACTTCCCAAGGGCGGGAAGCTACCGGGAGAGGTTTCAATAGTCCATGGGGCTTTCCTGGGATGGTTTTGGCTTCTGCACAAACCGAGCAGCCTTTAATGTATGCCTCAATGTCGTTAGCATTGCGCGCCACCAGAACTGCCGGCGGGCTAAGTGCAGAGTCTTCAAAAAGCCAAAATGTCCAGCTGAACGGGCATCGTGGCAAGCTTCAAGAACTTGCTTGCGGAGGGAGGCACGTACCAACATTCCCCTCCGCCAAACTCCACTCTCCAAACGCAATTGGGAGTCTCCTTCGGCTGCTGGAGGCTCACGCAGCCCCGCCTCCTCCAATTCCCGCAGGAAAGGAAAGACGAGACTGGGAACGGGGGGTGGAGGAGAAGTGGACGTTTGAGATCGGTGACAGCCAACCCCAACTGGGAGGGGGTAAGAACAGTGCGTGGAATGTCTCGTAAGGCAGCCCCACCCCCCTCCCCGGGTAGGCGCGAGAGCGCGTCAGCCAGTTTGTTGGTTTTCCCAGGGAAAAAATGGACTGTAAAAGAGAAACGAGAAAAGAAATCAGCCCAACGAAGTTGTTTTGCGGACATCTTGAGGGGGGTGGAAAGAGCTGCCAGGTTTTTATGATCCGACCAAACTTGAAAAGGGTGCTTAGCCCCCCTCCAGCCAGTTGCGCCAAGTGGAGAGAGCTGATTTGATGGCCGAAGTATCCTTGTCACCCACAGTCCAGTTGAGTTCGGCACCAGAGAATTTTTTAGACAAATAAGCACCGGAACCAGTCTACCATCTTTATTTTTTCTGCAACAGGGCTGCCCCAAGTGCTTTGTCCGAAGCGTCCACGTGAACCACAAACGGGAGATCCGGGTCAGGGTGCTTTAGGATAGGTTCGGTGGTAAACGCAGATTTTAATAGTTGAAAGGCTGTTTGACATTTCTCAGACCAGAAAAGGGGGGCCCCGGGCTTGGCGGACAGTGGATCTCTACCCTTAGTGCGTAAGAGGTCTGTGAGAGGGAGAGTCAGTTCAGCAAATTGGGGTATAAAATCACGATAGAAATTAGCAAAACCAAGAAACGACTGGAGTTCTTTGCGGTTGGTGGGGGCAGGCCATTGGAGGACTGCATCAATTTTAGCAGGATCCATAGTTAAGCCCTCGGGCGAGATCCGGTAACCCAAATAGTCAATGGAGGTCTGATGAAAGCAGCATTTGGAGAGTTTGGCAAAGAGAGAGTTGTCAAGCAAGCGTTTCAATACCTCTCGAACCAATATTTCATGCTCTTCTATAGTTTTGCGAGTAAATTAAAACGTCATCTAAGTATACAACCTACTCCCTTGTACAGTAAATCATGGAGAATCGTTGATAAGGGCCATGAAAGCTCCGGGGGCCCCACTAGCCGAATGGCATTATTAAATATTCAAACTGTCCAAACTTTGTGTTAAACGCAGTCAGGTGTTCATATCCGTCAGCAATGCGGAGTCTGTAGTAAGGTTCTCTCAAGTCCAATTTAGTAAAAATCGTCCCTTTGCCGAAAGTGCATCTAAAAGGTCCTTGATCAAAGGCAAAGGATATTTATTGGACAGGGAGACCGCATTGAGACCTCGATAATCTGTGCAAAGCCGTAAAGACCCATCTTTCTTTTTGACAAACAAAGCGGAGCAGCGTGTGTGTGTTTGGTAGCCCGTCGTATGAACCCGCGAGCAAGGTTCTTATCTAAGAAGGCACGAAGTTCCTTCTCCTCATTGGGACTCATGCGGTAGATTCTACCCTTGGGTAGTTGTGCCCCTGGTTGTATGACAATTTTACAGTCAGTGTCTCTGTGGGGTGGCAACTGATCGCATTCCTGCTCCTGAAAACTCTGGCTAGATCCTGATATGCAGGTGGGATGCCAATAGAATCGGGAGCACTCACTGAGGAAGCCAGAGAGGGGTGTGTGTCAGGAGACGTTGGGTTTTCTTCCCAGTTCATGTGTTCACCACAGGGAGGGTCAGTGAATTCTAGGATCCTTTCCTTCCAAATGAATTTTGGTTCATGTAACAATAACCAAGGCATGCCCAAAACTATGGAGTGTTTGGCCACTGGTGCCAAAACGAAACTAATTTTCTCCCAATGGTCGGCGCAACGGAGGAGAACCGGCTGTGTTTTGTACTGGGCCGGTCCTTCGTTTCCGAGGGGGCTGCCGTCCATTTGGGTGAATGGTATGGGCTTAGCCAGGGGAATTCGGTCTAGACCGAGCTCCTCTGCCACCTGGGGCCGCCTTAAGCAGTGGGAGCAGCCGGAATCCACAAGGGCCGAGGCTATAATGCGAGTGTGTTTAGCGGGGTTGGCCAGAAATGCTTGAACAGTAATGGGAGCGCTGCCTTCACTCACCGCGTCAGGAGTCGGGCCCATGTCCATGGGGGCTGAAGAAAGACAAACAGCTGCTTCCCCCTCCTCTGGGTCGCCCTCGGTCACCGCTTTAGACGAGCCAGTGGGAGGCGGCCCTGACCTGCGTGGTGGTTTGGCCGACGGAGTGCGTGGAGCTGGAGCGGGTGGTTTTTGCTGCTTGGGACAGTTGGTGGCTTGAGGACCTGGCCCTCCGCGGGAACGACACAACCCAAGTGGGCGACGGCGTTCAGAGGTGGTGTCGCTCGGAGCGGCTGGAAGCTTGATTTGGTGGACACAGTAGTGGTTTTAGGGCGTGGGC
This sequence comes from Sphaerodactylus townsendi, assembly GCF_021028975.2. NCBI lineage: Eukaryota > Metazoa > Chordata > Lepidosauria > Squamata > Sphaerodactylidae > Sphaerodactylus > Sphaerodactylus townsendi. The sequence goes on along the minus strand of NC_059432.1, from coordinate 55,006,568 downwards.
GGCCTCCTTGGCGGTATTCCAAACGAGACGCCACTTGAGACCCCAACTGGATCAATCTGCAATGGTGCGAGGAACCCGAATTAAAAACACCGCTTTCACGTAGTTTGCTGTCCACAGCCTCCGAGAATTATTCGCATTTAACGCGTTCAGGCCACTCAGGAGGAAGTCGAGCAGCCGCCGCGCGAAATTCACCGGACAAATTCTGCAAACGGGCGGTTGCCTTTGCTGGATGGTTTTGATGGTGCGGATAGCTTCATTCTCAGCGCCTGGATCTTGAAAGCGCTCTAAAGCTTGGAGAATGCGGGCACTGTACGAGAGTCCCTCATCCTGCAAATCCAAAACAGTCACGAACCAGTCGACTGCTGCCCATCCAGGACTGAGCCGATGTCCCGTATTTTTAGCGTTCAGACCGGTATAGATCATCATAGTCTTCCAAGTGGGCATTTGAGTTGCAAGATGAAGTAGGGAAGTTTGGAAGCGGTCCGATCAAAACGGGCTGGTATCGGAGGCGATAGTAGCCCGTTCGGACGGCTCTTGGCGCCTGCTGGGGAGGTGGTTGCGCGGGTTGAGCAGGTTGGGCAGGCAGCTGTTGTACGGGGAGCCGGAATCGGGCGCTGGCGGTGCCGCTGGCGTTTGGGTGGCAGGACCCAGGTACGTGGCCCCCCTGGCACCGGCATGATCAGTAACAGCATAGACTCCAACTTGGGTCTTCCCGGTCTGCTGCCTCCTTAGTTCCCTCTCCAGCGCAGCCAGATCCCTTTCCTTGCGAGCCAATGCATCCTGGTGCGCATGCAAAGCAGCTTTTTCTCGTTCCAATTTAGCCAGTTCCCGTCCCGTTTAAGGGCTTCAGTGAGCTCACTTTGCGTGCGCAGAGCCTGAACGCTTTCGCGTTGCCGTTGTAAATCCAGTCTGGAATGTTCCAGGACTTTATCATGGACTGACCGATTCTGGGCATATTGTCGTTGGAGCACGTCTTTGGCACGGTCCAACTCGAGCTGGACTTCTTTGCGTTGCTGTTCCCGGTCCCTCTGCAGGTTTTCGCGCTCTTGCTGCAACTGTGCCCGTTCCTCCTCCCATAGCTGGCGTTCACGGTTCCATGCCGCTTGGGCCTCTCGCAGTCGTCCCACTTCCTCATCCCAGTCCTCTCTCGATGGGAGAGGAAACCGGTCCGGCTGGGAAGGCAGGCTTTCCTCGGTCTCTTCGTCGTCTGGAAGCGAGGCATCGGAGGCACCGTAGCCGCCGTAGCCACCGGTGGCTCCCTCGAGGCACCTCCGGTCGCGGTTGCTGGCCCGGATTAGGGGGGTCCGATTAGAAGCCGGGTACGGAGACCCCTCCCAATTCCAGAGTGAGTCCTGGTGTCCTTTGGCCGGGCCCCAGTGCTGTGCCACGGTGGTGCCTTGGGAGCATCACCAAAATACGAAGTCCAGGAATCGTTCAATGGACTCCTGGGTTGCCGCATGAAAGGTGGTCAAGCCGTGCCTCCATGACAGGTTGCATCTGAGGTTTGTAATCCACACGAAAACGGGTAGAGATCCGATCCACAGGCTCGATCCATGGACAGCGCCCCAAACGACTCATGTAAGTCCCCATGGTCGTCGTCACGTCCCTCGTTCCAACGGAGTAAAGGAAGACTCGTGCTGATACGAGGACGGGAAAGAGCCACCAGCGAGGCCCGTTCTCCTGCTGGTTCCTCCAGATCCAGAAGGGAAAGGTCGGAGCCCTCTTTGGGGGCTACCGCACCTTCCGCAGTAAAATTCAACCTCTCCATCGCAAGACAAGAGGTCCACTGCACAGGAATATAGATGAATTAGGATTCCTGCCACAATGTAAGGAATTCCATAGACGCAGAAATAAAAGGCTTTGGGAGTAAAAGTCCATTTATTAAGACATCTTAGAAAGCTCAAGTACACGCAGTGGCAGGAATGACACTTCCCGCCAGAAGCACAGGTTATAATACCAGTCACCCCATCCCCCCTTCCTGCTTCCCATGGGAACAGAGGCTTCATCTCCCGCGCAAAGATAAAGTCTCCGCCGATGCATCTGGCCCATCGCCCGGGCTGTGGAATGCACTCAAGGTTACTTCACCATCAACACCATTGAATCCTTTACAGCTAGCAGGGTTATGTTCTGTTTAGGGAGTCTGGGCTGTTCATGGACATGGCACTATGATCCATGGTTCCACCCCTTCTCTGTCAGATTCTGTCAGTCCTTAGATGATTCTACCTGCCTTGTCTGTTCTGGCCCATGTCTGTATGGGATGGCATAGCACAGTTGCTGGGGTATTGATGGGATTGTGGCCTCAGAAACTCAGCTGCTTGGCCTTTCTCCTGCCGCCTGGAAAAAGAGCAGACAAGTGGCACCATGGTTACACTGGCGGCTGGCCATGGCAATGCAGGCAGCTTTTAGGGTTGCAGTGCCCATCACATGAGAACCATATCCGTTGCATTCATGTAACTGATTTCACAGTAAAAAAATTGCTTCACCAGTTATTTTGTAATGCCTGAGCTTCTGGTCTTAGCTTAACAGGTGGAAGACTACTCAACAACTACAACTCTGATATAGTTTTAATTCTTTCACTATGCAGACCCTCTCCCCTCCCCGATATCTTTAGAAAATGGTAGTGGTTTGAAAAATCTGAACATTTTTGGGTTTTTGAGGCTGAAAGATCTAAATTTTGTTATTTTGTTAAATGTTAATCTAGCACAACAATTCTGGGTATTTGCAGATGGTGGTGCTAGAGGTATGAGTGGCACAACAGCATGGAAGAGCTACCTTCTCACATTCTCCACTGTCTACCACTGAGGAAATTGCTCCTACAGGAGGAAAGTTTCGTGACTGTTTCCCAAATAAAAGGCCATTTCAGTGTTAACAGGCTTTTCTTAGCATCACTAATCGCTGGGGTTTTATGTCCCCCAAAGCAAAGCTTATCGCTTTTGTTTTTGTTTTATTGCTACATCTGAATTAAAAACTGGAAATGTAAGGAGCCTTGTGCTTTCATTTATTCAGTAGATTTACAAAAGGCCGTCAAATGAACATGTGGCATCAGACAAACACCTGGCAATCAAAGGACCCTGAGCCAGCTGTTGTCTTTGCAATTGGAATAATAAGTATGTGATACCAATCTTTTACTTTACCATTTGCATCATGCATGAAAGCTGAGTGAGGTAATGCTCAGGCAGACATTTGGAGAGATCCAGTCACAAAGGACGGTTGAATTTTTTGTCTGCTTTTTGTCTTTTTAAAGAGAGAAAGAAAATGATCTTTTACTGAACTGTAAACATTTAAACTGGTGGTATTTTACAGCTTGAAGGTTGATGGCAAATCCCTCTCTGTGTTGAGATACATGTTACTTCAGGGCACAGTATTTTTGACAACTTGCTGTTGAAACATCTAAGTTAAAAAAAAGTCCTGACCTCTCTCTACCTGATCTGTGCCATATTACTCTTGCTTAGGTTCACAGGTCTTCCTTTTGCTCTGGTGTATTTTGCTGCCAAGCTATTGAAGACCCTGAGTAACAAAAGAGGCCTGGATTGCCCTCTCATTTACAATGAAAACCTCTCTCAAGAACATCTTGTCTTTAACAAAAAAGAAAAGAAAATCAGACAAAATGCAACTTGACTGAATATGTCATGCCTTGATGAAAACAGTTATTTAAGACTAGAACCTGAGTTAGTAAGTGGTGTTTTACAAAAATAAGTCATAAACCTGTTATGAAAGTTTTATCAAGGCATTCAGCAAAAATGAATGCTATTAATTGGAGATGAATGGAGATACTGATAGGGCACTTCTAAGCAGAGTTTTTCTGGTTTAAGGCTATTGAAATCAATATGCTTAGATTAGACCAACTGCACTATCAGTCTCTTTTTACATCTTGTAGTGGGTTCTTGCAAATTAGAAGATATGCTAGCATTTAGCTTTAATGTCTGTGGTTTAATAAAACAATAATATCTGTGGTTTAATAAAACAAGCCAGAGTACCCTGATGTATCGATGTGCTTGCTCCAGCACACCCACAGCGAGAGACAATCAGATGTGAAGAAACGGCAGATACAGTACTGTACTTGCAGTAAAGCACCTTTAAAATGACTGGAGGAAAGAATGCATTTTCCTGACAGCAGTTGATAGACACAATCCCTTGAATAGTTCATAGCCTCTCTGTTGTCCCTGTCATAAGATTTGTAGGTCAGTCCCTGCCAGTCATTGGGGTCAGAGGTCATAGGCCATGACCTGTTGATTTACCAAAGTATGATCAACTCACACAAATTATAGGCGTAAGAGAGCCCTGACAACTTCAATATGATGAGCAATGAGAGCAATTATTTGTGACATGTGAAACCAGTGTGAGAGCATAATTCTGTCACTGCATGACAAGGCATTATTAGCAGGGGCATGCAGCAGCTTGAACTGGGAAGAGGTTTAAAAGAAGCTGTGAAAAAGAGGGTAATTCTATGGAAGTGCTAGAATAACAGAGCTTCTCTAACAAAGTAGTTAAGTATCAATTGGCCCTGTGCAGGACAAAAACATTCCACCTTATCAGGCTTAAAAGAAATAATACTTTTAAGTAAGGGAAGATGGTAGGAGAAGGCAGAGCAAGTTACAGGATGGATTTTGAAGGTATGTGAAGCTGTTGTGTATTTAAGGTTGTAAAGCGGAATTTGGAATGCCAAGTAAGAGTAGCTCAAGAATTTAATTAATTTTAGAAAAAAGAGCCACGGGCTTAAGAACTTGCAAAAAGCTACAGTTAGTGCTGCTGTGATTTCCTAAAGGCCAACTTTGTGAAGCTATCTTTAGGAATCTTTGTGGAAATATATAGTTTGTTTGCTTTGATAGGAAATAACTGCCTCAAGAAGTTGTTGTTGTTGTTGTTGTATACCGCCCAGAGCCCTCCGGGGGTGGGCGGTATAAAAGTTGAAGAAAGAAAGAAATAAAAATAAAAAGAACTATATAATAAAAATCACAACGATGTGTATTCATCAGTTCTTCCTAATAAACTGTGAGATTTGGATGGAACATATTGTTAGCACCAAGCAATATGTGATCGTGTCCCCAGGTCCAACCCAAAGATGCCACTGCCATTTTAAAGCCTGCCCCAGGCAATTTACAAATGCCATGAGGGCCCAATCCTGCAGCATGGTTGTAACAGTTGTTCTTGTTTTCCCCGATATTAGACTTTAATCCTGACTTTGATGAACCAATGATTTCATTCAAAACAAAACACCTTGGTGTGTTCTAATTTTGTTAAAGCAATATTCATCAGGTCAAAAAAAAAATTCTTAATTTCACAGCACCACTTTTCATACTTCCTCCTCAACTGGGAAAAAGATCACATTCAAGGAAGAAAACGTTTCCCATGTCCAATATTCCACCTTTTGCAGAGAAGCTTTCACATGGGGGAGAGGGGGCGTAAAAACATGTCACCTGTACGCTGAAAGGCTGCCTTCAGTTCAGAATCCTAAACAAGGTCTACATAGTGCCCCAAGCACTATATGGTACAAGCACAAAGATGTTTTTAGACTTCCAACATAAACCAGGGCTTACCAGAGCTTGTACCTATTTTACGTGCTATGTCTTATCCTAGAATGTGTGAAACAACATTGAAGAATTCCTTCTAGCACATGAAAAGTGCTGTTGCCATGCCACTGAAAAACATACAAATAACTCTGAAAAAGCTAACATAACATTTAGGTCAGAGTTCAAGGAAATTAACTTATTTGTTGTTTCAGTTAAGACATCTTGTGAAACAATAATTTATTTTAGTTAAACTATAATTTGACTTGCAGCTGATCAAATCCTAGCTTTGGATCTAAGTGCATTTTCTGCTTGTGATAGACAGTTCTGAGCTTGGAAGAGGGGAAAGGTGATTTCAGTGATTTCTCCTCCTAATTTCCTTCTTAAGATGTTCCTGTGACAGTTGTAGGAGAAAGAAGCAGGAAAACCACTGTGCAGGACAAGTGAAAAATCCAAGCCCTGGTTTGTCTCAACAAATGCAGAATTCATTGGCATCTCTTGGTTGCCAGATGGAGAGAGTGGTTCCAGAACAAGATAGAATTGCCAGGATGTTTGCATTCATACCTCATGTAAGCCCACTGCTAAAACTAACTGTGGTCAATAAACCAGCTTCAAACCATAGTTTGACAGACCCTAACTAACCATAGTTGGTACAGTGGAACACATTCAGATAATTATGTGAACAACAGAGTTTCATTAAACAATGACCTATTATGCCTGGAGTGCTTCCTGGGAAGCTCCTTGCCCCGCAGTGGGGTCTCCTCATGTTTCCTTGTTTACACATGAAAAGTTGTCCCACTGACAGAGTCGTGCCTGGTATGCCTGGGGCCCATAAGCTTTATGCCTGTATATGCAACCGTTGCTGGCTTGACCTGAATTTACGGCGGCTTTGTAACATTTAGACAACTAGGTCTCCCCTGACATGCTGGTCCCATGGGAAAGAGTTATTATCTGACCCCTGGGCTTCACATTGTTATCTGCTGCTGATAGTATAACATTGGTGCTGGGTATAAGCAGATTCAACAATTAGCAGATGTTCTGCTTTGAGAATATGGGAGGGGGGATTCCAAGGGGATAAATGTGTAACCAGAATGCATGCTTAGCAGAACTGGCTTGGACCCAATGGTCTAGGCTTGTTTTACCATAATAAAGATTACTGAAGAATAAACTAGAGTCTAATTAGTAGACAAAGTTCCAGGAACCAACAGCACAAGTCCTGCCTGCTGCACGGCTTATGTGGCTTGCCTGCCCCCACTTCCAGGTCACTCCTCTGTCCAACTCAAGATTGAAGATAGCCAGCTTTTTTTAGTCTGTATTATTATTATTATTATTATTATTATTATTATTATTATTATTATTATTATTATTATTATTATTATTATTATTATTATTATTATTATTATTATTATTAAAAACAGTTATACACAGCAAACAAGATCAATATGCTGGATTTTGTATTACATCACACGTCGGACACTTCCCAAGCATCTAGGACTGTGTGATGTATCGATTGAATAATGTCGTGGCAAGAGCCGAGTAGGGTGGCCTTTTGCAGCTGACATATGGTGATTTTGTCAGCGCCAATTGTTTTTAAGTGCCGTTCAAGATCTTTAGGCACTGCACCCAGTGTGCCGATCACCACTGGGACCACCTTTTACTGGTTTGTGCCCAGAGTCTTTGTAGTTCAATCCTTGAAATCCTCGTGATCGGTGGTAAGTTTTTCCAGTTGCTTCTCATCAATCCTGCTGTCACTCAGGAATTGCAAGCATCAACTATCCACACTTTCTTTTTTTCCACGATCGTGAGGTCAGGAGTATTGTGTTCCAAAACTTTGTCAGTCTGAATTCGGAAGTCCCAGAGTAGTTTTACGTGTTCATTTTCAGTGACCTTTTCAGGTTTGTGATTCCACCAGTTCTTTGTCACAGGCAGATGGTAGTTGTGGCACAAGTTCCAGTGAAGAATTATTATTATTATTATTATTATTATTATTATTATTATTATTATTATTATTATTATTAAATTTGATAAAAGGACTCTGGGCGGTGTACAGCAAAACCACAACTAAAACAATGTGCACAATAAATAAGTGATAAATAGTTAAAATACATAACTCACAATAAGCAGCATTCTAAAACCCAGTAAAACAATATTAATAATACTAATGATGGCTCCCAGTCCCAAGGCCGGGAGGGGACAGACAATACCGAAAGATGTCACACCGGTAGTGCCAATGATGGTACAGCACACAACACAGGGACATCCAATCTGCGTCTGGCCTCCCCAAAAGCCCGGTCGAACAATTCGGTCTTACAGGCCCTGCGGAAATCACTAAGATCCCGCAGGGCCTGCACTGCTGATGGAAGTGTGTTCCACCAGGCAAGGGCCAGGGCCGTAAAAGCCCTGGCCCGGGTAGAGGCCAGCTGCATCACAGCTTTTAAATGTAATATTTTAAATTTAATATTGATATTAAATAAATTTTAAATGTAATATTGATATTCCTTATATCTGCATTGTGCAGGCTGCTATCATTTTTGTTTCTGAGGGAAATGCCAGCTGTTGATCCAAGCATCAAATGGTCTTCTCACCATCCTTGCTCCATGCAGGGATGGATAGATGGCATTTCCCAACCCACCCACCCCCAACTATGATAGCAGTACACACAACATCGATATAAGAAATGTCAATATTATATTTAAAGGACTCAAACCCCCATCCCACCTCCACCCCCACCCCAGCATAAGGAAATATGGGGGTCAGGCATCAGGAGTCAAATAAATGGCTAATCCACCAGTAATAACATTGGCTCGAGGAGAATTACATTTGAAATTACCACCAACCAAAACAGCACATCAGCAAGGCTTGCAGTTTACCCATTTCTGCAGTGGTAGCTGCTTCAAGGTGGGAATCATTTGCCAACCAGATGCTCTTCTGAGTAATGGCTTTACCCACTTTTCTGAAATCTGGGGCAGGTGTCATTTTAGGAAACAGTTCTCCGAATAGCTACAGGTAGAATGTCAAAAAGTCGCATATGAGACACTGATTAAGTATCACTGGGGCTTTTTCTGCACAACAAATGCAACACCTGCAGGACAGAAATAAACGCATTTTGGGGTGGAACTACAGTTTTCCCCCCCAAATGTTTTGAAAATGTTTCATTTGTGCTCAAAACGTTTTTTTCTGAAAAAGCTAAATTAGCTATTTTTCTCCCCGAAACTGTTTTGAAAATGCTTCCTGCTTGCTGTGCAGAAAGCAGGAAACGTTTTACTTTTTGTGCCCAACTTTAAAGCTTCTGCTTTCATTTTTACGCAGCTTGTGCCCGCTGTTTTGTGCTGCTTCAGGGATTCTTTGTGCTGCCCACTATTTGCTGAGTAATTCCCAAGGATGTTTCTTCAGCTGGCATGACAGCTGCCTGCTATTTCAGTGTTTAAAGTACATGAATACACTTAGTTTTCCCCTAGTGATTAGGTAAACATGTTGTTTTACTTTTGTGAGGTGTCTTCGAAGCTACAAAAATACAATATGAGAAGCGGCTGTGATTTTTATATAGAGTCTTCACAGCCTTGAAGACACCTCATTGAAAAGAATGGAAAAATGTCACATCCGCCAAAATTGCCAGGGAAAACTAAGTTTATTCATGTACTTTAAGCACTGAAACAGCAGGTGGCCACAATGCTATCTGAGGAAACATCCATGGGAATCACTCAGCAAATGGTAGGTGGCATGAAGAATTTCTGTAGCAGCACAAAATGGTGGCTTAAAGAACTACTTTTAGCTGAATTGCTTTATCTTGCTGGACTATGTGGACAAAAAAGTGAAAACAGTTCTTTGAAAAATATCTGCAAAATGTTTTATTTGTGCTGTGCAGAAAAGGCCTGGGTTAAGCACTAAAGATTCCCACCTTGCATTCCCCCCCTTTCATTAAGAACTCTTAATGACAACATTATGAACAGTGAAAACAGATCACCACTATCTTTAAGAGTGCACTGTCAACGTTAGCCCAAATAGTATGAACAGATGTCATGAACATGTTTTTGTAAATATCAGCACTACTCTTTTAACAAACAATGTACCCAAGTATCAAAGGAACAAGCTATTTGTATTGTGAATATAGTGGACACATGTACAGGCTACTGTCAATATTTTTAGGTGGAAGGAAGAAGAAACGATGGCTAGACTGAGGCCTATTAGTACCTCTGTGTGTGGTTTCTTCATCCACACTGTAAATGGATTTTGTTCCCATCAAAGGAGCATGAAAGAATCCCATTGGTTTATGTTAACTTCATCACAGGATCCAGCTGTAAGCGTATGATATCAAATATTGTCCTCTTGGGATCAAATTTGATCTGTGTCATCAAATTACAGATAAAACTACATAGTATTTAACATCTCATTAATTTAAATACCTTGGGTCTTATCATACCATTAATTTTTTAGTAGATGTCCCTACTGATATCAAAGAAGGCTTTGCAGAATAAAGGCTCCTATAGCTGAAAAACACTAATGTATCAACCTTGGGGGTAGGGTGGTGGAAACTACATATAATTAGTTTAAAATAAAGGAATGAAAAAAGACCAGAAAACAGTGATAAAATATTTTGCTTTCTTTTCTGGTCTCATATTCACCATTTTACCTTTCATGCATTAAGCATGCTGCTGGCTGTTATTTAACTGTATTGATATTCTACAATGCTACTTTAAGAATTTTTGATAAGATTCTAAATTACATGTAGCAATAGGCATAAAGGAAGGGAATTAATGAAATGGAGCTGTAAAAAATCTTGGTGGTCATGAAATATGGAAATTTTGAAGTCTAGAATTTCTTACTAGGTCTTTTAATTTTCAACCCTTCAACATTAAACTTATGTTATCTGAATTCTTTGTCTCTTTCATGTTTAATTATATGCATTTTGTCCAGCACTCTGACCTGGATGGTGTAGACTAGCTCAATATTGTCAGATCTTGGCTGCTAAGCAGGGTTGAGCCTGGATAGTAATTGGATGGGAAACACCAAGAAATGCATTCAGATGGCCACTAGCAGAGATGGGGTGGGTGGGTAGGGTTGCAGATTCAGATTGAAGATGCAAATTGGGAAACTCCTGGAGATTTGGTATGGAGTCTGGGGAACATGGACCTCAGTGGGGCACAATGCCAGAGGCCATCCTCCAAAGAATCCATTTCCTCCAGGGGAACTGATCTCTGCAATCTGGAGACATGCTGTAATTCCAGGGGATCTCCAGGTCCCACTTAGAGGATGGCACCCCTATATGCATTGGAAGGCAATGACAAACCACCTCTGTTTGGCTCTTGTCTTGAAAACTCTAAGGTCACTTTAAGTTGGCAGCAACGCAATGGCAGTTTCCACCACCAATTTGTCCCATGGTTGCCTCCTTTTCGATAAAGGAGGCTATGCAACGTGTACTGTTGACTAACCATCTCCTCAGGCATCTGTCTGTTAACTAATTTATCTGAAATCTAAACTTTTTTCATATAGAGCACTACATTCTTTGCTGATGACACTGCCTATATAAATGCAGCAGTGAGAGTGTCTGTGAATAAACATGAACAAAGTTAGGTCAAGCTCACACATTCAAGCAATAGAGACTTTAACTGATCCCCATGGGCTTTGGCTAAATCTCTAGAGGAGTGTTTTAGTGGATTGGACAATTAGGGTTTATTTTGGAACAGCCCAGTAAGGGGTAGAACAAATTCCATTTGAAGTGAGGAGAAATAGGAACTTTCTGAACTAATATTGAGGCAAAAGCTGTGGTTGTGAGTTAAAAGTAGTGGGCAAAAAGGAAGGGGTCAGGAACATGGCAGAGCTAGGACAGCATCCAAGAGAGAGGAAGAAACAGATAAAGGAAGATATGTGTACTGGGAGGAAATAATCTTAAACAGTGACACAGATAATATAAGATTAGTGGGAAGAAAAAAGAGTGAAAGAGCCAAAGAGAGATATTATTAAAGGGAAAACCTTAGGAATTGGAACACGAAGACCAAGTGAGAACTTCAGAGGTCACCTGGGGTAAACTTCTTAAATTCCTGTACACAAGTGATGACTTGGAGGTAGGTGGGTTGTTGGCTAAGGAGTAACAGTTGGAATCTCTTTTTTGTATGTTGAATCTGTATATCAGCCTTAACCTACACTTCCTTTGGTAACTAAAGGGGTTGATCAACAGCACCTACCACATGTAACACATCTGTAAACTCCTGTGAATAATAATGAATGGTTCTTTATGTTTTGTAGTAAGGCTTATTTTACAGCTCTGGGAACAATTCTGCATCATCACTTTGCCTGATGGCCTGCATTTACAATACCAGGTAGTCTACTATTTCCCAGAGCCCCCCACCCATTTTAATTTTTTTAAAAAAAAACCCTTAATACTATGCTTGCAAATGCCTACACATTAATTTTTGCATGATTTGTGAATTTCTTGGTATCAAGTGTATTGTCACACAGCATATCTTTTGTGTACATAAAGTTTTCATTCTGTACTCCTGGCTCATCATTTAAGAAAAGTCATCAAGGAAAATAAAATAAATTGGCACAATGGTCTTTTACGGTGATGTGTTGTTTTTCAGTAGCATTTCAAGCAACAGGCAAAGACTAATAGAGACAGTACAAACATGTTGGGAACAAAAGTAAACAGCTGACCTGGTTTAGGCATAATTCTTCACTGGCTTACTGAAATATGGTTCCAGAATGAGAAATTCCTAGAGATTAAAAGGTGGTACCTGGCGGGGGCGGGGCAGGGGGGTTGGAGAATAGAGAAACCTCAGGTATAGTGCTATTCACTTCACCCTCCAAAACAGCCATTTTTGCCAAGAGAACTAATCTCTATAGTCTGGACATAAACCGTAATTCTGAGTGATCTCCTAGTCCCATGTAGATGCAGACAAATGGTAGACTGTAACAAAATGGTGGTCTGAATCTACCCTTTATACAGTACTGTACAAATACTAGAATTAGGCACATACATTTACACACACATAAGGGTTTTCCGGATGGACAAAATATCCTGGGGGAAAACTGGGATCATACATAATGGGATGTTTCTATCTTAGTTTCTCCCTCTGTACGGCAGCCTATCAGTGACAGAGCGTTCAGGCCAGGAGGAAGAACTCCAGATGATTATGCATGGCCCCCAGTTCAGTTTCATTTTCCTCGCCAACATTGCTGCGCATGCACAAACTGTCCCATTTTTCCAATGTCAGCTGCAGGCATCAAGGAAGGAAAAATAAACTGATCCATCTCCTGTAGGTTTGCATGGGAGTGGGAGCGGTGCATTAAAAAAAACAATGTCAATTTATCATTTGTTGAAAGCTGCAAGATAAGGGAAATCTTGTGGGGTGGGCCCAATTAGACCCGGAAGCCATGCGGACATTATGACAAACCGGGATGTTTCATCTCCTTATTCCAGGATATATGGTCCGTGCAGAAAACGCCATAACCTGAATCTTGCATAAGACTTGTTGGGGCAGTGAAGAGAGAAAATACCATGATTGTGTTCATTTGTCCCCACATAAAGGGGAGGTAGGTTTTATCATCTGATTCTTCTGGGGCCGTTTAAAATAATTAACTATGATAACTTTCTGGGTCACCTAGTAAGATGAAGTAGGAGATAATATTTTTCTGTTCATATTTACCAGATAAACTCTGTTTAGCAACCTTATTTGCTGATGTATTTCTCTTCTAGTACTTGTGTCCTTGCAGCTCAGTGCCTTATGCAAAAAAGAAAAAAGTAATGAACTTTGTTTTTAGTGTTGCTATTTTTTTGACTGCTTAGTAAGAAGTGTAAAAACAAAGAACAAGAAAAGTCAACCTGCCCATGTGAAAGTCTTAAATATTCTCTTTTCCAGTGACTATGATACACTCAACCCTGTTTAGGCTTGGGAGGTGGCTCCTTTATTTCAAGATAACCAAGAGAAAATGCATGTGCACATCAAAGCTGACATTCTGAGCGACCAAGTCGCCATTTGATTCTTTGTAGAGTTCTGTTTTCACTTTCATTTTGAGGTGTGCTACTTGAGAAGGGGCAAGACCAAGGGAGAAATATAGGGAACAGTTGCTTAATTCCTTCAGATCAAAGAAACAGTGGTTCACGGAGGCAGAAGCTATTTAAATACATGAAAAGTGTTCCTTAGCTACATTAGTGTACCTTAACTATTTATCTGCACTTACTATACTATAGCTGGGAAACTTTTTTAAAAAAAACTGATCTACATTCAAAAGCTTTAGTTCTAGAAAGTATAACAGTTTACTCTACATTCAAACTTGTATTTAATTTGTCCTAAAGAATTAGCCTTGCATAAAACTGTAATTCTTGCAATCCTATTGACTTCCATAGAAATGTGTAACTCTGTTTAGGACTTTACTGTTAGCATTACTACATACCATTGCTCTGTTCTGCACAGCCTAAATAAGATGTCCTGAGGAAAAACTGCACAGAAAACTAGGTCGGTCCATGGAGGGCAGATCAACCCAATGCTTCTCAATGGATGGTAGATGGATCTTCCAAATGACTAAGATTCTCATATTTGTGTAGCTATGGAGAGAATTCAATGATTTTTTTAAATAGAAAACTATATATTGCCGGAATTGGCATGACCAGCTGAGTACAGCTATGTACTTTTTGGGCTGAAAAGGCACCCAGGATTGGAGGCTGCAATGTCCTGGGACAACCTTCAGCAAATGGCAGCAGGAGAATCCCTTCAGCTGCACACAAAATGTTGGGTGCAAGCTGAGGGTGAAACTGACCAGGGAGCAAAATGGTTGAGTGGGAAACAGCCTCTTTCACCCCTCTGAGGCCTTTGCTATCTGGAAAGCATACCAGAAGCTGTCTTTTTAAAAGATGGCCCCTGGATGTCTTATTTTGCATGTGCAGAGTGAAAAGAGGCAGTTGCCAGCAAAACAAGAAGTCTTGAAGGCAGGTATTTCGGATATCTACCTGAATATCCAGCACAGAGCTTTCTCCAGTGAAGGAGCACGTTTTCATAGGTGGGTGCCCCATGAGCTACTTTGGAGGACTGTGCATGGGCCAAAAACAGCAGTGTGAAAATGGGGTAAAAGAGTGTAAAAGGGTTTTATACTGTTTTCACACTGGCCCCTTCCGCACGGAGGCGGAAGGGGTTGGGTCGGTGTAGTCCACGCCGACCCGACGACGCTGGGACCATCCGCATGGATGGTCCCAGAACCGGCTGGGACAACGGCGCCGCGGAGTGCCGTCGCCCAGCCGACCTGGCTTGTCCCTGGCCCTCCAGCACGTCGCCGAGGCCTGGAGACATGCCCCCCCGCCCTGCATGCCTGCCTCGGTGACACGCTGGAGGGCCAGGGACCAGGTAAGGGATGGGTGGGAGTGGGTGGGGAAGGGCGTCTTGGAGCCGCTGCCATTCGCACGGCAGAGGCTCCAAGCTGGCATTTCCCAACAACCTTGCTCCCCGAGCGAGGTTGGGAAATGCCGGCTTCGTGCCGGTCGGGCGACGCGAAGGCGGTGCGGCTGCGAAGCAGCTGCGCCCCCTGTGCGAATGGCTCCCTGGGGACGGCGTTTTTGCCGTCCCCAGGGCGCCATAAAACGCCCGTGCGGAAAGGGCCACTGTTTTCACACTGCTGTTTTTGGCCCATGTGGAACCCATCTCTTTTTGCATGCATCAAACAGTAAGAGGTTGTATCTACAAAGTGTTGACATATGTCATCATGAAGCTTTCTTCCCTCCTTCCACAACTACTAGGTATGGATCAGAGCAAATATGTCTGCCTATAAGTGTATCAAATACATACATTTACTGCATGTTGTTAAAGTGGTCTTATCAATGGACTCGATCCTATGAAGTGACAATTGAACTGAATTGTGAATTTGTATTGTTTGAGTTGTATAAATTTTAACACAAGCTTTAGCACAATGCCTTGTGAGACACATTGTCCAAACTGGGTCAAAAAAAGTAGCTTCTACTTCTATATACAGGTTCCATACTTTCCAAAATGCCCTGAGCAAGTGAAAAGATCTGTCTGATTACATTGACTGAATACAACTGTTTCCTTAAAGGAAAAATAATTCTACCACTTGAAAAGCTGAGTACCATTTCACCAATAAAATAGATTGGTTAGATCCAGCGTAATTAATTATTTCCACATACTTACTTGCAGCTTAATGCCCTTTCCACACAAATATCCCAAAATATTTTCAATTCTCCTTTTTTTGTTTGCAGTTATCCCCTTGAAATGATTCCATGTCCATTATATAACACCCCCCCCCACTTTTTTAGTTCAGTGTTGAATCAATGCTTTAATGCTCCAATGCTCCATAACCTCCTGATGCATTCTATAATCCTTGTATACCCGACGCTTCAAAGAATGGTCCCCTCCCCCCAATAAAAGAACAAGCAGAGAATTTCTGCAAATAAGCAGGCAAAGGGGAACAGAGTGAACTCAGAAAATGGTACCAAGGAGGAAGCACAGGGAAGCACAGAGAAGTATGGGAAACAAAGTCAATAGATCACACAGCAACTGAAGATATTTTGAAAATGTTTCAACAAGAGAATCATTTTAAAAGGGTTCATTTAAAATGTTTTGAGGCTGGAAATAAAATATTTTGGGAATGTAGAAGTCCATGTAGAAATCCAATGTAGAAGTCCATGGAGGAAGCGTTTTATTTCCTGCTTCAAAATATTTTAAATGAATTGGGTGGAAAAGCCCAACAACCTCCTTTATTCAAGATCAGCAATACTGGAATGGGAACATCAGGAGATAAGAGCTGGCAGATTTTTATCTTCTGTCTTTTTAATTTTTTAAAGTGTTTTTCTGGGTTTCTATTTAGGCACATTCATAGTTTGCTGATAAATTATTTGATAAGATATTCTTATTTTCCAGTGGGATTCTCAGTAATGGACAGATACTTTTTCTTCATAATGATAGCTGAAGTTCTCAAGAGCTAAAAGGCGATTTGTTCTTAGGAAGACAAACTGTTATTTTGTTCCCCTGAAGAAGTTTCTAATATGATGGATAAAGTATTAAAAATTAGACGAAATGGTAATGTAAATCCCACTAGAAATATTGCATCTATTATTTCATTTTATGCCCATTGCTCTAGTTTCCGCCTGATTTAAGTCAGTGTGAAAAAAGCTGTGGGCATTTCCTTTATAAGAACTACAATGAAATTCTTCATTGAATATTTACCAGTCCTGATTTGCTTCTTTGTTTGATGGGCCATCATCACATGATCTAAAAAGAGAATAATCATTTACTAGTTCAGTGGCATAATGTTTCACAATGCCACCAAGGGGATCACTTCAGTCAAAAGGTTCCACTGGTATTTTGCTGATTGGACATTTAAGGGCTTTTCTACATAAAAAACAACAACTATGAGCAGTTTCATGCTAAACTGTCTGTGCTAGCTAGTCTGGATTTTTTTCCTTCTCTGCTTATATTTCTTGTGGCCTGTTATTTAATTGGTGCAAATGAAAAGAATGGTGATATCTGTAATATTTCTCACCATGAATGTAGTTTGCAGTCCAGGGAACTGAATACTTGACTTAAGTTTTCATAAACTATTGTCGAATTCCAGCTAAACTATTATTTCCTGTCCAGTTCTAAAGAGAGCCATGAAATATCAGCATCAGTTCAAATCTGTAAAATGGGAATAATAGAGACTTCCCTCACCAAATGAACAAGATAAAGATTAACCTATGGAAAACATGTTTTATTTTATTTATATTTACTTATCTAAGACACTTTTTCTTCACAGTTTGCAACAGACCATAAGAATTAAAACATTATTTTAAAAACTTTTGAAAGTTCAAAATTTTTTGAAAAACAGTTTCAAATACCAAAAATTGTATAACTATTCATTTTTCTTTTACAATAAAAACCAGTTCTTTATCAGAAAGGCCTGGGGAACAGATTATTTATTTGGTAATTTTTATCCCACCTTTTCTCTAAGGAGGTCAGTGCAGCGTATGTTGCCTCCCTTCTTCATTTTATCCTCATATCAACTCTGCGAAGTAGATTAAGCTGAGACAGGGTCTGTGGATATGTAAGTATAACTAGTTAGAATTATACAAGTGGGAAACTCATGGAGAAATTTCTTCACTGGTCCTTGCTTTCTCCTCTGGTATCTGACCACCATCACCCCAGTCACCTTTCTCTATCATTTCATCTCACTGCCACCTCCTCTGCTCATCTTTTCCCATCCAGACCACATTTCTTCTCTCCTGAACATTTAGTTCCTATCTCCCCTTCACCCTCCCTCTGCACCTCTTTCCTTACTCTAAATTCCTTTCAGCCACTCTCCCTTGTCATCTTGCCCACCCTTTTCCTTGCCCTGGGCCCCACATCTGAGCAACCCTCCTCACCTGCTATGCTTCACCCCAGGCCCCTCCTTTGTCCTGGGCCCGTCATAATGATTCAGCCCCCTCACTGAGTGAAGGCACTTAGCTTTTCAATTTGGCCTGCAGATCACTTAGATACAGGCTCAATGAGAGAGGAGGAGGAGGAGGAGGAAGCAGTGGTGCTGACTGTTCTGTGCTCAACCCTGCCAATGCTTGGCTCTGGGCCTTGCAGTGAGCAGCTTTTTGTCCTCCTCAGAGAAAAGGAAAGAGAAGGAGGCAATAGTGGCTTTAAGAGAAGTGCACTGTAATTGTACCACAGATGCTTTTGTGTTCTGGGTGAATTCTTCCCCTTCTTCTATCTCAAGTTTGCAGGAAAATGTCTGTATTCTGTACCTGGTCACAGTCCACATATTTAAATATCCAGGGGGCCATGTTGACTATTAGATACCCCAGTGGCATAGAGTCACATGTCCCTGGGCACATGCCATTTGGTCACTGGGCCCTCCCGGAAAATCGCCCCCAACATGGCCACACACATAGGAAGCATTACAGGGTGGTTGGAAGGTGCAGCCTGGCTGCATGTGCAAAGCGCATCTCAATGGGACCTTCCACTCACCTGGGCGAAGAAGGCGCAACAATTGGTCCAGTGCTGGGCTGGGGCTGGGCGGGGCAATCTGTCCCTTTGCCAGGCACCTTTCTCTCTCTCTCTCTCCCTCTCTCACTTCACCCTCCTCAGCAAGAAGAACCAGTGAGGAGGTCAGTGACTTTGGCAAGCCAGCACTACAGGTCACCACATAACCCTTGCTGCCTCCTGCTCCTGGGCCCCCTGCTGTAGGTGAACCCATCTCTGCCTCACCTCAAGAGCTATTCCGCTCTCCTGGACACCCTGGCCCAAGAGAGGGATGTGCCACCCCAGCCTCCCCTTGGTGTGCCAGGCCAGCCTTGCTCCTCCTGGCCGCTGCAGCCACTTTCGGAGGCTGGGGGTGGTGGTGGTGCCTTGAGAGGAGGATGGGCAGTGGTGAGTGACCCTCCATTCCCCTCAGGTGCACCCACCCCGCCAGCCACCAAATAAGTCCCGAGTGCGGTGGCGCCTCCCAGGCAACCGGCAGTTTCTGCTTAATGCAATGCACACTTTGACTTGCAGGGCAGCAATCCGCATTACAATCTGGGACATTTGTCATTGGAGTCAACAAGAACAGCAACAGCCTTCTCCCGCCCTCTTCTCAGGAGCCAGTGGTCTCAATCCCAGCTCCTTGCAAGCTGAGGAGGGGGTTCACCTTCTTCCTCTGTGCTTGTGCAGGAGGCTCCAGAAAGAGGCACTGGGCTGGCTATAAAACTCCCTGCCAAGCCCTTCCCTCTCCAGACCCACCCGCTGCTGGCTGCCTTGGTGCTGCTCTTGCTTCAACAGTGCTTGAACGGAGAAGGGTCTTTGCTGCCGCCCCCCAACTCTCTCTCTCTCTCTGCCAGTCCACCTCCGCCTGCACCATGAGCTTTGTGCGCCAGAACTACCATGCCAAGAGTGAAGCCTGGTCAACCAGCTGCTCCTTGCCCGTTATACCTATTTGTCCCTGGCCAAGGCATATCTAGGAAAAATGGAGCAGAGGAAGGAGAACTCAGATTTTGCCTGGGGCTCCATTTTTCGTAGAGATGCCTCTGAGATACACTGATACTTAAATTTAGTTAGACTTTACAATATGTTCTATTTCTGCTGACATTTGATGGCCAGATGTAAGCGTTTATGGATACAATATTTTAGTACACAGTTTTACTGGTTATTTCTATGGATTATGGAATACCTGAAGGTTCATCTTCTGAAGGTTCCATTTCATATGATTCCTGTTGGGAATAGGGAAACTCCGTTGTTGGATATCTGTCATGATATATGGGTTCAGAGGCAAAGTGCTTTGAGTAGCCAGATACTGCAGAGCAGTCAGCAAGTGTTGGCTTTGGTCAGAGGGTCCTGCTTTCATACTTGCCTGTGTTATCTCGCTGGGCACAGATAGAAACAGGATGATGGAGTAGGTGGGTAATCCAGCCTGACTAATATTCTTAAGCAATGGAGTCTGAAGGCAAACCATCTATTGAGGAGAATATGACTCACTGCTTATCCTAGGTCTTTTCCTAAGTATTTTCCAAACAGGCCCCCAAGGAAAATAGAGGTTAAATGAGTTTACAGTTTTGGTCATGATTATGCTAATTTAAAATTGTGCTTCTACTATGAAAGAGAATTTAGATTCTTGAAATGTGGCAATTTCAAAACCTATATTAAACACATAAAATGCTCAACACCTATTCATTATAGATGGAAATATATGTCTATTCCAAAATTATTTTCTGAGACAAGACAATACAGTGTTTTTAGGCAGTCTCCAACAAGACAATTGATACAATTACTTTGACTTCAGCGGTATTACTCTGCTGTAAGAACTTGATTGGGCCACTGAACTCCATTTTGGATCAAAGCCAGACACTGAATATATTGAACCAAGTTCTACTTATTTCAGAATTATATTGGCAGGAAAAAGAGGGAAGTACATGCTGTTCTGTGTCTCCAGATGGGCTTTAAATAAGTGCAAGGAGTGAAATAGTTACTGAAACTCAGTATTGTAGTAATCCTTCCTATGCTCTATTGCACTGATATATACACCCCTCTAGAGATTTAGAATTACACTATCCTGAGGTTTGGGTTGTTCACAGATTATAGCTTTTCAAACAGGTAGAGTTAGTATTATGCAGCTGTCACTGCCCATTCATTTTTAAAAATTCTGATCTGATCAAACTGTTTTTCCTGATTTTTTCAAGTGTTTCATGTAGCCAATATGCAATACAGCAATATGTGTAGTTCTGCTTCAATATATGGTGCACATTTTAATGTGATCATTCTGATGTCAACTGGATTGTAACCATAATGAGTAAACTTCTTTTCCCCACCCCAAATACTTGGAACACTTTTGGAACTTTTTAAAACATTTTGGAGAAAATTAGATTATTTACTTTTAGCAAATAACAGGATAGCAGCAGGTTTTTTAAAAAGTGCAAAGTTTACTACTGAGTGATTTGACTATCTCAGGAGTTACTTGAAGTCTTCAGAAAACTTGGCAGATCATTGGAATTCTATAGGTCTAGGAAAATAGGTGTATTTTGGGAAACAAGCAAACTGGTTTTCCACCCCTCAGACCCTAACCTGGTACATAACATTCAAGCTAAATTTTTATTTTGGACTACTGGCTGAATATTGCAATTGTAAATAAGGATGCATATAGAGGTTTATAAATCACTTTCTAAAGAATCACATAAAACTTTGTTCAAATTATGGTAACTAATCATGTAGAATTTTAGTGCCATTTGTAGCAAGAGGACTCCCCAAAATGATCAAAAATACCATGCTGCTTAAACTATGCACTATCCAGTCAAGTCTTTCTCTATTTAATTCCCATAAACAGTGATACATCATGATGGGTAATAAACAATGGGAAATAAACTCAATGGTTAAAAAATCTAAATAGTATATTTAAATAAGTGCTAAACTAATCAGATCATTTGACTCGAATGGACGACACAGTAGATGACTGGTGGCAATTCCTCTCAGTAGAGAAAATAATGAATTTTTCAGGTTAAAGCTTTGAACTTGGATTTCTTTTTAAATTCAATTTTAGAAATACATAAGTTTGTAAAGATCGTCAGTAACCTAGTTGTCAAGAAATAACTCAGAATATTATTTAGGTAATTTGGTTACAAACTTATTGAAGGCCCATTCCACATAACATAAATAAAATGTCTTCAGGATGTTTTAAAAAGTGTTTTGGGGTGAAATTCTGCATTTTTCCCCAAAAAACATTTGGAAGATGTTTTATTTTTCCTCCAAGTGTTTTATTTTGCTAAACTTTGCTAAACTGAAGAAGCTTTGAAAAATTTTCTGCTTGCGGTATGAAAAGCTGGAAATATTTTATTCCCCTTCCCAGGGGTGTACCGCCCATATGGGGTCATACGTCCCTGGGCGGCCACCATTTGGTCATGTGGGGGGGAGGAAAATTGCCCCCCCCCACAAGCCTAGGCTATGTCAGCTACCTGCATTCTTCATCTGGATCACACCGGCTGGTCTGTCAGGGAGGCGTCCTGGTAGGTGGGGAGGCTAGTAAGTGGGGAGGCTGGTGCCCTTCTCCAGAAAGATGGTTGCCCAAGGATGATCTTCGACAGTCCCAGGAAGCAGGAGGGCTGGCCAGCAAAGTGAGTGGGCCAAGGGTGCCCCGGCAGTGCCGTTCCCTACCCCGCCTTCGGATTCTGGGCTCGGTTTTCCCCCTGGTGGCAGGCAGGAGGCTGCCCAGCCTCTAGAGAGAGCCAATCAGTGCATGGCTCCCAGCTCATGGATGAGAGGGAATCAAGAGCCTGGATATTGCAACTCAGGCCTATGCTTGGTCCCAGGTCTGGGGTAGGTGGAGGGGCCAGTCCAAGCGAGGAGCTGCCTGCCTGGTGGGGAAGGGTGCCGGTCCAACCAAAGTGCACCAAGAGACCCACTGCCCGCCGGCCCCAGCCATGAGCACCCAGTACCTGCTGAAGGAGAGCTGCTCCAAGCGGGCTCACTGCAAAAGTAAATCACCAATTTTGTTCTCCTCCTATTGCATCAACA
This sequence comes from Sphaerodactylus townsendi, assembly GCF_021028975.2. Lineage (NCBI taxonomy): Eukaryota > Metazoa > Chordata > Lepidosauria > Squamata > Sphaerodactylidae > Sphaerodactylus > Sphaerodactylus townsendi. The sequence goes on along the minus strand of NC_059432.1, from coordinate 54,984,115 downwards.
GCATCCTGGGCAGAAGTAGTCCCTGCAAGATGAGGCTGCTGGGGGGGGGGGTTCCCCAGCCTGCCACCCTTGCCCAGCCACACCAAGCAGGTCAAGGGCAGCCCAGGTGAGCAACCACCCACCAGAGATGTATCTAGGAAAAATGGAGGCCAGAGCAATATCCAGGGGGAATGGAGCCCATGTGTGTGTGTGTGTGCGTGCGTGCGCGTGCGTGCATGCGCAGAAAACTCAGATTTTGTCCCGGTGATTTCTGGTGATGGCCCCTTCCACACGGCAAAAACGCCGTCCCCAGGGAGCCATTCGCACAGGGGGCACAGCTGCTTCGTAGCCGCGCTGCCCTCGCTCCGCCCGACCGGCGCGAAGCAACCGTTTTCCGACCTCGCTTGGGAAGTGAGGTTTTCGGAAAACAGCGGCTTGGAGCCGCTGCCGTGCTAACAGCAGCGGCTCCAAGGCACCCTCCCTCCATGTCCCGTCGACCTACCTGTTCTGCAGCCCTCCGGCGTGTCGCCAAGGCCTGGGGACACGCCCCCTCTGCCCTGCGACTCCGTAGCGGTCGCGCAGGGCAGGGGGGCATGTCATCTGGCCTCGGCGACGTGCCGGAGGGCTGCAGGACAGGAAGGTCTCCCTGACGACGGCGCAGCTCTGCACCGTCGTCCCAGCCGGTTCTGGGACCGTTCATGCGAATGGTCCCAGAGGGGTCGGGTCGGCATCATCTATGCCACCTGACCCCTTCCGCCTCCGTGCGGAAACAGCCGATGTTTCCTAGATACGCTTCTGCCCCTTCCACTTTTTAGAAGTTCTTACTTTCATTTTCTCCTCAGCTCGCACTTGTCATTTTCTGCTGCTGCAGGATTTTACGTGCTGCCCACCATTTGCAGAAGGTTTTCATGGAAGTTTCCTCTGTTTGCTGCTCATCCATCCACAATTTCTGTCTAAAAAGTACATGAATAAAGACAGTTTTTACTGCCAACTTGATGCACAAGTTTTCCCCCTTTTTTGTTTCGTTATGACAGAAGTGTCTTCAAAACCATGAAAACTCAATTGTCATATTGTGTCTTTGTAGCTTTGAAGACACCTCCCTCAAAACAAAACAAAAGGAAAAACGACACATGCGCTTAATCGGCAGTGAAAACTAACTTTATTAATGTACTTTGTAGATGGAAATTGTGGGCAGATGAACTGCAACCAGAGGAAACTTCTGTGGGAACCTTCTGCAAATGATGGGTGGCACGGAGTTCCAAAGCAGCAGAAATAGGCAAGTGTGGGCTGTGTCAAAAATGAAAGTAAGAGCTCTAACGGGGAAGCGGGGGGGAAAACAGATTAAAAAACCATTTTGGGTTAAACGCTTTATTTTCCTACACTGTGCAGGAGAAAAAGCTGGAATGATTCTTTTTAAAACATCTGTGAAACATTTTATTTGTGTTGGGCAGAAATGGACTGAAGTCTCAGGCCTTAAAGGAACACTTTTCCAAAATTTGGGCTTGTGTTTGTTTGAGGTTACTGGGTGGTGGTGTTGGATAATGAATAGTTCTGGGTAACAAATTTGCAGTGCAATCCTCAGCCAAGTTACAAGCTTCAGGGACATCAATGGATTTAAAAGGTTGCAACTCATTTTAGGATTGTGCTGTACATTTCTGAACCAGCTTGGACTGGATATTTTACTCCCATGAAAACCCAATAAGAGCTGCAAGTTGAACAAAACCTTTTCAGCTTCCTGCATCTAAGTTGCCCCTACCTCTCCTCTGTTGGCCACCTAGATTATATTTGCTCTACTCTCAAGCTACTGATGCAGGATATATATGCAGCTAATATAATGGAAATGATAAAGGAAAAATATGCTCCTGCAGCTCTAAGAAGTTATCATCTGTGCACAACCTTCAGAACATGCCTGTACTTCCAGAGCTCCTACATTCTACCCTTGAAGGTTTGCTGTAGCATTTGGATAAATGAGATATAGGAGATGATAGGACTGAAGCACTGAGGTGTAGTTCTTAGCAGAAAGTTCAACTATAGAGACATAATAAGACAGAGGGGTAGCTTTGTTTTTGGATTCTGAACTGCTTCTTGAACTGCTGAATTGTACCAGCAATTTTTTTTAAAGTAGAAAATAGGACTGTTAGAAGAAGAAAACTTGATTTTTATACCCTGCTTTCCTTTGCCATAAGGACTCTCAAAGTGGTTTACAAACTTCTTCCTTTCCCCTCCCCACAACAGACATCTTGTAAGGTTGGTGAGGCTGAGAGAGTTCAGAGTGTACTGTGATTGTCCCAAGGTCACCCAGTAGGCTTCATGTATAGGAGTGGGAAAACAAACTCATTTCATCAGGTTAGAGTCCACTGCTCATGTTGTTAAGTGGGGAATCGAACTCGCTTTTCCAGATTAGAGTCCATTACTCTTAACCACTATACCACTGTATTTATCTATGGACATTTCCACTATACTTTGCAGATTTAAAAATATCCATGAGATTTTTAGAAATCCATTAGGTTAACACACACAGATTGACATAATTAAAATGGTTTGACTCATCTGTTACCTAAAATTGCAAAAAAAAATGACAAAAACCAGCAGTGTCAGTGACCAGCAATTTTATTTTGCTTAACAATTTTTGAAACATTAGAGACATTCAAAAATACTAGAAAAATACAATAATTTGGCATGCATTTGTGCACTATCTTTCACAGAAAACACATTGAGAAAAAAGAAACAATGACGTTTAATGACACAATGGTTATATAATTTTTTGAGAAAGCCTGATGGCTTTTGCCCTTTGGTATGTAGAAATCTCCTGGTTAAAACACCTTACTAAAAGGTTTATACTTTGAAAATAAGACAATAATGGTAATGCCTACATTAGAAGCTGAGACATTCTGAGCAAGATTGTTTAATTCTGAAAATGCACTGTATGTTATACATCTTCAATACAGGAATTGTATCAGCAGAGGCCAATTTGCTGGTGATCCCTGGCCCCTCTATGATGCGGCTGGCCTCCACGCGGGCCAGGACTTTTACAGCACTGGCCCGGCCTGGTGGAACACCCTTCCTCCAACTGTCCGGGCCCTGCAGGACCTGGGTGAGTTCCGCAGGGCCTGTAAGACTGTGTTGTTCCACCGGGCCTTTGGAGTGTCTGGCCGCTGATATGGTGCCCCCTACTGCTCCTTATTGCCCTCTGGTTTTCAGGGCTGTTACATCAGGGTCCCCTCATATTGAGGGGCCTACCGTCCCCCCCTTTTTTCTGGGGGTAGGTTTTAAATTTGAGGTTGGACGCCTGCTTTTATGCTTTTATGTATTAATTTGTTTCCGCTGGTTTTAGGTTATTTTAGTGCTGACATGAGATGGAGCTTATGTCTTTATATTGTATATGTGTTTTGCTCCTGTTGTCTCTGAATCCTTGCTGTTCACCGCCCGGAGCCCTTCGGGGATCGGGCGGTATAAAAGCCGAATTAATAAATAAAATAAATAAATAAAAGTTAATTAATGTTTGAATGTTTAGATCAGATTAGTCATATTATTTTAAAATGTATGTGGCTGTTAAAAAAACTTCCATTCCTGCCGCGTTTAGGAAAAATATTTTAATTGTTAGGAATTGAAAAAAGCCTTCAGAACTGAAGAAATCAAATGACCTTTTATTAGAGAGAAAACTGATGACTTACGCAAGCACTGAAGGAACTAGTGCAAACATCTGGTTGAAAGTCAGTTTTCTAATTCACACAGATATTTTTGAAACAAAAGATAATGCTTCCCAATCCATTTGAGTCTATTATATTCATTGAATGAATCGCCTTTGTTTTCATGTAGATAGAGCTTTAGAAGGAGATGGCTTCTGGAAAACAAAACAAAAAAATCTAATCTATTTTCAACTTGGATTTGGTGAGTTTAAAAAAAATCCAGAATGTTTATAATCCCATGAAAACTGGTCATAGCCACCAGGAGATAACAATTGCTAGTTTAATTAATTACTTGAATATAACGGGGAGATACAATAAACTGGAAATTTGCTTTGGTTGTGAACCAGATTTTTTTTAAAGGCCAGTGATTATGGAGGCAGAGCATTTTTATGGTTGTTGGTATTAATTTTTGAACCATAAAACACGATGAATTGTATATAGTTGATCCCTGAGGTCAATAATCAAGGCTTTAAAAAAAAGAAATCCTCCTTGCACTTAAGATTTTTTTAGGGAGAGGACTAAGTAAGAAAAAGCATTTAGCTTTAAAAAATATTGCCTTGGCAGGTGCAGGGGAATATGTGCAAGTAATCTGACTTTTCAGATTCCCTAACATACTTCTCTGAATGTATCACCAGTAGAGAACACTGAAGCCCTTAAAAAGCATAAAACAAACTGTCAAGTCTGAAAATGCATGTTTGACAAAAATACAGTTTGGGTTCATATTTTTAAATGTAGTCTAAATAATGTCTGAAGAAATAGTCACACCAAGTTTAAGTGCTGGTTGCCAAATGATAATTATATTGTTTTATTTTAAATCATATGACGGGTTGTACACATGACACAGTAAACAGAAAGTGAGGAATTTTTGTTAGCATCATAGAGCATAAGGAATTTTTAAATATAAAAAAACCCTTTTTAAAACGAAACAGCTAATTTTTTCTATAAGCATTCACTGTTTTTTGTATCTTTCCCCACAAGTCTTTCTTGATCTTGAGAGCGAATTGAGAGCTTGTGGTAAATGCTTCCTAAATTTAGCTCATAGCCATACAAATGCATCTTTATAAACATTTCAGGATTACAAAAACCAAGAGAAGAGGCTTTAAAGAATAGTTCTTGGATGAGCTCTGTCCCTCAGAAAGCTTTGTTGCAATGTAGCTTACTGAAAAAAATTAGACAAGAGAGCACCTATTCAAACAAACAAAACAATATTTTAAAGTATTAAAGACTGCTATGCTATCATTTTTGAAATATTGTATAATTTTTAAAAAGTATATTTGCTTTATTTTATGGAATTGGAGTGCCAAGAGCATTAGCCTCAATATCAATAGATAAATAGAAGAATGTGTGCTAATTGTGGGATCTGCCCCCCCCCCCCCGCCCCATTTTATGCCTCTCACTGGTATTTGTTGATGTTTACTCCAACTTCTGAAGCTTCGATTTTTTTCCCCTAAGGAATATTTTAAGAAACAACAGTAATTGAAAAAAATCCAGTGTGCAGAAAGAAAACCAAATGCAAACATTCTATTCTTTTGCTTTTCCAATTCTAATATGAATTGGAGGATCTTTTTCAGAAGAGGTTTAGTTGGTAGGTATTTTCAACAGCTTCCTGAGGTATAACTGCTTTCAAAAATATAAGTCATATCAGTCATAAGGTTATCAATATCCAGATTGGGACTGGAATTCTCCTCGAATTACAACTGATCCCCAGACAGCAGAATCTGTTTCCCTGGAAAAAAATGTCAGTTTCAGAGGATGGGAACTATGGCATCACACCCTCCCTGAGAACCTTACTCTCCCTGAACTCTCCCCTGCTCAGCTCCAAATCTCCAGAAATTTCACAAACTTGAGTTAACAACCCTACCTACCTGGGATTCCAGACTATCAGAATGCACTAGCTCCTGTTTTTCAACATGTATGATCATCACAATTTTTTGGGATAAATGAAACATGTACTGTAGCTTATGATGTTGTCTTTTTTAATATTAGTCACATTAAACACAGACTTATTTCTAGATGCATATGTTGATTTCTTGTTGAAGTCACTTGGAGTCGAAAGGATGGAACAGTGTGATGAAAACTTTACATGGCTTCTATTCCTATCTGTCACGAACAATAGGTATGGAGAAGAACTCTGTTTGCTCCAAAATGTTGGTATACTGCTGAATACCACTGGTGTTCCTAGGATGCGAGTCCAGATGCCTCATAGCCAAGTGCATTTTTCCCACTTTTAAAAGTGGTTTCACGTGCACTCTTCCCTTTAGTCATATCAACTGTCCCTAAAGTGGTGACCCAGGGAACCTCCATTGTCAAGAGAAAAGATTACCAAATCTATAGGAACTTTTCCTAAGGAGACAGACTTTAACTAAAACTGCATTATCAGTTATGGGGAATGTGGTACGATAACGTATTTTTGCCATAGCTGTTTTTCAAAAGGTTGAAATTGCATGGATTTTTTAAAAAATATTGTTATTAGAAAAGGTTATGTGGTTACTGAATGCTGCAATGTAACACATAACATTCAAGAGTTTGGTTGTTTATTGACTGTTAGGAATAGAAATTTTTGTGATCATGGGAGTTGATGTAGTTTTTGAAATGGGAAACTAATAAAATATCACATTTTATGGTGGACACTATATTTAATTGGCTCGCAGTAGGAAACAACCAAAGAGTCAAGAATATATTTTTCTTTATTAAGAAAACTTTTGTGTGTTCTATCCATTATTTGTGAATGAAAAGCAGAAAATAAAATAAAATGCTGTTTACAAAAGCAACTCACAAGGCTTTGAACAGAATATAGGAAGAGAACTATGTGAATCAAATTGTAAAACAGGGTTTAGAAATATAAGGTTTTTTATTCCACTGGGAAACTACTACACCTCTCTGAAGCAATTGTCTGCCTTTAAAGTAATGTTGCTGGGATGGAATTTTAAAGAATTATGCTGTCCAGCAAGAAAATACTAATTTCAAATGCCAATTATTATTTTTTTCTAGAATACTGGCATTTACTCTTTCTTGGGCTGATTCTGCATGGGCCAAAAACAGCAGTGTGAAAACGGTGTGAAAATGGTGTGAAGGGGTTTGAAATGGTGTAAAAGGGTTTATACTGTTTTCACACCATTTTCACACCACTGTTTTTGGCCCATGCAGAATCAGCCTTGGTTTTCTTTTTTTCCTGAGAGCTTTCCACTTTTCATAGCTTGATCTATGTATACACAAAACATTTATAAATTCAATGTAGCTTAGTTTTGTAGAATGATAAACAAATGCTAAGTAGAGTACTTTATCCACACTGACATATTTGGTATTTCACAAGTGCCTATCTCTGTCTTCAACATTCTTCTTGCTTCTAGGTTATACTGTACTGCCACCTTCTGTTGTATTGCCCTACAGTGAACAAATCCATCAAGCTTCTAGTGGAGCAAAATAAATATATGTGTGTTATATTCATTTTCCTAGTTTAAATCAGGGCCTTTTTTTTTAACTGAAATCCAGATCTTTAACCTTTGGAAGTCTTTTGGACAGTTCACAAGAAATGTTCCTGAGTTTCCCAGAAAAGCTGCTGTGTAAATTAGTTTCAGAAAGAAAATGTTGTGGATGTTGTGAATGTTATGAAACTCAAGTTTTTATTCACATACTATGCTGGGAAGGGGTGAGGAACAGTATGATGCCAGTGCATGGGGGCAAAGCAGCTTACTATAAAATATTCATCAGCAATGACATATATTGCACTCTTATAAGGCAACACCATGTTACAGGAGAGACATGTAAGATTTGACAAAGGTGGTATGGGGATCATGTCTATATACTTGAGAAGCAAAGCAAACTGAATGATTCCTTCTGTGATTTAAAAAAAATCTGCTAGAATTAATAATCTTAATTACCAAAGATAGCCAGATATGAATTGATGTGTTGAGTGAATATGTTCACTTGAATATTGTTATTAAAGTACAAAATTCAAACACTTCCAGTCTCCAACAGCTGTTTCCCAAAGCATGAGCACCCAAACCAGACTAACACAACAGTGCCATTAGAGTTGCAGTTGCATCAGGACAGGCATAGCTGTGCTCCCTTCTGTGCACTGAACTGGTTAGTAGGCTTGAAAACAAAATTCAGTACAATCCAGATTTGGATTTTTCAGGCTTCCACATTATTGAGAAACCTGAAAATACTTGGGTTTCCTGCAAAAAAAAAACCCTGTTAAAAGTCGGGTCTCTTTATGGGCTATTTTTGACACATTTTTCAAAGTAGTGGCGCCAAACTTGCCAGGTGGCTTTGAGAGACTTTCCTGATGAGATCACCCATGTTTGGTAAAGTTTGGTTGGGGTTCCAATTTTATAGACCCCTAAAGGGTACACCCCATCTCCCATTGTTTCTAAACATTTCTAATGGGAGGTGGGGGTGCGACTTTGATGACCCATAGCATTGACCCCCCCCCCCGAACCAAACTTCAGCAACCCTGAGTGCTGTTATTCGGAGGGTCTCCCAAATCCTCCCTGAAAACTTGGTGCCTCTGTCTTGAAAAATGTACCTCCTATAGGCACCCTCAGAAATTCCCCAGATTCTCCTATTAAACTGACCTGGCCCAATTGTAGCCAATTTCTGGGTTTGTATTCAGGGAGCATATTTTTCAAGAGGCACCAAACTTTTAGAGTGGCTTCAGGAGACCCTCCTGATAAGAGCACTTTGATTTGGTGAAGTTGGGTTGGGGGGAAGTGCTATGGATCCTCAAAGGGGCAGTTCCCATCCCCCATTGCCCCCTAAACCAAACTCTACCAAAATTGGGTGCTCTCATAAGGAGAAATTTCCAAAGCCATCCTGCAAGTTTGGTACCTCTACCTTAAAAATGCTCCTCCTCAGACACCCCAGAAATTCCCCATTGGCTACAATGGAGCGAAGTTAACATCAAAGAAACTAGCAAGCTTCAGCAACTATCTATGATGAGAAAATTTCCCACTGTAGACTTGCACGTGTGGGAAAAATTATTACTTTTTTCCTATTATCTTAACCAATGAAAGGCATGGAATGTTGTGACAACAAACCCTCCACCAATCAGCAAGCATTCCATTCTTTCCCCTGCCCACCTTCCCCCGATTCAACAGCAAGCCCCAGCAGCCCATCCCAGCTGTTGGAGCAGTGGCACCTTGGCACCCACTGCTCTCCAGGACTGGACAAGCCCTCCAATCTCCTCCACAACCCAACAGGCCATCCTCCAGCCAGAGGAGCAGTGGTGCTTTGGTGCTCACTATTTCTTGGGCCTGCAGAACCCCTCCCGTCTCCCCACACCAGAACAGCCCACCAGCAGCCAGCGAAGGAGTAGAACCTTCACATTTGCTGCTCCACAGGTTGAAGAACACCTCCCAGCTCCCCACAGCCCAAGCATCCCTATTCCCCCTCACCCTATTTCAAGCCTCACCTTTCTACCCTCTCCCATTCCAATACTCACAAGCCAACTCTCCCCCAACCCAAGCCACACCTTAAAGCCCTCCCCACCCCAAGCCACACCTTCCAGACCTCCGCACCCTAACCTCCCCATTTACCCTCCCACCACCCCAAGTCACACTTTTCCTCCCTCCCCACACCTCCCCTTTCCACCCTCCTGACCCCAAATTACACCTTCCAGCCCTCTTCCCAACCTAAGCCTTTCCATCCTCCCCTAGTCTTCACCTTTCCATCTACCCCAAGCCACACTTTTCCAACCTCTCCCCAAGCCACAGTTCCAGGACCAGGTAGGTGGGAAGTGTCATGCTGGGAGCAGGGATGCTACTATGGCCCCAGTAAAGCCCATTGCTGGGGGAAATGCTTGCTTCTCATCCTTTGCTAGGGTCCATTGCATTTCCCATGCAATAGGCTTCGCTGCTAGTAGAATTACATGGGGCTTTCTGTTCTGCTTCAATTGCACCCTGGGGAGGTGTTATTAGAGACTCTGGCAGGTGTCTTGCTCTTGGTATGGGCACCAAATTTGCCACAGAACTGCTGGTGATGACTCTCCTCACAGGAACCAACCAACTTTGCCGGAGTTTGGTTCAGGGGGCAATTCTGTGGACACCAAATTTTCCTTCACTTGGGTGCTCATAAGCATTGCCCCCTCAACCAAAATTCAGCTAAGTTGGTTGGTTTTTGTGAGGAGAGTCATCACCAGAACAAGACTCACACCAGAGCCGCTAATAACATCTCCAATACAGTGCCAATGGGGCATAACAGTAAGCCCCCCCCACCTCCCACTGTTTCAAATGAAGGAAAAAAACAGCATTTTTTCAACCAGGTGAATAGCAGAGGCACACCCTTCCTTCCCAATGCCTTCCACAGCAACACTCCTACATCTAACAACAAAGCAACTCTAGAAAAAAACCATCTCAACACATGACAAAGCTAACCACACTACAATACCAGAAGAACACAGATACAGTCCAGCAGCAAGACCATAGCAGAAGAAGACAGGGAGCATGTTTGCCAGCCTTGACTCCTACCAAAGGACCACATTGCAACACCAGAAGAACACAGATGCAGTCCAGCGGCACGACCATCTGGCATGCATGTAAACACTTGAGCAGTAATAGGAATGCAAATGTTACATACCTGCTTCAGTGACCCTTCAGATATGTTACTGCATCCTGATCCAGCACTTTTCCTTGGAAGGGAGGTCTCAAAAGGTGAGAGGGAAGGGGATTCACTGCACAATTTGCACCCTGATCCTCCTCTCTCAGCAGGCTCATGTGCCGTTGCTGTCTCACAGGTTGCACCTTTCCTCAAGAGTGCTGACGAGATGTCAGATTTAGAGTCCCAGCATCTAAAAATGAAGGGGAAAAAGAGAGAACAATTACAAAAACTGCTAATACCAGGTTTCCAACTTAATACATGAAATCCTATTCCTACTTCAGGGAAAGGAGGTTAAAAATGTACCTATCTTGTTGAATGCTGGGGAAAGATTTCTGAGGAGGAGTGCTGTGCTGCCCCAGTCTGTTGTGGTCTTCAACATATTTCCTGTAAAAGCAAACATCACAATGATATTTTCATTAAAGTTTTTTCCATTTTTACATGGTATACTATAACAGTAATCCTTTAATAAAGAGGGAAATGATTTTTCAAATGTACCTGGTAATTTGGGGTCCCTCTCTTCAGTGTTCTGCCATTTCCTGGCATCTTCTCATTCTCCTGTACAAAACTCAAAATACAAAACTCCTGTACAAAACTCTGGGTAGTTGAAAAACTGCATGTTGACCTGGAGAAAGATCAACTGTTGTGCCAGTTTGGAGTGGAATGGGTCAATGATGTTGCCCATTGCAGAAAGAACAAGCTCACTCTGGGTGCTCATTGGAGGGTACAGGGGAGCTGCAGGGCTTCTGCAGAGAGGTCTAGTCAGACCGACTCCTTCATGGCCCAGTAGTTCAGCAGATTGGTGGAATGCAACTCACAGGGCTCCACAAGGTATTCCCTCATCATTGCATCATACATCTCCTCTCTCATACACCTCGTAATCCCAGAGGGGATGATTGCCTGCTCGATGCGCTCCATCTCCAGGGTCATCATGGTGCAGCAGCAAAGCTACTGCTAGCCCTCTTGTCCCCATTGCCTGGTGACATTTTCCCTTGGGCACACATTCACTCCCTGGCCTGCTCGGTGTTGCTGTCCTTGATGCATTGGTCACATGTGTTCGCCAACATGTAGACATTTTTCTGTGCAAGAGACTCCAGGTGGTATGCCTCCACTTCTTGCAGCCTTTGCACCAAAATGCACACTGCTGGAAGGAGGTCTGCACATCCTCTGGTTGGCTCAGGAAGTGTGGTCAGGTTCTCACAGACTTCTGGATCATGGGAACAATCAGAGCCAGTGTTGCCATGTCAGATGAAAGCAACAGTGGCCAAATCTCCACTTGAAATTTGCACACAGATCCAAACCTGTTCGTTGTGAAACCATGTTCTCTTCATTGGAGTTTCTCCCTTCCCACCGCAGCGAGCACACAGCAGACACACCCGGTTGCAGAACTCTTAGCAATCCCCACTACCAGGCGAGCTCGCTTCGCCAGTCTCCCCTGATTGGCTGGCATGCCTTGATGGGACGGGACCTTTTCCCACTGCGGAAACGTACATTGTAGGGACATGATCAAAAAAACCATCGTGTAAAAGTTTAATGTTTAACTGTTCAAACAGTTAATTGTTACCTGTGTAAACCATTAACAATTCAAAGTTACATGCTTGACTGTTTAACATTTGCATCCCCTTCTGCTGGCCGATCGCAAAAGCAGAAATGAAACCAAGGAAAGGCTGCGCGCGCATCACAGTGCTGATTAGTTGCCCAAATTCCACGTCACACTCCAGGGTGGGAAATGAGTCAGGGCTTAGGGACCTACATTATTTGAGAGATAGTCAACCACTCCTTCTCGATGAGCTGGCTCTCTCTCTGCACCATCTTGGTCCCTCAGAACAAGGAAATGAGGGCTTCCTTCTTCTCCGCCAAATGCTCGAGCATGGTGTAGGTGGAGTTCCAGAGAATGACTATGTCACTGGTCAGGCTGTTCTCTGGCGCGTCTGTCAATGCCTCTTTGCATGCAGCAAGTGGAGTCCCTTACACTGCATGAGAAGTGACCCTTGATGTGTCAGAATTTCTGGAGGAGTTGCCAAAATGTGCGAGCCTCAGCATCCATCCTGGAATTTTGTACTGTACCAAGGGCATCCTTCAACACAAGGTGGAGAAGGTGGGCTGCATGGTGAATATGCTTCTGGCCCAATGCCTTTGCTGCTGCCCTGATGTTTGCTTCACCATCAGTCACCGTTAAGTCCACAGTAGGGTCGCTGCCTACCCATGCCTGCACGTATGGTTAGACAGCGGCAGCAATGATGTCTGACATGTGTGTCAAATGCTCGAGCATTTGGCGGAGAAGAAGGAAGCCCTCATTTCCTTGTTCTGAGGGACCAAGATGGTGCAGAGAGAGAGACAGCTCATCGATGTCTGAATTGTACATCAGCATGGAGCAAAGCACAGCAATTGCCAGCCCATCGACCCTGTCCCTGCCTGGTGCTGTAATAGTCCCTGTGACCCAAAACATCATCAGGTTGCCACCAGTGCACAGTGAGTGCAACATAGGCATTCTCCACATGCTGACAGGTCCCAATGTCGATTGTGAAGTGCACAGTCCTCCCATGAGCATGGGACAACTGTGCCTTCATGTAGGCCTTCACAGACCTGTACTCTGCTCCTAAAGGAGTTTCAAAGCAACTTACAATCACATTCCCTTATTTTCCTCACAATAGGCACCTTGAGAAAGATAAAACAGTCAAGTACATATAAAGATAAGCTTGCCTGAATAAAAAACCAATGTGGCTTCTGCAAAGGTAAGTCTTGTCTCACTAACCTTTTAGAATTCTCTGAAGTTGTCAGTAAATATGTGGACAGGAATAAGCCAGCATACATTGTTTATTTAAATTTCCAGAAGGCATTTGACAAAATCCACCACCAAAACCCACATTTCATAGCCATGGAATAAAAGGACAAGAGTACAACTCCTCTTATGGATTGGAAATTGGCTTTAAAAAAAGGAGATAAATAATTAAGTCTTACAATGGAGAAATGTGACCAGTAGGGTCCCTCAGGGAAATATTCTTTTCGGCTTGTTCATAAATGACCCAGAGTTAGGATTAAGTAGTGGGATGGTCAAAATTGCATATTACACCAAATTATTTAAGGTGGTTTAGACAAAAAAAGGATTGCAAAGATCTCCAAGAAGATCTGTTCAAACTGGAGGGAATGGGCATTAAAATTGCAGATGAGATTCAGTGTGAGCAAGTGTAAAGTGATGCATACTGAGGCAAATATTCCCAACTTCACATGTACACTGATGGGATCTGAGCTGGCAGAACATACTAAGAAAAGGATCTTGGGGTGGTAATGGACAGCTCAATGAAAACATGCACTACTGTGAAAAAGGGAAATTTCAAAGGGAACTAAAACAGGCTTAGAGAATAAAAATTTATAGCAAGACCACATTTGGAATATTGTATACAGTTCTAGCCACTGCACCTGAAAAAGGGTATTGTAGAGCATGGAAAGGTGCAGAAAAGAACAACCAAAATGATAAGAGAGCTAGAGCAACAGCCCAATGAGGACCAGGTAGAATGCTTAGGAATGTTTAACCTAGAAAAAAAGGCAAGTAAGAGAAGATATGACAGAAGTTTCTTTTTCTCCCATAAAACCCATGGCCATCCAGTGAATCTGAATGGTGGGAGATTTAGGACAGATAAAAGGAAGGACTTCTTTGCTCAGCATATAATTAATAGGTGGAACTTGCTGCCACAGGATGTGGTCATGGCAGCAAACTTGGAAGGCATTACAAATTTATGGAGGACTGAACTATCAACTGGTACTAATAATGATGGATATCTACTCCCTCCAATAGAAGACGAGAGCATGCCTCATTTAATCCATTGCTGGGGGCGGGAGGCACAGACAAGATGATGCTGTTAAATATTCCTATTTGTGAGCTTTCTAGGGGTAGCTGTTGACTACTGTGCCAACAGAATGCTGGACTGGATGAATCTTTGGTCTGATCCAGTATGGTTCTTATGTTGCTATCAAAGGGAATCTATGGCCGTTTCCGCACGGCCAAGGCAGTGGCTCTCCACTGGCTTAAAGTAAGCCGGTGGAGCATTGGGAACTGCTCGCACAGATCTGTGCGGGCAGTCCTGACGTTTCTGCTGCCTGCAGGGAGCCGCCTCTGCTGTGCAACAAGAACTTACCTTGCCTTCTATGTGCAGCTCGGGACAGCTGCAAAGACATGCCCATGCTGCCCTCCAACCCCCAGAGGTCAGAAGGCAGAGTGGGCGTGTCTTTGCAGCCATCCTGAGCTGCACACAGAAGGCAAGGTAAGTTCCTGTCGCACAGCACAGGGGCCAAAACCGGCACCCTCATGTCGGTGCAGTTTGCACCGCACCGGCAGGAAGGCACTGCTTTTGGAAAACCTCACTCCATGAGCGAGGTTTAAAAGTGACAACTTCGCGCAGCTTGGGGCTGCGATGCAGCAGCGTCAGCTGTGCGAACAGCTCCCCAGGGACAGCGTTTTTGCCATCCCTAGGGCGCTGTTTTCCACTCATGCGGAAAGGGCCTATATATCAGAATGTGGGGGAAAAAAACTGTATCTGCTGATTCATCCCATAGGTTTATTTTCCTGTAAGTTCAATAGTGCAGGTGTCTTGCAAAAAAACCCCACCAATCATCCAGTTGTCTGGATCTGCTTGGTCTGTTTTTTGATTTGTTAATGATATTTATAGTCATAGCTGAGAGAATCAAAAAAGTATAAAATCACACACGACGATACTGTTCAAAATAGGAAAACATCTGGAATATCCCCAAGGGAATGTATATTTCTGTACTAGAAAACATCACATCAAATTATCCTAATTTACTGTGACTATAAAATCTGAATTTATAATTTGATTGTTTATAGTAGGAACTAGAGAGGTTGGTAGAAAGGCATATGTTGGAGAATAAGAAGACAGTTTGTATGAATTGTCCAGACAGATAGAATAGAGCCAAGAGAGAAAATGGGATAGGTATACAGAATGAAAAGATAAGGGAACACTCTCAAAATCAAAGTGGTTTTTTTCATGTTATAATTTGGTCTTGAGCCATTCCTGGGTGATCCTGGTAACTATAATCATTGAAGTATTGATGGAAAAGTTATATGTCCACTAAACTATAACAATACAATTTTGATAAATGTTCATGAAAAATCACTAGATGCTTTTAGAAACTGTAAATTTGTTTTATCTATTTGTAAGCCATATATCCACATATACTGTTGGATTGGACAATCCTGAAATAATTTTTCCACTTGTGTGCATTCACAAGAAGCAATTTAAAAACTGAGATTGTGAGTGCTAACAATATACCAGCAGAAAACTGATTCTCAAGACAAACCTCTTGAGTAGAGTTACCAACCTCCAGGTGGGGGCTGAAACTGTCTCCAGCTACAGTTTCCCTTGAAGAAATGGAACTCTTTGGAGAGTGGACTCTATGATATCACATCCCACTGAGTTTTCCGCTGTCCCAAACTCTGCCTTCTTCTGCTCTGCTAGTTTCAAATCTCCTGGAATTTCCTAGCTCAGAGTTGGCAGCATTGAGACATCCATTCTAAAATGTCGCAGTGACACAAATAGGATTGAAAGCTAGTTTAGATGTGTGCTGTGACAACACATTTTTCATCTGTGTGGCTTTATAGGGGGAGTGCATGCTCACAATTAGATTAGAGACAAAGGGCATGAATTTACATACTCTTATAAATACAGTTATAACAATAATAGTTTCATTCTTAGAAAAACCACAATAATAAACATCACTGCATTCTTACTATAAATGTCTAGTGCTTTATGATAGCCTAGAACATGGAAAAAGTGTCATGTAAACACTATCACCTTGCTTTCAGAAACAGAGTACTAAAGTTAAAAATACTGAGGAGTTGTACATACTGTATGTCATTTGTTGTACATATACCAGTGTTCTTCCATCTTGGGACCTCAAGAACCAAACATAGATTTCCAGGCACTGGTCAGATCCATACCTGCTTATATTCAGCATGGCTGCTACATCCTATGACTACTGTTCCAATCATACTCACAATTGCTTCAGAACAAACACATAGTCACTAACTTGTAAGTTTGCAATTGTGTCATTGGCTGCAATTCTAGGAATGCTTTCCTGGTAGTAAGCCTTGTTTAATAAGATGGGACTTACTTTAGAGTAGACTTCCTTAGGATTGATTTCAATGGGATGTCTAACTTTTTCCAGGATGTGCTTATAGCTTTTTGCCTGTTTTTCAAATAAACAATCAGAAACCAGGACAAAAGAGCCATACATAAATTCTACTAGACTAAGTTCAAAGTTTTGGGCAATAATTCCATTTGTTGTCAAATAATTGTTTATTTATTGTGTGTTATTATACACTGATCTTTCTTCAAGGAGTTCAAGACAACATATATACCATTCCAAGGCAGTATCCCACCCAAGCAGTGTACCAAAACAGACTGCTTTTATTTCAGTGGCTGAATAGCATCATGTGCTTTGAGACTTTTCTTTGTTATTAAGAATAAACATAACTCCTTCATCTTCCATTTCCAGGTTGTGATTTAATTAACCAAGTTTAGGAAATGCTTTTGGAAATGGTATGCAAGCCCTTTCATTCAAAACTTACACATCATATCCCATATGTATTGTTCAGTATAACAGTATGCACAGCCAACATGATGTAGTAGCTAGAGTGTCAAACTAGGGTCTCAAAGTCCCAGGTTTGAATACCCACTCTGTTGCCCTACCCTTTTCACCCAACTCTGGCATGGAAACTCACAATTTTATTTTATTTTATTTTTCTATCTATATCCTGTCCTCCCCCACAGGGCTCAGGGCAGCAAACAGCAACAGCATAAAACAGTATAAAATAATTCAATTTTCATAAAATCATAAATAACAACAGATGGTGACATCCCTCCACCCTTCTGTACCCATAGGATGCCAATAGTGATGATATCTTTCACTTTCAACCTGGCTGGCCAGAGGTAAAGGCCTGATGGAATAGTCTAACAGGCCCGTCTTACAGGCCTTGAAGAAACAATTAAAGTCCTACAGGGCACTGATCTCACTGGGGAGCTGATTCCACCAGATGTGGGCCAGGGCTGTAAAGGTCCTGGCCCTCATAGTGGCCAGCTGGATGTCTTTTGGGCCAGGGACCACCAGCAGATTTTCCTCTGACGAGTGGAGGGACCTCAAAGGGAGACTTGGTCCTGGAGGTATGGGGGTCCAAAACCGCTTACAGCCTTGAAGGTCAACATCAGAACTTTAAATATGATCCGGAACTCGATCAGCAACCAGTGAAGTTGATATTCAACGACCCAGTAAGGAGCCTGGCTCCCGCATGATGCACGAGCTTCAGTTTCTGGGTCGCAAACAAAGTTAGCCAAACATAGAGCAAATTAGTGGAGGTGACATTGCATGGATTACTGTGGCCAGGTTGGGAGAGATACAAAGCCAACTGCCATGCCTGTCGCAGATGGTAGAAAGCCATCTTGGCAGTCTTGGCAACCTGGACTCAAACAAAAGTGCTGAGTCCAGGGTGACTCCTAGGCTTTTGACAGATGAGGTAAGATGCACCCGCCCATAGAACCTCTATCTTCACTGGATTCAGCGGGCTCACTCTCAATCAACCAGTCATGGCCTCTAAACAATGCTTGTGAGCCCCATGGGCTGAGGTCGGGCGGTCTGCCATTGTGCTGGGTGTCATCTGCATATTTGGCATCGCACCCAGAAACTCTGGACCAGTCTAGTCAGGGGGTGAATGTAGATATTAAAAAGCACTGGGGAGAGGATTGCCCCCTGTGGCACCCCACAGACCATGGGGTGAGGCCTGGAGTTCTCACCCCCCATGACACCTGCAGTCCCCAGTCTTGGATAAACAAGGCTAGCCAGTTTAAGGCTGTTCCCCAAATCCCAATCTCAGCAAGGCAGCAGACCAGAAGGTCTTGATCTACCATATGGAATGCTGCAGTGAAATCTAATAACACCAGCAGCACCAAACCGCCTCAATCTAGTTGGAGCCAGAGTTCATTCACTACTGCAACCAACACCATCTCTACCCCTTGGCCAGTGCGGAAGCCGGACTGGAAGGGATCCAACACATTAGCATTATCCAGGAACTTCTGGAGCTGCTCCACCACCACTCGTTCAATTACCTTGCCCAAAACGAAAAATTCGAAACTGGTAGCAATTGGCCAGATCCAACGGATCTAACTGAGGCCTTTTAAGAAGCGGGTGGACAATTGCCTGGAAAGACTCCTTGCTCAAGGGAGCTATTGATGATATTCAACATGTGGCCCTGAAGCTACTCCCTGCAGGTTTTCACCAACCAGAAAGGGCACGGATCAAAGAACAAAAGAACAATAGCTGCCAGAATCCTGTCCACATAAGTGGGGCTGAGCAGACTGAAGTGGTCCAAACAAGAACCAGAAGATGACCAAGGGGCCTCCAGTTCCCTTATTGTATCAATTGTGGCAGGAAGGGTATGGTGGAGGGACAAAACCTTATCTGTAAAATGACTCGCAAATGCCTCACAGTTGAAAGCCAATTCCTTGGATTTGGGACCTACAAATCACCCTAAACAATTGTGCAGGGTGTGAGCATGCAGTGGCAATGGAGGAAGCAAAGTAGACTTTCTTTGCTTCCTTCACAGCACTCTCATATGACCTCATAAATGTTCTATATGAGCATCTTGTCCCTTTGTCATAAACCCATTGCCACATTCGCTCAAACCATCTCTGCTCCTGCTTCATCTTTTTTAGCTACTCCGAATACCAGGGAGTTGGTCTGGTGCAGGGGCGGAGTGACAGCCTCAATCGCTTCAGAGAGCCTGGTATCCCAGCTTTCTACCAGCATATCAAGAGTCTCCCACAGGATGTCCTGAAGCTGCTTAGGGTCCATTTGTCTCCATGGGCAGGCCCAAATATGCCCAATGCATAGACGGGGTGTGTGGCAGCATCAATTCAGGCCTTAAGGACGTAGTGGTCAGACCATGGCAGTCTATCCATAGAGGATAAGACCACATGCACACCTGCCATGAAGATCAAGTCCAAAGTGTGGCCACCCTGATGAGTGGGGTTCCCAGTTTTAACAAGAGAGAGGCCTAGTGTCACCATGGATGACACTAGGTTTGCAGCCGCTAATGAAGAGGCTAAATCGGCAAGGACATTGAAGTGCCCCAACACAATCAGGTTGGGGTATCACAACTCCCACCTGGAGATGACCTCAAGAAGCTGCAACAGGGGGTGTGCTGTCCACCGGTACGCTAGGAGACTGGTACACCAGCAAAACTGCCAACCTCTCTGGGGATTCCCAATGGGTGCCTAAACATTCCATTTCAATGATTGACAGGATGGGGGACATCCAAAAAGGAATGGAATCCTGAATGAGCATTGCCACTTCTCCCCCTGGTCCTGTGTCCAAGGTTGATGGACAATCATGGAGACTTCTGGGGTGAGCTCGTTAAGGAAAATGTCTCTCCCTCCCTCACCCAGGTCTCTGTGATACAGGTGAGATCCATAGATTGCTCTTCCAGATAGCCTCAGAGAATAGCAGATTTGTTATTAATGGACCTCATATTCATCAACAGCAACCTTGGAGCAGAGTGTAAAACTCCTATTTTACAACCCCCGCATCCCTCAGGATAGGCCACAGGTCAGACGGGGAATGAGCACATCCACATCTTGCTCTATGTGATACTGTAAGGTGCTTTGAAAGC
The DNA here is from genome assembly GCF_021028975.2 of Sphaerodactylus townsendi. Taxonomy (NCBI): domain Eukaryota; kingdom Metazoa; phylum Chordata; class Lepidosauria; order Squamata; family Sphaerodactylidae; genus Sphaerodactylus; species Sphaerodactylus townsendi. Next base: position 54,964,174 of record NC_059432.1, on the reverse strand, counting down.
CCCACAGGGACAATACTGAGATATTAGTATTTAAATAGATGTATATAAAGTGTGTCCTTTCCTTTTTCATCTGTAAAAGTTTTTTTATTAACTGATAAATAAAATTACAAAGAGTTTTTTTTAAGTAACCATTTCAATCCAATGGAAGCTCATAACTTTAAGAAAATTGCAAATCTAGAAAGATGTCCCTGGAACAGTAAAAGCAAAGGAAGTCTCTGTCTGCACTATATCTGTATATAGCAGCTATATGGATGCACTTGAAAAAAAGTTCACTTTCATTCTGATCCTTTAATAGAGAATAGTGGTGAGAATTTTCTCAATAAATGACTGAATCCTCCCCTCCCCATTTCTATAATCAAAGGCTAAATTATTTTTGTATGTGGGAGAATCAGGTAGAAATGTTTAGGCCTCATGACTCAGCTCAGAAGTGTTTAGATTATGGTTTATGTTCCCTCCACCTAGAAATTTGAACCTATGAACTTCATAACCTTTACTTGTGGGCCCTTTCTCCACTTACCGTTTGCTGCGCACTACTGCCCCCAAATAGCTCGTGGTCCAGCGGTGCTCCCCACGAGTCCGGGCGGTGACAACACAGCCGCCCCGACTCTGCGCTCCAACGTCCCTTCACCGAGCGTCATTTCTGACGCTGGAAGAAATGGCACCTTCTGACTGCCCCCTCTGCGCGGGGCAGTGGGGAACACGACCCCGGGCCGGAAATCGCTCGCACTGAGAGTGGCGTGCAGGAAATCATAAGTGGGGAAAGGCCCAAGGTATACTTTTTCTTGACTATAGAGTTCACAAGTGAGCCTTAAAAAATACTACCTTACTTATATATTCCTGTTCCCTCAAGAAAAATATTCCACCCATTCTAGGATGTAGAGAACAATTTAGAACAGTAATTTGAGCTACTCTACATTTTATTTCAGACCTTAAACCTCCAGAAGAAGCAAAAAAAATGACTAGAAGTGCTCCTTACTAAAGCATTAATTCCAAGCCCTAATTTTACAATGAAGAAGTAAAAACTGAAATTTCTCCTGGTTGAAAAGAACCTTTAAAAATAGAGATGCCTCTTTTCTGATTAGACATCTGCAGGCTTGTTTTGAGCACTCCTATTGGGACTCCAGGATTTTTAACACCCAATTAAATTAGAACAATTGGGATAGAGTTGCAATTGCTTTGCCTCCAGCTGTGAGCCATAATCTGTTTAGCACCTGAATATTATTTCACTTTATTTTTAGTAGTCCGTACATGACTTGAAAGAAGTGGAAGTCAATCATTTTTTAAGGTGAAGATCATTTATTGTTAGTTCAAAATATCTTGCTTTTGCCCAAGAAAACTTAAAAACATAGTTTTAATTGAGAAAAAAAATGTTGGAAAGAAAAACAATGATCAGAATGATGAGTCTACCAGCTCAGCTAAAAAAGATTGTTTTGAACAAAACATTATTTAAAAATAATGAGTTGGGCGCTACAACTTCTTTCTGCCAAGTTTTCCTCTGACCAACAAAAAGAATTCCTTCAGCAGAGAAAGTTTTGCTCCAATATCATTTTAAAATAATGAGTTGGAGTTGGGTGCTACAACTTCTTTCTGCCAAGTTTTCCTCTGACCAACAAAACGAATTCCTTCATCAGAGAAAGTTTTGCTCCATTGAAAAAAGCTTTTCCAAACTGGAGGGAAACAAGGAAGCTGCAGGATGCAAGTCAATGACAAATGAGAGAAAAAATGTTAACTAATCTTAACATCTGGGTGTTGATTCAACAGTAATGACTTGAGTAGACAAGCAGACCAATCTAGAGCCCCTGGTGACTGGAGGCAGCACTGCTGCTGCACTGCCTTGCTTCCTCCAGAGGTTTTTCTGGCTGTGCATTGAGGCAGAAAATGCCAAAAAAACACCACACCCCACTATTCGAAAACCCTCCATAGAAAACCCTCCCTTTTGGTTGGTGTAAGTCCAGGATCCAGGCAAACCCAGGGTGGAAGCAGAATAATATTGGCTCCACCCACGGGAATGCCACAGCCTGCTCTCCCTGCCATACCAGCATCTGATTGGGACACCAGTGCAGTTCTATGGTGGCCTGGACTTCCGACTTTTGCCAGTGTATAGCTGAGGGATGGCTGGTAGCTGGTGCCTTTGCCCCCTCCACTGGCGCGAGTGCCCCTTTCTCAGGCAGAGGGGGCAAATGTGTGAGTGCTGCTCTGCTCCATCTCCTCAAGATGATTTGGCACCCCTGTCTGTATTAGACAATTAAAGTTTAAAGTTTTAACTGATATTTGTATGTTTTTGTATATATATCTTAGCATTGGTTTAAAGTAAATAAAGTGTTTTAATGATGTGGTTTTTTTATTTTAAAACATAATTTCATTATATATGTTTTCAATTTGTTAGCTGCCTTGGTGTTTTTAAGAGGGCAGAAAGGTGGGGCATTTTGTAAAACAAATAAAAATAAATAAGTAAATACTTGTAGCTATTAAGAAAATATTAACAGTGGATCATTGCAATCAACTGAAAATACAACAAACGTTTCTAAATAGTTCTCTGTAAAACGGAGTTGTTCCGCCGGGCCTTTGGAGAGACCAGCCGCTGAAATGGTGCCCCCCCCCCCAATTGGCCTTTCATCTTGGCCATTATCAAATGTGACTCATCACCCTCCTCCCCCTTTTTTGGGGAGAATTTTAAAAATGGGGTTAGTCGGACGCCTCTATTATTACTTTTACTGCTATTGTTATCGCTGTTTTAAAGATTTTATAATTTGTCTATTTATATTTTTTGTTGTACACCGCCCAGAGCCCTCCGGGGATGGGGCGGTATAGAAGCTGTAACAATAAATAAATAAATAAATAAATTTCAGAATTTCTATTTCAAAATCTCAGTATTTTTCCTTGTGACAGACCCCTTCACCCTCCTAACTTTCTAAGGCAGGCTAAACACACTCTGACTGAGCTGATTAGATTTCTTGCCTTTTCTTAGTGACTGAGCTGTTTTGGAACATATTGTGTGAGGTAATTTATAACTGTATAGCTCAGCCCTATAACTCTACAGAAGGTGGGAAAAGCCTGTTATTTAACCTTTGTCAAATCTCCCTTATCAAGGCACCAAAGAATAATGAAGCAGATTCAGAAAACAGAAGTAGAATTTATTAAACAGATGAGATGGAATAGGAGAAAAATGGATGAAAAGTAGGCAGTAAAAATATATATATACAACTTCAGTTGACATCAGTTTCAGGCACAGGCACAAGTTTTAATTAGGCTTTATTAGTTTCACTTGCTTAGATGTTCTAGAGCTTTTTGCTTCAGATAGTACAGTTTGATGTTACTGATGTTACTGGCTAATGGATTAAGACTGACCTTGTGTCCTAACAGGCTGATCCCCTTTCACAGTATATACATACAGCCTTGACTATGTTAGCTATCCAGCTCAGACATAAGTATCACACCTGAAGAAAAACTTAAAGCAAAACCATAATACAGATGGCATCTATCCTAGATTGCATCTATCCCAGAAGATCTATTCCTAACCCTGTTTATATTGTTGGTCACTTAAAGTAAGTCAGTGCTCTACCTCATCACCTTTGACCACTCAATATAATATCCAGTTGTCCTTGCCTGGGTATTATTTGCTTCCTCAGCTCTCACTAAAATTAATTCTGTCAAAGAGATAACCTTCTTTCTCTCTGAGTCATCCAATTGCTACAACAATTAGAGTGCAGGTTAACATACCCAATCAGGGTGCTTCCTTGTTCCTAAGGAATTTATTCTTCACTCTGATATGTGAACATCCTGTCTTCAGACAGACTTGCACTCCCAGGCAGGACCCAATACCCCCCTACCAATTCATTAGATGTGCTGATGAATGACTGGCCTAGCTGTCATTCTGACACCATCAACAGATCACTCCCAGACGTCCTGTTTGCCCCCCTTCCAAATTAGCCCCCTGGTATACTGCAGGGCTAAGGGAGAAGAAAAGGGAGCTTAGATGACTAGAGTGAGCTTGACGGCAGAGTCACAAGAAAGTTATAAGAACATCTTATAGAGCTCTTGTAAAGCCCTTCACCTTCAACTTTTAAAAATGTTAAGTAGATCTAGTTATGAATATCCTAATATACCTTCTGTTTTTACACTTCTTTCCTTTCTACTGACTATTCTAAAAAAACCTTTAGCAGTTATTGGAAGCAAAACCCCAACAGTGCTTCCTGTTGGTGGTATCATCTGGGACCACTGAATTTCAGTTCTTGTTTCAGTGAAGCATAAGCTAAAATTGACTAAAGATCACCTAGGCAAATTCCAGATTTATGTAAAGCTTTGTCATGGCACACTGAGATAAGGAGGCAAAACAACTAAGTTCATTTCTTGTCCCAAGAAATTTACTCAAAATGCAACGCTGGAGAACAACAGGAAAATTGTATTTTGATTATTAAGGTTCAGTGAAGTAATGCCCAGCATATGGCTCCAAGACTATCACCATCTGAAGAGCCATCACCTTTGTGAGTAGAAAACCATATCTAGAGTGAAAGACTAATTGTAAACTGAATATGAAGCATTAACTATAACATTATAGAAGAAGATCTTGGGCCAAATTAGACATGATGATACAAGATACATGAATGAAACTCCTGCTATTTTTAAAATTTTCATTGAATCAGTATGGAGTCTTACACATATCAAGGTTATGAGGAGGACAAGTTCACTTTGAACTGTATTGTTTTTTATAGTCTAAATTGCCCTACTATCCAGTTTGCTATTTGTTCCCTGTGGAAAAACATGTGGATAATTCTCCACTCTTTGTAGTGTCATGCAACATCAGGACTTGTATGACTTTAATTTAAGGTTTCAAAATATCAGGTTAGCTCTCCCATCATCACATCTAACTTAGCCGCTACAAGGATGTTGAAACAGAAGATTCTAATAATTCCTTTGCCTAACAGAAACAGTGGAGACAATTATAAAAATGGGTCATGGTTTCTAATAGAACATAGTCAGCACAGACACTAGCAATGTCATTAGCAACTTACCAAGCAAGCCTACTGGAATTTTGAGAACAGACCACTTTTACTGCAAAAGTCAAGGTGGAAATCCTGAAACCACCTCCTTAATCAGATAATAATTTGTCCATGACAAGCAGAATACTCTTGCATCCTTTTTCCACAGATCCCATGTACATAAAAGGCAATGCAAAATATCAGTTCATCATATAACCTCCTATATATGTTGGGCTAGATATGCCTTAAATATGCCCCTGAGCTATACCTTGCTGTACATCTTCAATGTAGCACTTGAAGTCCTTTAGCACTAAACATCTTTAGTCTCATTTTTAAGAATCCCTCCTATACTGATGGGCAGCATCTGAACAGGATCCATATTTTAAACCCAGCCCCTAAGAAAAAGTACAATAATTTATATCTGGCGAGGGAAATTTGTTATACCACAGAAAACACTTTCATATTGGGCTAAATTTGGGTTGAATCTCACCTAAAATGACTGATGTGAATGACAAAGGCAATTTTTGCTGATTCTCAGCTTCCATGGCAGACCATCCAAGTTATTCATAAGGGGAGATCCCCTGTCATCCACAAGTGGCAATGGGGGGGGGGGGGAGGTTCAGATACAGTAGAAAAGGGAGGTCATACATCTATAGATGGAAAATATCCTGCTGCTACAGAAATTTTACAAGGGATCCAGCCTTCAGTTTAATAGCATTTGACTGGGACAAGTAATTCACTTCAGGTCATCAGTCTCACCCAGTATTAAATCCTGGATTACAGATGTTATATGAGAGCTGACTTGCCATTAAACAGCAGTAGTAGTAGTTTATGTGAACAACTTACCACTGAACCTCATTTAGCCAAAGGTGGTGAGAGGGTTGAAAAAGGTCAGATAAGGAGAAATACTATATTGCTCTAGATTCAGGTATATTTATGTCAGTGTTAAATATTTGGTTAAAAACTGGAATACCTAAGTAAAAATAACTTGTAAATAAATTGGCATTTCTAAAAAAGCTGAAAAAAATAAAATAGACTTTTTTTAAAAAGTCACTCTCTTTTAGTTCCTTTTTGTGGGGAAATGTTTTTTTCAGTGCACAGATGTGGTTATGTCATGTTTCCACTGTATTTTTCATTCAGTACTTGGGCTGTATTTGTGGTTTCCCTTATTTGTGACAAGTCTGGTAACTGGAGCCATTTGTAACTGAACAAATAATATCAAATCTGAATACTTTATAAATATTTACATTATTTGATGTGACTCCTTGCACATCAAATGCAAAGTAGAAGCAACAGCAAAAAAAAATCCCATGCACAAATAGAACCTGTGTTACCTTATAATAAATATTTACTGTTTAGCTGACTAAAGTTCCCATAATGCTATGTAGGGAAGTCAGCCGCATTGTTTCTGACAACATGTCTACATTAAAATACTGAAAATGAAAATATTTGAAAATAAAATGAAGCATATTATGGAACGATTGATGCCAAGGGATATTGTAACATGAATGATTCCTTCCTTCCTTCCTTCCTTCCTTCCTTCCTTCCTTCCTTCCTTCCTTCCTTCCTTCCTTCCTTCCATGTGGAAGGTGAATTACACAGAAGTTTGGGATTTTCTGATACAGCTGCAGAATTCATTGGAGTAAGTCTGGAAACAACACAACCCTTTACACCCTTCTTTTTCGTCCTTTCCCCTTTCCTATAATTGCAATTGCTTTGTCTGTCCCTCACTTGTTTCCTGTGTTGACTGTGGAGTCAACAGAAGAACAACCCTGGCCTTGATTTTTAATTTTTTTAAAAATCAAGAATGTAAGAAAGCTCCAGAATGAATCATTTCCAATTTTTTTGTTTTAAAAAATAATCTTTCATCATTTGGATTCAGAAATATGCCATCAAAAGAAAATTAAAGCATCACTGGAATTATTAAGACAAAATCCATCAAACCCTGTTTTGAAATTTGTATTTGTACCTGCAAGAACAGAATTTCTAAAGTTGACTTTTCTTTATTTGATAATTTCTTTATTTGATCATTTTTGTCTGCTAAACTGACGTCTGGGAGCAAAGTAAGGATATACAAATCAGATTTGCATTTTTGAACCTTCTTGGCTTCTACTCAAACTCCCTAAGAATTTATCTTGATTGGTTCAATTTTTAAATACATTTTGCCCCTAGACTTACAATATTATGCAGACGTACTGATATATATTCATTCGTTTTCACAGGTAAAATTTAACTTCAAGTGGTCTAACTGAAGGCAATTTTAAATGGGAAGCAGTTTCAGAGGCTGTGTATTAAGAATGGAAGATAGGATTACCAACCCAACTAGCAAAACTCCTGGTTATTTGGGTGCAGTGCCTGCGGAGAGTAGAGTCTGTAGGATGCTGCAGAGAGCAATCCTCTCTCATGTTATTTAACATCTATATGAGACCCCTGGCACAGGTGGTCTGGAGCTTTGGGCTGGGTTGCCATCAATATGATGATACCCAAAGTTTTCTGTTGATGGAGGACCAGCTGGCAGCCACCCTGACGATTTGGCTCAGTGTCTGGAGCTGTGGTGGGATGATTAAGAAACAGCAGACTGAAGTTAAATCCACCAAAGATGGAGGTTCTGTGGCTGGGGCAAGGGGCTGCAACTGCTAAAATTGGATGGAATGACTTTAACATCTGCCTTTCCCATCAAAAGTCTGGGTGTGACTCTGGAGTCTTCCTTATCCATGGAGGTCCAGGTTGCACATACTACCAAAGTGGCCTTTTTCATCTCCAGTGCTAGACAGTTGGCCCTCTATCTGTTTTGCTTGGATCTTGCCACAGTGATCCATGCAACGGTCATCTCCAGGCTGGATTACTGTAGCTCACTCTATGCTGACATACCCGTGAGATTGCTTCAGAAAATTGTACAATTTAGAATGTGGCAGTGAGAATCCTTACCAGGGCTCTGAGAAGTGAATACATTAGACCTGTGCTCTGCCAGCAGCACTGGTTGCCAGATGAATTCTGGATCATCTTTAAGGCCTTGCTGTTAACATTTAAGGCTTTGAGTGATCTGGGAACTTCTTGTTTTTGAGATCATATCTTCCCATGGAGGACGCTTCGTTCTTCCAGTGGTAATCTTCTAGTGGTCCCTAGACCCAATGACATTTGTCTGACCTCAGCCAGAACCAGGGCCTTTTTGGACCTGGCCCCAGCCTGATGAAACGCTCTACCAGCTAACATCCAGGCCCTGCAGTATCTTAACCAGTTCCTCAGGGCCTGCAAGATAAGGATGTTCTGCTAGACCTTTGGCTGAGGAAGCCATGGGTCCACTCCATTCCATCTTGCTGACCTCCTTAATTTATCTCCCCCTCTTTCCCAGTCATGATAGTTAGTGGTTGTATGTGTAAAATACAAGGATCTGACAGACACTTGATTAGTTGTCATCAATAATGAAGACTGTATTTTAAAGTTTTGATGTTCTGTGTTTTTGTTATTGAAATTTGATTTTATGAATTTGATGTTACTAAATTATGTCTGTAAGTCACCCTGAGCCCAGCCTTGACTGTGAAAGGGTGGTGTACTGTGAAAGGGTGGTGTATTAAATTTAATCAAATAAATAGAGGGACCTCACCACAGTCATACTTTCTTAATCTGTCATTTTCTCCGAGGGGACTGGACTCTGTAATCTGCAGATCAGTTGTAATTGTGGTGTGGGAGAACTTCAGGCCCCCACCTGGAGGCTAGTAACCCTAGCACTGGAAGAGCAGGAGGAAAAAAGTGCAACTGTTTAGCCGGTTCCTTTCTGGACATCTGTCTACACAAACTGCAGGATGTGCAGCCAGGTATTTACCTGAACCATATTCCATTTGGAAATACAGTGAATGCTCTGAATCCAAACAACATTGCTTCCAACAGGAAGAAACCTTCCAATCTGGCAGTTATATTGGAACCTTGTCTGTTTTACACAGAGGTGACCAAAAGGTTCAGCAGTGGTTGCTGTCCAAAATGTTGCAGTGCATTAATCATTCCATGATTTCCAGGCCCAGTAATTGGTAATGAGCAGCAGCTGTTTGTGGTGTACTGACTCAACTTCTCTCACATGAGCACCGTGGACAATGGAAAAATAAGGATTAAAGCTAGCTGTGAAACAATGCACCCAGTCTCTCCGAACTCAGATTTTTCTGACTGATTGCATCATGCGAAGTTTTTTCAAATATTTCTATATCAAAGGTTGTAACAAAGAGGCATAAAATATTGAAGCAAAATTAATATTAAAATTGTCACCTTAAAATTTATCTATAGACCTTGTGTTTTAATTTCAAAATGTTTCATGTTTGAAATTTGGGATCATTCAGTATTTGAATTCAAGCTTGCAGTTTATGCCAAAATTTGTGTTTGCATGTGATTTAATTTTAGCTTCAATTTTAGACTTCCTTTGTAATTCTGGGGTCCCCCTAAAAGAGCATCCTATCCTATATCTGCCAACAACATAAAGCTTGGAGTAGCATTATTTGAAGGATGCAGAATTGGCACTGAGAGGATCAGGGGGTTTTTTGGGCAGTCATTCTAATGCTGTGCAATGCCTCCTAGTGGAGACACACATTTGCCTCCAGAAGCAAACGTCATGATTCTTCTGACAGGGCAATGAAAATGAAGTTGCTGCATAATGATCTGAAGCAAAAGGCTGCTTGAAGGAAACACTTTGTTCTGTAAGGGGCCTTTGATAATGAACTGCAGCTTTATTGATACATATGCTGTGGATCCTTAATTGTTATCTTTGTTTTATTGTGATCTTATCATGGTTCCATGCATTGATTTTATTGCGAACTGCTTTAGAAATATTTGTTAAAAGTGATACATATACATAATAGAAGTAACTGGCCCTGGCTGATGTGTGCTTCTGGAATCGTTCCCCTTTTCCCATCCATAGAAGCCTTATTGGTTCTTATTCTCATTTCTTCAGTGTCACAGGTAAATTTGAGTGGGGCAGTCTAGATAAATCTTTTAACTTTTTTCATTTACTACATTTTTATCTTAAGGGGCTTATATCATTTGCCTCCCCTCCATTTTATCACAAAAAAACTGTGAAATAGATAAGACAGTGTATGTGAAACTAGTCCAATATCACACAATAAACTGCCATGAAAGAGTAGGGATTTGAATGTGGGGTTCCAAGATCCTATTCCAGTATTCTAATTTCTGTATGGCCCTTTCCGCACGGAGGTGGAACGCCGACCCGACGCCGCCGGGACCATCCGCATGGACGGTCCCAGAAAGAACCGGGAAGACGGCGCCGCTGGGCGCCGTCGCCCGGTCGACTTACCTGCTCTCCGGCCCTCCGGCGCGTTGCCGGGGCCTGGGGACACGCCTCCCCTGCCCTGCACACCTGCTTCCACATCGCAGAGCAGTCAGGCGACAGCGGGCTGGCTAGGCCTGAAGGGAGGGAGTGGGGGGGAAGTGCCTGGAAGCCGCTGTCGTTCGCACGGCAGCAGCTTCCAGCCGGCGTTTCCAAAAAACCATGCTGGGGAAGCGTGGTTTGGAAACGCCGGCTTGGTGCCGGTCAGGTGGCGCAAGGGTGGCGCAGCTGCGAAGCAGCTGCGCCCCCTGTGAGAATGGCGGCCTGGGGATGGCATTTTTGCTGTCCCCAGGCCGCCATATTCCGCCCGTGCGGAAAGGGCCTACCAGTGGTTCAAGTTATTGCTCCAGATTTATGAAATACTTTTGCAAGGCACTCATACATCTTTCTTATTTACTCTACAATGGCAAAGTAAAAATATGTCTTACTAGGCATGCAGTGGGTGACCGCTCATGAAACTGCTATAGTCTTGACTTAGTTTTCAACTGCAATGGAAGCTCTCTCATGCTGTTCTGCCTTTTAAAAAAAAGATTTTGTATTTTATTTTTGACGGTTTTATTTTAACTCTGTAAGGCTGATTCTGCATGGGCCAAAAACAGTGGTGTGAAAATGGTGTGAAAACAGTATAAACCCTTTTACACCATTTCAAACCCCTTCACACCATTTTCACACCGTTTTCACACTGCTGTTTTTGGCCCATGCAGAATCAGCCTAAGTTATCTTGAGTTGGATTTAATGTAAACAAATGCAACACTATAAGCAGCATTCCTCTCAGTGCTAGCATCACTATGGTGTTATTAATTTGTGTCAGGATGGAACACCACTACCATTTACTTAAGATATCATTCCTGTTGGGTGTTGGAGAACTTTTCCACTACTAAAAAATAACCACATTGTACCACAAATGCTGGATAATCAAAGCAAGATTAATGGCCAAGCTCAGAAGGCAACATTACATAGAAGGTGGCTTTTGTATGTGTATTGCCAGTGGGGTGGACAACCACACGTGACAGCTGGGACAGCAATATAAAGAGCTCTTATGACTGTTAGAGGTTTGAGTTCATGAACTGAGGAGGAGCAAGTCACAACCTACACATATTTCCCTTTCTGTGCCAATCTGATGGTGGTCAGGGGGACTTTGAAAGTACATACTGTACTGTAGATCAGGGTTCAGGAATTTGCATGACCAGAGTTTAAAGTTCCCAAAATGTAATTACAACTTTTGCTTTCCAAATAGTTATTACATACAGAGGGAAAAATTCCCTATGTATGTTCATATGAAATCATAAAAATCTAGTATTATTCTGTCACTGATTGTGATAGTTGGGCTACTAAATGGGTGCTGACAGTCTTTTGGTAGCCTTCCATCTCCATATGTAGACAGACAACTCACTTAATCAACAACACAAATGTGCAAGTCCAGGGAACTTGGGGCCCATAGGAGAACAAAACTCAGCCCACAGATCAGCTTTCGGCTATGTTTCTACCCACTAACTTCAAATTTTTTCTGTGATGCTGGAATTATGTATCTGCCTTAGGCCTCACACACACATAGCAAGGTTGCCCTAGAGATAGATACTCGAATGGCAATAGCAAAGTATTTATAGCATGAATCTTAGTGCCCCAGAGCAAATTGGCATTTGCCCTGGAGCAGTTTACATGGTAGTTGTTAAGGAGTAAATCGCCCCAGGGAAGTTGCTCTAGGGAAGTTGCTTGTGTGAGTGTCATTTGCAGAAGAGTCTAGTTGCCCCTTCTGTAGCATTTCAATCACCCTGAAAGCAAAATACTGAGTTAATTCCAGAATCCAGCTAACAAGCCACAGAATAAGTACTGTGCACTTATGAACTTTCAACTGACCCCTGAACCTTGCAACAGAGAACTGCCTACATAATGCATGGATCTGGGTGAATGTCCTTCATCTTCTTCACATACTATTTGCCTTTGGGCCACACCATCTTCCTTGTATCCAGCTAGCCAGTGCAGCAGATTGCTTTTGACACTAGTTGATCTGGAAATTATTCATATCAATTATAGTTCTAAATCAAGAACTTCAGTATTGCATTTCATACTTTTCTCCTTCTGGAAAAAAAAAATCAGATGACCACAAATATTCACCCCTTCATTTTGTTGAAAGCCTATCAGACAGAAAGGAAGAAAAATGTACAGTTAAACTACAGATGTCTCTTTCACCTCTCAACTGTGGCTTTCCTTCCTTCCCTCACTTCCTAACTCTTTTTTCTCACAGAAAACTTTTGCAAATCTTTTCCCTTGAGACACCCAGCTGAGCTCCTCCTACAAGTTCTTTCATTCCCCTGCTGTCAGCTCGAACCCTGCTGATTATGTGGGTCTGATTTTGCTTGCATGAAAAACTGATTCGATGCATTCGTATTCCTCTAACCACAGACCCTTGTATCCCCTTCAGTTCCAGTTTCACTAAAACAGGCCTAGTCTGTGTTTATTTAAAGCTTATTCATCTTCAGTGTGAACAGTAGATGGGAATTCACAAAGATGTCTGAGGAGGTGGGAACCACTGGGTCATTTTAAGAGCTTTATTCTTCTTCCTATCTCACTTAAGAGTACATTTGATTCAATCATAAAATACCTCACAATTATCTTAAACTCAGGAAGAAAGATTTAAAAGGGAAGGTAGTGACAAAAATGAAGAGCCTTGTGACACTGACAAAGTTATTACAACATGAACTTCCGTAGATAAGAAACTAATTCATCACATGAATGCTATATGTGTCAGTATTTAAGACATGGTAGCCTCTGCTTGTCTTTATTGCAATGCTTCCTTTTAGGAATATTTTGCCAGTTGTGAGTCGTCAATTATTTGGTGTATCTGAATGCGTTCAATTGTGCATTCTACTTCTCTAAAGGCGTCATTAGAAAGGGGTCCCTGAACCTTGTTCATTCAGTTTCTGTACCTTGTAATCTTCAATAGTACAAATTAATTTGGCATGTGTTTAGCTGAATACTGATCTGATGTGCTATTGTGGTCAGAGTATTGGTTAAAGTCAGAGTATTGGTTAAGAGCCTCTACTTAGCTATGAAGCTCAATGGGTGACCATGGGCAATTCCCCCCACCCTTAGCCTACCACACAGATTCACTGTAATGATAAAAGATGGGGGTGGGGGGGACAAGCACTGTCTTCAGTACCTAGGAGGAAAGATAGAATAAAAATGTGATTGAGACAGAGGCTCCATCAATATGAATGAAAGAGATGTTAAAGTAGTTTTCCAGTATTTGGTGCCATATTAGGTAGGAGGAACAAGCATGTTGAAGTCTGTGTGATGAATATCCAGGCTGAAGAAACCAGGTACTGAGGATGTGAATCACTGATGAAGAACTCCCACAATGATTGTGGCATTGGGAGCTGTAGTAGCCTGCCCAGTTACAAAGACTATAGCTCAGGTTTGAAGGGTAGTGATGGAAGTATGGATGAATTGTTTTCCTTGCATGGTTTTGTTGATATATTAATCTCTGTGGTTGGAAGAAAAACTCAATAACTCATCATGAAACCACTACAGGAAGGAAGTACTCCTTCTGGAATATGTAGTTTACACATGCCTGAGACCATTTCATGCAATTAGAAGTTTGTAGTAATTGTTATATTCAGAGGATAATTCTGGAAACTAATTGTTCACGTTACCAGTTGGAATATTTAAACAGAGAGTAATCTGGATCATTCCAATTCTATTTTATTCTGCTTATGATGAAATAGGTTTATGGGACAGAAGTCAATAGGTGAAGCTTTTACTTAGCACTGCATCCTCGAGGCAGGTTAAAACTATACTGTTATTTGGCAAAGCTACTGAAAGAACAAAATCCTTATGCAGATGTTTTAAAAATTGCATAGAATCAAAAAACAGAGCAGGTTCTTGGCAAAAAAATCCTGCCCCTGAATTCCATACACTGAAATACGTACAGAATCAAGGTTCATATTTTATGCACATGTAACTCGTTTATTATGTATTTATTCCATTCAAATGCTGCCTTTCTATTCTTTCTCCACTTTCCTGCATATACCAAAATGCACTTGTAGCACTAACACAAATACGACTTGTAACTACTCAGACTCTGTCAATGCAGATCTGATCGATACATGATGGCTGGAGCAGTTAGGAGGAGTGATCTTCATTTCTTCTTCCCACACCTATACACTGGTCCATGTCACGCATTAATCAACATAATTTTTGAATGTCTGAGTAGGGATAGGATACTTCATAAAAAGGCAGCTATCTTATGATGAAAAGTAGAACTGCCTTGTTATTACTGTCTGAAAAGTGCAGTGTATGTATTATTTACCTCCCTCCCTCCCTCCTTCCCTCTTCAGCTATCCATAGAAGTGCTCTGTATGTGAAACCCTACACACACAGCTGCACTCCTGACCAACTTTCACAAAGTTCTGGACAGATTGTGAAAGGTTAACTTGCAGTGGCATGTACAGTATGTGAGCCAGATGTTACTGCCATCTCTGTATTTGTTCCCATGCAATTAATTCCATTAATGAGAGATGTTATGGACTGGCGGACCAAGGAAGTGAAGTCATGTGGGAGAGGTTAAACAAAGGCCATTACTGACCTCCATGAGCTCAGTTTACACTCCTGCATGTTCCTGTTTGAGAACTGTAGAGTGTGGAGAAGTATGCTCACAAGGGCTAGGAATGTCTCCAGTTTCTGCCAGGTGCCTCTCAGAGATCCTGTGTAACACAGCTCTAAGAATTCTCCACAGTGCTTTTCAGGGTTTTATTATAGGAAAGAGGAAATAGCACATACATCTCATGAACTTCCAAGTGCCTAAAAAACTCACCCTGGTTATGAAGTTCGCCCAGCTCTCTCCCCCCAAACTCTCCCCTCAAGGATACTTTATTTCTCTCAACCTGGGTTTTTCAAAAATTGCTCCCCCCCCCCCCCCGAAGACAGGTTAAAGATTTCTCCTGTTTGCCTGTGTGAACAAAAGCAGGTAGGAGACGCTTTATTTCTCCTGCCTCCCAGCTCTTACTTTCTTTTTCATCACAGTTGAGCCTGCCATTTTCTGCCCTCTTCAGGAACCTCTGTCCCTCCTGCTATTTGCTGAAGGTTTGTAATGGAGGTTTCCTCTGGTTGCAGCTCATCTGTGCATCATTTCACTGTAAAATGTGCATGAATAAAGTTTGTTCTGCCTGATGATTCTGCACATATGTCCTTTTTCCCTTCTTTTGTTTTGTTTTGAGGGAGTTGTCTGCAAAGCAATGACACAAAGCGTGAATCAGCAACATGTTCATATTTGAGTTATCGTAGCTTCGCAGACATCTCTCTCTCAAAAAAAATGTGCATGGAATCACCAGGCAAAATTAACTTTATTCATGTACTTTTAACAGTGAAATCACATGTAGATGAGTTGCAAGCAGAGGAAACCTTCGTTGCAAACCTTCACCTAGTGGCTGGCAGGATGGAGAATCACAAACAAGAGAAAATGGTTGACACAACTATATGAAACTGACAAGAGCTCTGTTGGGTGGCAGGCAGAAAAAAAAGAACTATTTTGCCTTGTGACACTTTTTTTGTCTGTGCAGAGCAAACAGAAAAGGCCAAAATGGATCTTTTTCAAACATATGCAGGACATTTTATTTCTGCTGTGTGGAAAAGACCAACATTAGCATTCCAACACGCAGTGGAAGCTCAATTTTCTGAGAGAAAAGATGGGAAAAGCCACTCAAACATCCTTCGCAGTCAGTACTACATTAACCGATAGTGTTAGGAATGTGCAAAGGGGTAAATGTTGCACAAACTCTAATTTGACTGTGATATATTTGGGGTCATTTACTTCACAATCCTAACAGGCTGCTTTGAGTTCACTGACCCTTTTTCTGTTCCTCACCATCACTATTGCTACTGCTTTTGCTGCTAGGTTAACTCCAGAAAAGTAATTGCCACTATTTACTCTGGAAGAGGACAGTCAAATGAACTTCAGCAGCTGTTTGTCCAGCTGAGCAGGTAGTTTATGAGAAAGTAGGGATCAAACTCCAGAAGAACTTCCTGTGATATCAGGGATTTTTGTTGGAACTTCTGTATCCCATGAGGCTCACAGAGTGCAGGAGGTCTGCTTGATTGGCTGCCCAGTAGCTTTAAGTCAGCCGCAGGACCTCTCCCAGCTACTCAGCAGATTGCAACCACCTGCTTTAGCAGATTATAAAGGAAATAGGGCTAGCAGCTGCCTCTCTGCAGAAGCAAGGCATATTGTTGGTCTCATTGTTGCTCTGCCCTGAACTTCTGCTCAGTTACTGTGTTTTGGACTCTGACTCTGAGGCCCTTTCTGCACTGTGGAAAGGGCGCTTCCCCACCGGCAGGAATTCTGCCGGTGGGGAAGCGGGGGCCATTCGCACGAGAGCGTGCAAGCGGCCCCCAAAGAGGCCGGCGGAAGAGAGGCGGCTCCGCACGGAGCCGCCTCTTCCCCGTCCCTCTCCCACTCACCTCGTCGCCTCCGTCGCCCTGCTGGCCTCTGTAGACCCGCCCACGCTGCCCTCCAACCTCCAGGGGTCAGAGGACAGCGAGGGAGGGTCTACGGAGGCCAGCAGGGCGACGGAGGCGACGAGGTGAGTGGGAGAGGGATGGGAAAAACAGCACATTCCCGGAGGTGCCGTTTGCACTGCGCTGCCGGGAATGCGCTGTTGTTCCAAAAACCTCCCTCCAGGAGGGAGGTTTTTGGAGGCGGCCTGACACCACCCTGGGGGAGGGGGAGGGGAGCCAGGTCAGCGCTGCTGCGTTTTCGCAGCGCCACCTGTGCGAACGGCTCCCCGGGGTTGGCGTTTTTGCCATCCCCAGGGTGCCGTTTATGCCCTGTGCGGAAAGGGCCTCAGACTGCTTCTTGCACTACTCTTTTGGACTCTGTTGGACTCTTCATGCTTGACTCTGGACCATTTCTTCAGCAAGCCTTTATTGGCCTAATGGTCTGGACCATTTGACCTGTGCCTGTGTTCCCTACCCCAGAACTACCTGTTGCTCTAGTTAGTTGCCAGCCAGACTGCAACATGGTTGCTGATCTAATTACCTTAATGTATTGACTTAATTGTTTTGATAACTCTTCTTAACTCTTAGAAGGAGAAGGATAAAAGTAGATAAGCATCCCAATCCAGAGGGGGGGAAGACAGCAGAGAGGTGGCTAGGGATGCTTCTGTCATGCTGCCTCCAAAGAAGTAACCAGTGGCACAGGCACTGGGAGAGAAGTAACTTCTTTCTCCTCTGGGAAAGCCCATAGATGCAAATGATGTACTCCACCATCCATGCCAGGTTCCTTCATCACGGCACCCTACCACCAAGTCAAGTCCCTCTGTGCTGCCATCTGTGCTAATGTTTTTATCAAAAAATAAAATAATTTGTACACCTAACAAATAACAGATTCCATCAGGAGCACTCCTCAGATCAGATAATAACTACTATTTTATTTTATTTTTACTCTTGTCTTTCTTGCAAACCCCTTAAGGTGGATTATAGTGTGTGAAGGAACCTCATCTTGAACTTCATTTGACAGCAGCCAATCCATGGGTAATGACGAACGGTGCGGTAGGCAGTACGGTGCTTTGTGCAGAAGCTAACAGACCTGGCCTGAAAATTCATTGAGTGTGCTTTGGTCAGTCATTCTCTCAGCCCAATTTATGTCACATGGTTGTTGTAAAGACATATTGGAGGAAGGGACCCATTTATGCTGCCCTGAGGAATCAGAGGATATAAATTTACAGCATACAAAATTATTTATAATTCTAGAACGGCCTTAACATTAGAAACTTAGGCAAATTTCAAATACAGTCTATAAGACTTTACCTGCAACAGTTGATCCGGTAGATGTACACATATTTTTGCATACATTTTGGTTTGTGCTACAAACAGATCTCTGTGATTTTTCTGATGAGTTTATAATCTAACATTCAGGTTGCAGTTTTCTTTTACATTTTCTGACTTCTAATCAGCATGTATTGCTGGTCCCTATCTCAAGCCTATTCGGAGCTAAAGGGTATTCTAATATCATTCAAAGACATACCTATTTCAATTCAGATATGCATTTAGCCTGTTCATCTCATTTAGACTGCCTGTACCTTTTTAAGGGTTTCTTCAAGGGAGCAACAAAGTTTTGAACAGTAAGGGAATATTTTTATAATTCTTGATGGCCCTTTGCTTTCAAATACAAGACCCAGCCATTTTCAAAAGCCCCCCTGAAGTGCACAGGCACATGTCTTGACTCTGGAGTAGGAGAGGGATTCTATTTCAACAGTGCTTAAGCAGAGGAAACACCCAATTGATTCAGAAGCACAAGTGTGAAATAATTTACACAGCCAAGAGCCAACGGAGGCCATAGTGCCACTATTCCTGAAGTGCCCATGCCTGAAAACAAGCCCAGCTGGCCATTTATAATCATTTCCCACTCTCTCACTAGGAAAACACCACATTTGTCAAAATCTTATGCTGATGCTTTCAGATTTAGTTCATTAGCTCTCATTGTGTCAACAGGAATAGATCGTTTCGAACAAGCACCAAACAGCCTCCTTGTGCTTTTGTGATTATGTGTCAGCACCTTTCCAGCAAATGAGTTTCCCTCTCTTAGTTTTCCTTATTAAGGCAACTTAATGTCAGTTCCAAAAGAGAAAAATGGGAGGCCAAGGACAAAGACAATGCTTCACCCTAATAAATTGTGGAATAGATAACAAACACTGAGGGAAGCCAGCATTATGGCTCAACATCCAGGACTGTAAGACCCCTCTGATGACATTATCCAGGAAATTATTTTCAACTAGTTCAATAGCTGGTCCGGATGATGTGGGAATCCAATATGTTTTGGTTGTTGACAATGTTTAGCCTGCTGTCAAACTGCAATTCACTGAGCTCGTATGAAAATTAGATGGAATGTCACAGAAATTCTAAGTTCATCAACATATTGGAATGCAACATTTTTGGAATTTGAAATATTCTTCGTGACTTTTGATATGTTATTTTTGGGATTCTGTGGGATTCAATAAAAGCTTCTAGGTCCTGCTTAGGAGGGGCGTAGGGGGAGAAAATGACACCCAGGGCAAAATGGTGCTTGGGCACCTCCCCTGCGATCCAGCCCTATGGTCCTGCCCCCACAGCCCTGCCCCTCATCCCCTCCCCCACTTACCTTTCTCTGCCTGATGAAAACAGCTTTCTTCCGGCTGAATATGGGCCAGGCTGGTGGGGGCGGGGGTGGGGCCAGGCCTGGCCTGGCAAGGTGGGGAAAGTGGAGAAGGGGGTAGGGGGATGATTTTCCATCCCCACTGGCATGCGCCCAGTGCACAGCACCCCCATTCCCTTATAGCTACGCCTCTGCTGCTTACTTTTCCTGTGATGGTCCCTGCAAATGGTTTGGCACACAAAGCCAGGTCAGTTATGGCACAAACCAGACCTCCAGACCAGTTGCAAAAGAAGCCATGGGGATATTGATCATGGCCCAGAGAAAGGAGAGAATTTCCTCCCATTCGCTCTATTAATTTTAATTTTTCAAATTAAAAACAGCTCTATCAACCAGGCAATATCTGATAGATTTCACATCAATAATTGTTTGCAGGATTGCTTTTGCTCCCCCTGATGTTAGAACAAGATGTTTGATAGATTATGAAGGGAAGAAAGAGATGGACTGAAAAATCCAGTGAAAGCATATTATGAACATGATGGATCTGGAATTCCTGGAATCAGCATAAGGCAGAGTTCTGGCATCCATATTTGTGCTGTAGTCAACTAGATGTACAGGTGGAAGAATTCTGATACATGCATACTACAACTGTGATAAGCAAATTAAATATTTTTCCTTCTCAGCTGTCTCTCACTTGAATTTTTCTCATCTCATGTCAGCTTGCTTGAGAGGGACCAATCTCAGCTGTAGTTCAGCTCTGTCATTGATTAGGCTGAGCTACCATATCTTCAGTTCCATCTAATGTCAAGGCTGGAATTATAATTGCAGGTTGCATGTTTGTACATCCCCATTATCATGCAGAAGAGGTCTGAGAGCAGGTTATCCTCATGGCTATGCTTGGATTATTGAAAAGCAATTTGTAGGGAAAGTCTACAGGGAAAAGGTATTTCACCTCACTAAGCCCCCTCCTCCCCCCAAACCCCAACATTCTGATGATAGATAGCTTGAGGTCTCTGAAGCAAACATTTTTAACAAGATCTATTTTAAAAATCACTTAGCATATCAACAGCCATCTCTCTAATGCATGTGCTGCTGATGGCAATATTAGCTTTTGTGACATGTTGTTGTAACAAAGTGCTGTTGTAGGATATGTTGCCTCTTTCTGCAGGCTCAAGAGGAAAATTAGAAAAGATCTAGCAATCTAGCTAACGGGTAGTTCTTCTAGCCAATGGAGACTATTTCCTGCAGCCTCCACACATAAAAACTCTGGTACTAATTTCAGTCATTGCAAGAGAGACATTAACAGGGCAGTCTTAAGCAGAAGTCAATGGGTTTAGAAGAATGTAATTCTGCTTAGGATTGTATTGATGGAAACAAAAAGATTTTAAAACACAAATGGCCCATATACTTTGTTGCTGTGTGCATTGAATGTGGCTCATTAGATGACTAGTTATAATGCAAGCAGAAGGAGAAAGAGGATTCTTGTGCATGTGTTCATATACATATGCCCATACTTCACACATTTCTCTTGCTCTGCCAGGTGTGCGTCCACATCATCTCAAAGGCATTCATTGAACTCATCACACATCTTCCATGGATGCAGATACAACCACACCCTCAAGCACCAGGAGGTAGGAATGAGACTCACTCTTACAGCTCCTTCTCCATTTCGCCTTTGGTCAACGTGATTAAGCTTCTCATTATCATTTATTTTTTCTGTCCTTATGTGATTTCTTCCCTGATCAAGGGCTGTTGAGGCAAAAATATGTGTGGATCATAGAAACTGGTGAACAGGACTGTGATAGGAGCCTGATGCCTGAAAGCAATCCAGCAGTTTCTTGCAGTTAGGATTTCAGATGCGTAAGGAAAACTTTTGCAAGCTGCAAGAGATGCCCGTTTCATTTCGGTGGTAGAAGAAAATTAGTTATGATTCATTGGCATTAAGCAGGTTTCCTTTTTTTTTTCTGTTGAAATGTTGGATGTTCTGGCCTAACCCGAACTTTGGACCAAGGCAGTAGTGTGCAGTCCAGGGGACCATGCAGAAGAAATCCACATATGCTCTTGAGGCATTTTAGAGTTTTTCCCATTGGAAGCTGCCAACTGGCTGGATCACACTTTTTCCTGGGGCGCAAAATCAAGCCAACTAGAGGTGCTGCTATAGAAAAGACTGGAGAAAATCCATATGTGAGTCTCTTTTGGCAGACCTTATGATCATAGTTAAAAAGACAGTGGAAAATAATTCTGCACACTTCAAGAGTGACTACCAAAGCCAATATTTAATCCACTGTTAAAAAGCAAATGCATTCAGACATCACCAGATCCATCCAGAGTACCTGCAGGTTTAGTCAAGATGCAAAGTTAGTGGACTCTACAGATAATGAAAACTTTCTGGAGGCTGGGTTATAAGAACAGCCTTGGAATACTAAGATCTCCCCCCCCCCCCTATTTTTGGTTTGTCAAAGGACTCTTTCATAGGAATAATTCCATTAAAAACAAAATATATCAGTGGACTAGTAATACAGCTAAAGAGGAAGCCATTAAATGGCTTTTATTAGGTATGGTTTCAACTGCACTAGAAAACAGCAGGATTCATAATCCCATCTTAAGCAAAGTTATACTCGTCTATGCCCATTGACCTAGTAAAGTAAACATGTGGGAGGATATGTCATGACCTTATTCACCCGAAGGAGTTTAACAACATCTTTTTACATATACCCTGCATGTTCTGACGAAAGCCTTCTCTTCTTGATTTACCATACAGTGTTTTTCTGCCACTACACACTCCATTTCTTTCCCCTAGTAGGGATTAGCTTTTGAGGGATGGTTCTAAAAGGTACACTGTTAAGTTTCTAACCCCCACTTATTCTGTGTGAGTGGTGTGGGTGGGAGGTATGCCCAGTACCCATTCCTTTTAATACCAGTAGTGTTACATAAGTACTGATATTCTGAGATATCACTGGGATAGAAGAACTATACCATAGAGCAATTCTTTTATTTCCATCAGTAAACACAGATACATGAAATATACCAATAAATGCAGATAATTTATATCATAAATCAAACAATGAAATATTTCTGATTTCTTGTCTAGGTTTGCATTGTTGCAAATCTGTTCAGAAGGCTTAATAATTAGAAAGTTGTTTGGCTAGAAAAACAGAATAGTCACATCCTGGTATGAAAGACAGACAACATTCACCAGGGTTGGTTATCTGAGCCTGATTCCCTACCTGACTATTTGCCTCTCTCTTACACTTACTCACATTAATGTGTGCAATTAATACACAACCCCTTTTTCAAAAAGTTATTTTTCATAGCAAAATTTTGTTTTGCCGCCAGAGGAGGGGAAAATGAGCTTGAGGATACGGAAAGACAACACAGACAACCACCATGTGTGGAGTAAAATTTGTCTACAGCCTGTTTATTGATATGCTGGCTGAAAGAAGCAGAGGCACAGCATAGAGCAAGGATCCAGCACTGGGCAGCACGTATGCTGTCCCCCAGTGACCGCTGGGCAGCATGTCTGCTGTTCCCCAGTAATAACCCCAGCCTGATGCATGGGAGAAAACACCAACACCTGGAGCAGCAAGGTAGTGGGAGCCGTCTGAGTGCTGGCCTCTGGATGAACTCCCCCTACTTCTAGGGAGCTTGAGCCACCCACAGCCCCCCTGGGCATGCAGTATACATGCTCACTACCACCCCAGGCCTCTTATGGAAGCCCTTGCCAAAAGGGGAGGCCTGGCACACAGGCTCTTCCTCCCCTGAATGGATTGGTCCCCATGCGCAACCCACCAAAGGCCACCTTGCTCCCCCCAAACTTTCTAAGCCAACAACCAATCACACAACACAGATCTGGTGCTGTGCAGCCAAAGGTCCATACCCCATTCTGACAGATGGATGCCATCATTCCAATATAGCACCAGAAGGAAAAACGAAATATCTAGGTAGGCAACGCACCTGTCCCCCAAAGATTGCACAATGTGTACCACTCTCTTATTGGTCCTGTGCCTGGCCAGGTCCACTTTCTCCAGGGCCAATGCCTCATGCCACACTTGATTCTCCAATAGGTGTGACAGAAAATAGTAGTTCCTGGTAACCAGTGCATTATGAATTCCAAGTCCAACACCATGCGGCGAGCCAGCAACACGCTCTTTTCTATGGACAGATCATTCTCTCCCAGCTGCATGATCAAGGCATGAGGTGGTCCATCCCTTGCAATTGCTCCAACCAGTATTGGCAGCAAGGCCTCCCAACGCATCCCTCTCTGTCCCATCCAAAACATGGTCACGTGGCTGGTGAGACCAAGTTCTCTCCCCTAACCAGAAGACGAGGCATACTTGGCAGCCCAATGGACAATGCTGTGGCCGACAATCCAGATAGTCCTGTGATGACCTGAAAGGACTGAAAGATGAGAAACATTAGTTCTCAAGTCAGGGGTGAACATATACTTGCAACAGCTGTGGAATGTTTGGTTTTTTGCTGGAGGACGTGTGTAAGTATAAGCTGCAGCAAGTGTAAGCTGGTTAGAAGAGAAGGTCCAGCAGCTTGAGGCACAAGTATCTACACTTCAAGACATTAGGAAAAAAGAAGATTTAATCGACACAGTGGAGCTGACAGTACTGGGTGAGGAATGCATCAGGGAACTCTCTGAGGAAGATGGCAGCTCTCAAACGCTGGAGATGGGAAATTGGAAAAATGTGACACAAAGAAGTAGAGGGACTAGGGAGCACTCTTTGAGCTTAACCCTACAAAATCTATTTGAAGTTGTCTCCCTTCTCAGCGAGGAAAAGGAAGATACACATGAGCAAACGAGTCAGACCTCAGAGAAAGTGCAAGTGATAGAGGGTTCAGCCAACAGAATGGTCCTGCAAAACATCGGAGGAGATGTGTAGTCATGGTTGGGGACTCTCTGCTGAGGAGAACAGAAGCAGCAATTTACAGGCCTGATAAGATGTCATGAGAGGTATGCTGTCTCCCTGGGGCAAAAATCCACGATGTCACTGAGAGGCTGACAAGACTTGTTAAGCCCACTGATTGTTACCCCTTCATTTCGATCCATGTGAGGACAAAAGCAAAATATAGCTTTTTGGACATTAGAAGGGATTTTGAGGCTCTGGGAGGGAAGCTGAAGGATCTGGATGTAAAAGTTTTCATTTCATCTCTACTCCCGGTTGAAGGACATGGCCCAGGGAGAGAAAGAAGAATAGTGGAGGTGAACAACTGGCTTTGCAAGTGTGAGTGGTGTGAAATGATGTGGCCACCAGCTCTGTCAGGCATCCCACTCACCCCCTTTCCCCCATCAGGACTAGAGCTGCTGCCAAAGCCAGGCGGCCCTCCATGGCTGCCAGGTCCACTGCAACTTCTGGACTTCTGGACAACATCTTCCCCATCATTGCAGCTCAAAGTTGACCTAGATCTCCATTCTTCTGAGGTCAGTAAAATGAGTACCCAGCTCTCTGGGGGTGAAGTGTAGAATGGGCAATTGACTGGGGAAGGCAATGGAAAACCACTCAGTAAACATAGTATGCCTAGTAAACATGATGCGACATCACCTCCACAAGTCAGTAATGGCCTGATGCTTGCACAAGGGAGTACCTTTACCCAGTGGCATACTGGAACAAACTACACCCCCCTGCTGCTGAACTCCCCTGCCCTCATACACCCCCTGCTGAACTCCCCCTCCCCAACAAAAAACCAACAAACCTTTCCCTCGAAGTAGCTCTGGGGCTGGTAACACACTAGTGGTGGGGACAAGGCCAGGGAAGGAGTGCACCCTTCCTGATTTTGTCCCTGCCCCCAGTGTGTTGCCAGCTGAGAAACCACTTGAAAAGACAGAGGAAAGCTAACTGCATTTTAAAAAGCAGATAACTTTCCTCTGTCCTTCCGAGCTGCATCATGGTTGGCAAAGCAATGAGGGCGAGGGGAGTTTGACAAGAGGGTGCAGTGGGAGAGTGTTGGAAAGTTTGGCCGGAATTGGCAAAAATGCACCTTCCACATGATCCAGACAAATGGCATCTGGGTCGTATGTGCATTCTGGTACTTTTAGATAAGCCACTGGCTTAGAAGACTCAGCTATATTGTGGTTGCCCAACAACTTTCAATATGGCTACTGAAAACTCAGTGTCTATTCTTTTCTTCAAGCTTTTCTTAAAATACCCTTTTTAGATTTCAGATTTTTCTGCAAACTTGGAACTTCCTTAAGGTTTGTATAAAAATTCCCCTTATCTGTCCCTAGTTCTGTTTTGCACAACTACTCATCCACACTCTATATCCTAGCTTGGAATGAGATGTTTGATAAACATGATACACCCAAAAACTTTGACATTTTCTTTGGAATAAGCTTTGTTGAACATAATTGGAACATAAGTATGCATAGGGTTAGGGTACATATTCCACTGATTCCAATGAAGCTCCATGCTTCCAGAAATCAAGAGGACTTAAAAGTGCCCAACCTCTCTGTACCATTCCTTACATCAGTATTATAAAACATTATGTCATTGTCAAGTAAAATTATATCCCACCAAATACAGTTGGTTTCTCAGAGCTTCTGGGAATTACTAATGCTTTCTTTTCAGTGAAATTTTGAGAAGAGGGACCTTCAAAATTACAGAATTTTGTGTCTTTCTGTGCCTTCAATGTGCAGACTTGGTACACAGATACTGAAAACTGAGGTAATAATCTGTAAAACTAAGACAGTGAAACATAACAAGAGTAGGAGATTAAACAGAGTCAAAGTTTTCCTCAGTGCAAATAGAAAGTGGAATGCTACAGTAATGTTATTTCACCCTCTTCCATCTTCCATCTTCCTCTTCCATCTATTTGCCCTTTGACTGCTTTGAAAATCTGAAGATTGGTAAGTATTATGATACTTCTTCATGGGAGTATTGATCTTGAGGCACTGAGACTTGGCATCCACGTATTGCAATAAGTCAGTTGTAACATTTGCTGTAGATGGTGAGACTCCCTCGCTCAATAAGTACACCACAACGACAGGCTGGAAAGGAATGGGCCGCAGCCCGTTTATTAAACAACAAACATATAAACAAGAACTATATACATCAGAGCTGGGCGGCAAACGGGTCGCACATCACATCCCAATGAATGGGAAACTGGTGGGAAGGGAAGCCCAGAGATCATACTCCTGAATGCTTCCACACTTCCCGCCCCTGCTGAGAGCCGAGGGCACCGGCTGAGCCCCAAGGCCGCCCCCAGCCCGTCTTCCTCCCGTGCTTGCTGGGGTGTCGGGCACCCGGCTAAGCCCATGGCTGCCTGACTGCCCCTGCTGACCCAACAGCCCACTCCCTGGGGTGTCGGGCAGCGGCCGGCCTGCCGGCCTGCCAGCCTACCGCCCCACCCCGGCCCTCATAGAGAGCAAGCCTGGGAATTTGCCCCAGCCGGAAGGCTCGTTCTCTCCCCAGATGTCGCGACACCGATTTGCAAAACCTTCGCCCTGAGCTGCCCACCCGCGCGCTTGCAGCTCACCGCCCTTTCTCCTCAAGCATGAGCCTGTCTCTATCTTAACCACCGACGAAGGGTAAGCTGAACTGACTGAAGCCACAAGTCCATGCCCCATTGGGACAGGCGGACGCCATCCGGCTGAAAAAGGTCCATGACGTCCCAAGGTGATTTCGGTGTTCTGCCACCGCTCCCCCGAGGGAAAGCACCACCTTGGCGGCCGCCTTGGTGACTTTTCTGCAGGCCCTGTCCACTGCAGAGGGATCCACCGCTCAGCTCAATGGGCCACGCTGCACCATCTCGGACCAGACCAAAGGTCGCATATTAGGCCGGTGCCTGCCGTAAGCCGAAGCTCCTGGCGTGGCGGCCACCGCAAAAGCGCCAGGTCAAAGCCCGACCTGGCAGGGAGATCTTCCTCCCCAAGGTGGATGACCAGGAGGTCCGGTGTAGCCAGCTGAAAAAATGTATTCAATGACCTTGGGCTCTAGCTCATGCCAAAGCATGTGCCCCTGCCCCATCCAGGAAATTCTTCACGTGCGCCCGAGTCGAGATGCCGGCCCCATTCGGACTTTGAAGCGTAGTCCCGACTCTGTCGGCGAGGCTGTGCCCGACCCACACCTGCCCGATAGACGGTCTGCGGCGTCCCTGGAGGCACTGAGGAGGAAATCAACAAGTCAGGTGTGGGCGAGATGATATGCGCCCGAAAGGCCCCCGACTGCCACCTGCCCAAACTTCGCGAGGATATCCTTATCCGGGGCCCTGCCTTCTGCTGCAGCGACGTGGCGGCCCCTATTCCTGAAGCGAGTGCAGGCGAACTCTCGCGGCCCGGTGGCCCGGCTTGAGCCAAGCATGCCCTGAACACCGCCAGCATTTGGAACCTGGTGAGGGGGACCCATCCTGCGTGCACCAAAGAGCATGCCACCCACCGAAGGAGCCTGTGCAGTAGCCACTCAATAAGGGGGGGGGGGAGGGGCAGGTAAGGGCGTCGCCCGGTAGGAACCCGGCATAGTGACCCAAGCCCAGCGGCCCTCTTGAGCCGGTTTTGAGATGGAGCCCATGCCAAGTGTAGACCATGTCCCCACGACAGGACGTGAGGTGTTCCCTTTGCAGCGCGGTGCTGGAAAGAATTACGATCCCTGGTAGGGAGGCGACCAGTTCCCCAGGCCTGAAAGCCCGTGGTGTTGTGCCAGGTGGAAGAAGCGGCCCGAGGCAAGCGCTCATAGCGGCGAAGAGCACCACCTGCCCTAGTACCCCAGTTGACGCCCTCAGCACTTCATGCTTGGTGACTGGAAGCCTGGGAGTCCCTCTGCCTGAGATTGCCCACCCGCGCCACCCAGCCACTAGGCAGCGGACTACAAAAGCGCTTGGTGGCGTCAGGAAAACCGGAAACCTTGCAGTAAAGCTGATGCCCGCCAGGTTGCACTTCCCCCATGGTGGCGTGGTGCATCCCCTGCCCATGGAGCCCGGACCAAATGCACCGAGGAGGAGGCCAGTGTCCACCCACCCGCGAACCGGGCGCCCGGAGGGCGCCTTGGCCGAAGCTCAGGAAATAAGCGCCGCGGCTCCGTCGTTATTGCACCTGCACGTGGCCGGTGCCAGCGAGTTCAAAAGAAACACCTGTGTGATGGCCCGTCTGGTTGCCAAGGCACTGTAATACCGAGGAATGGCTCCGCCCAGGGGTGTGGGCGCCGGAAGCGATCCCACCTGCTGGCGAGATAAAGCATCAGCAATCTCATTCTGCAAACCTGGAACGAAAGCAGCTTTTGAAAGAGATGTTATGAGGTAAGAGGCAGAGTAGAACCAATTTGCGAACCAGGCGCATGACCCGAGGCCGATGCTTGCTGGAAGCTGTCTACATTTACCACACGCACCACTGCCTGGTTGTCGCACTTTCCAGAAAAGCACCCGTTTGTTAAGCCAGGAGGTGCGGTGCCAAAGTGTGCACCGCCACCAGGATGAAAGGAACAGCGCCAGAAAGAGGTAGCAAGATCCCTGGTGATGCCCTGCAGCGTGCCACTCTGGGGGCCAAAGGCCCTCAGCCCACTGACAGGAAGAACACACCGAAACCAAAAGCCCCAGAGGGCATCAGAGTGCACCTGCAGCTCCAGGCCAGGTTCCAAAGAGCTGGTTGCCACAGAGATTAGATGCCGTTGAAGTTTGGGATGAAGGACAACCAGACCTGTGGGTCTTCTTTCATTCCCCGGGAGAACCTGATGTGATGGTCAGGGGACACAGCCCGACAAGGACCTCGCATGGCCCGGGAGCAGAAAGCCCTGCCCGAGGCCACCACCCTGCAAAGCGAGGTTGAGGTGGCCGAGTAAGGACACAGACTAGGCGCACCCTGCATTTTCGGAGGAGAAGAACTGGCTGGAGCAGAGGGCTGAAGAGGGCATGTAAGCTTGTCAGCGGGGTGTGGCGACGATGCCTAGGACCGTGTCCAGGAGGCCAGGTAGCTTCAGGGGCAGTGGCGGGCCCCGCCGTCTTGTTGGGAGCCAAGGGGACCCCCAGCTCGGTGGCCAGGACCTGGAAAGCCTGAAGGGCCAGCTCACACTCCCGGGTGCCCTGCCTGCCGATAAACAAGAAATCATCAAGGTAATGGGTCACCAGGCGGGAGGGCACCATGCCTGAAAGCCCATTCAAGGAAAGTGCTGAAAGTCTCAAAGGCGGTGCAGGCAAAGGAGCAGCCCATGGGCATGGCCTTGTCCACATACCAATTGCCTTGGAAGTGGATGCCCAGCAGCTCGAAGTCCAAGGGGGAAATGGGCAGGAGCCGGAAGGCGGACTGAATGTCACACTTTGCTAGGGATGCCCCCGGACCCGCCTGCCTGATGCAGAGGATGGCTTCGTCCAGGGTGGCGTAACGGACCGAACAAACCTCTGGGTCAATGAAATGATTCACGGAGTCGCCCCGGGGGTAGGAGAGGTGTTGAATTAAGCGAAACTCCCCCGGGGCTTTCTTAGGCACGACGCCAATTGGGGAGACCCTGAGGTTGGGGAGAGGAGGGTGACTGAAAGGGCCAGCAATGCGGCCGGCCTGGATTTCCTTGTTGAGCTTATCAGCCACCACTCCAGGGAGATCGCGGACAGATTTTAGATTGCTGGCTTGGTAAGCCCTCCTTGGGCCTTGGTATGGGATGCGGAAGCCAGAAGAGAAACCATCCCCCAGCAGGCGCGCAGCCCCCCTGTCTGGATAAAGCTGCAGCCACTCCAACAGCACCCCCACTTGAACGGGGGTAGGAGCCAGAGACTGCAGCTGAGCAAGCATCTCAGTGTTTTGCGGGGGCGGGAGCACTGCCCTGGCCACCGGCATCTTTGTGGGAGGGCCCGGCGCCGGGCGACCGGGCCTGCCGAAAGGGAGGGCGTCCCGCCGGCTTGGGACAGCTGATCCTGCTGTGGCTGCCGGAACAAAAGGAGCAAGAGTGCTCATATCTACATTTTTGCCGCTGGCAAGCACCTTTGTTGAATTCCCAACACAACCCCTTGGCCCCCACCCGCCCCGGGTAGGCTCTGCCGGGTTTTGTAAGAACAGGAGGATCCGCCGCCCCTCCCATGGCGGGCTGGACCACGACCATCCAGGTTTGGTCGTGGATGAGGTCCCAACGGAAAAGGCACTTGTGCGAAGCGTTCTTGCGGATGGCCTCGTCGTAAGCGATGGCCGCAGTTTCCCCAGCCAGCGCCCGAGCCCGCAGCACATGGGCCATGTGAGCTGCCAGATGCCAGGCCCGCAGGGGATACGCTGCCCCGATGAGGGCCAGGAATTCGGTGAAGCCCTGCAGCCAGTTGTTAAAATTCCGCTCGGCCGCTGCCGGGTCCTTCCGTTTTTTGTCGGCCTTCCCGCCCGACAAACCCAACTCCCCCTCCCGCCGCAGGAACTTAAAGATGTCCACGTAATACCCATCCAGCGCCCGCTCCCGGAGCTTCCTGGGGAGGTGGGACCCGGGCGGGTTGCCGCGGTCGTCCTGAGCCGGGCCGGGGGATGGCGCTTCGCCGCCCCCGAAACGCCTGCGCTTTGCAAGCCACGGTGGGAGAGCAGGCACCCTCTCCCCCCGCACCCAAAATTCCCCAGTAGCCTGCGCGTCATCATCCTCAGTAGACTCACCCGACGACGAAGAGCTGGGGGATCGCCTGGAGGAACGGGAACGCCCTGACGACCGCTTCCTCCTCCTGCCCTCGCGCCCCGAGGGGCCGACGGACGCATCCACCGATGTGGACGCGCTAACCGGTGGCGAAAGGTGCAGCTCATCCGCTGCTCCGCTCGAGGCCCCCGCCGGCGCCGCACCGGCCACCGCCGGCGCGGTGGGCTCAGGGCCCCCGACCCCCGAGGTGGGGCCCGACTCGCCAGCCGCTCCGCCGAGGACTTGTGAAAGATGCAACAGGGTGTCCGCCAGGTTGCGGACCAAGGCAGGATCGGTGCCCATATGGCCGACATGTTCGGGCCGGGAAGATGCCGGGCCGGCACCCCCCGGGACCGCGGGGAGGGCCCCTCCTAAGGGAGACTGTCCCGCCATGCCGACCGGCCGTCCCCTGCCGATGGGAGACAAGCCCGAGCCCGCGGCCGCCCTCGCCGCTGCTCCGATACGCCCAACAACCGGGCCGTCGTCCGACGTCCCCGGGCCAGTCTGGGCCCGGACCCTGTTCAGCAGAGCACGCGCTCTGCCCGATGGCACCGCCGCCTCTGCAGCAGGCTCCCTGCTCTTGGCCCTTTTCGGCCCCATGGCGGCTGCGAGACCGGCCCAGAAGAGGTGAAAGGAAAGAAAAGGTTGAAACGAGAGAAGCGAGGAGGGCCAGAGGAAGAAGGAAAATCAGCTAAGAAAGGAAAGGAAAGAAAAGGCCAGTCTCCTTCCAGGCCTTACGCGAGACGCCAACACACGACCACGCCTTGCTGGTTCTCGCCGCCGGGAAGGGCGCGGACCGGGGAAGGCGTCTAGATATACCCAGGCTCCTCCCGCCTTTTTCGGGGGGAGCCAATCATTGCACCCGGTTCTGCAGCTTGCCGCCAGGCCATGCATGCCCCTTATCTTGCTGCGTTGCTCACCACGGCAGCAATGGCTGCCCCTGGTTATTCAGGTGCATCTTATTTCTTGGAACCAAAATGTTAAATCCTAGACATTAAGAAGGAAAAGATACCTTCTTCCTCTCATTTAGAAGTGCCTCCATTCACGTAAGGGTAAAAAAGATTTTAGATCATTCGACTAAAAAGAAAACTATCATATTCTCTTTTATCGAAAAGAAGAAAAGATGTTCCACCAAATTCTTTGACAGAGACAATCCAACACCTGTCCAAGACAAGGCAGATTTAGAATGTCTAAACAAAGCTTTAAAACACCAGCCCTGGGGTGCATTGTGGTGTGTGTTCTATTTTTTTCCTTCTAAAGATAGAAAATCACACACAGACTCTCAACAATCAAAGTGAAAACAGTCATTGTTGGTCCACCTCAGAAAAATGAATGCAAGTTTGTCAAGGAAGATTCACCTTTGCTACTCTATCAGCATTTTAAAAAGATATATTCCAAGCATGGTTGTCCTTTTTTTGCTTTTCTGCATGATCTCCAGAGAACTTTCTGATCATTCTTGCATCTCACTGGCCTTCTCAGTGCTGTCAGTATCAAGGTCTCACTCAGTCCAATTAAATGAAATAAAGAGGAAAGAACATAGCCTGAGGAGGACTGTGACTCAGTGGCAGAGAACATGTGTTCAGTGTAGAAGACACCAGATTCTCCCTGGCATCTTCAGTGAAGGTTGAAGGTACTGATAAAGACATTTCTCTGCTTGAGAACCTGGAGGATTGTAGTCAATCAGGCTAGGCTATCTTGCAGCATAAGGCACCAACTTACAAAAGTTCTTGAAAAATCAACATCAGTTTCAGGTGTGTGTGCCTGCTTCTTTGTATCAACATATCTCATTGTCCCAGGACTTCAAAATTCCTGTCAAAAATTAAAGAATCTGCCCTTAAAAAGGCAGGTTTGAAGCCATCTAATATTGTTCATCTATCCTTCCTGCATCTAACACTGCTGACATTGTTTTCTCTGTTCACTATAGCAATAGCAAAATACTAACAAATACTAACAAATACACTGAACTCCCTATTCTTGACCAATTTAGCTCAGAAAAAAATCAAACATATTTATTATTAGTGGTCACTGTATGTTCATTGCCCTGTGTGAGAACAAGTCAAGGCCTATTAAAATCTATTAGTTTTGCAGTTCATTGTAATGGGATATGGAATGGAGCTTCTGCTTGTGTGTGTGTGTGAATGCTCAGTATATTACTAGCAAACTACGGTTGGAGTCTGAGTCGCACCAGGTTTGTGACAATGCCATCTGAAAATTGTTTTTCTTGTTAAGCTATCCAGAAGTTTTATTTTTTATTTACTGGTTTAATGGAGGTGAAGGAAAAATGTATCATGAAGAAATGTATTGCTGTAGTTTTCTCAAAGTAGCAGACATAACAGAAGAGAATCTCACAGACATACCATGAAAGAAGATATCTTATTGAACTACAAGGAACACTTTTCAGGGGCTTAACAATGCAATCCTATGCAGATTTACTCCAGTTTAAGCCTACTGAAATGAATGGGTTTAGACTGCAGTAACTCTACTTAGGATTGGATAGTAAATATTCTTGAGTATGATTAGAACTCTATTCTAATCATATTGTGCTGACTAACTGCAAACATTGGACACTTAAGTAAAAACCAGGGCATCCCGGGGGTGGAGCTTACTTTAGTCAGCTTGCATCCAAGCTTTAGGCTTCCAAGCCTGGGCTTCCAAGTTATGCCACCCAAGTTAAGGAGGGCTTTTAGGTAGCCAGAGTTTTTTTTCTTTCAGTTGCCTCCCCCACGCTGCCCAGAAGCCCTCCGGAGGCAGCAGTGCTATACTGGGTCTGGACTAGGTCAAGACTTTCTTTGTCATAAAGGTGCCGAACTTCAGCTTAGTTAGAAGCAAAAATAAGGAAAGAGAAGGTTCCTTGGTGATAAGAGGATGGGAAAAAGAAGAAGGAATGCTGTCACCTTCTTAGGTGCAAAAGCTGCACATACAACCTGACTTAACTGCTTTAAAATGATCAGCAACTAGCCATCCAGCTCCCATGCTGAATAATGCACAGACGCAACACTGCTCAAAATGCTGTTTTTTCTGAATTTTGAGTAAATATTTAAATTGATCAAAAGAGAGACTCTTTGCTGCTCAAAAGAGCAGCAGTGGCATAGTGGTTAAGAGCAGGTGCACTCTAATCTGGAGAACCACTCTGCCACTTGAGCTGTGGAGACTTATCTGGGTAACTAGATTAGCCTGTGCACTCCAACACACACCAGCTGGATGACCTTGGGCTAGTCACAGGTTTTTGGAGCTCTCTCAGCCCCACCCACCTCACAGGGTGTTTGTTGGGGGGGGGGGAGGTTAGGAAGGGAAAGGAGATTGTAAGCCCCTTTGAGTCTCCTTACAGGAGAGAAAGGGGGTATAAATGCAAACTCTCTTCTTCTTCTTCAACTGAACAATTAGCAGCCATTTTGAACAAAGTCAGTCATGACCTTCCCAGTATCCCTTCAAGTTGTTGCTTGATGAAAAGGGCCTCATTACTTATTATCCTGAAAGCAGGAAGTATGATGATTTAAAAAAAATCTCAGGTTACTTGATTTAAATTTAAATTTCAGTTTGCAGACTAGTTTTTAATTTGTCCACTGTGCAATACACATTGTTAGCTCTGTAATAAATACTGACTTTAGTTAAGAAGGCAAAATAACTCACTCAGTGAACAACTTTGGATAGATTAATTTGAAAGGGTGAGTGCCCTATGTAACTGGGTTTCCAGCATTTTCCTACCCTTTTCAGTTTTCACACATTGTGAAAGCACCTAGCCTATTCAATATGAAGTCTGTTTTGTTTACTGGCAATGTTTTAAGTATTGGGACCATTTAGGGTTTAAGTACACAATCCTAATGTCTGCCTTACCCTTTATAACTGAGCTAATGCTCTTGTGCCTGCATCTGACTTCTGTTTTTTTAAGAACTGAATATTGAGTAATTGGATATAACCAACTTGTGTTTGTCTGTTATAGAAATATAAAAGATCAATGGCACCTTAAAATTTAATATGAAATGTTATTAGTCTATAAGGTACCACTGGACTTGACTTTTGTTTTATTTAACTGAAAGTTAGCAAGTTGATGGTGCGATTATTTTAACTATCCTCTAATTACCAATGATGTATATGGTAATTACAGACATTAAGGTGACTTGTTGCTATGCTTGCCAGAGGTATCACTTTGGAAACTCAAAACATCAACTTCATAAAAAGAACTACCCTTTTAAAATTTTAAAATATTTGTATATGATCTCTATATATTTCTGTATTTGTACATTTGATGGTACAAAGAAACACACTTGTCTAGAATAAATAGAAACAAAATTTGATTGTATTATCTGTAGGCAATCATATTCAATTTGATTTCTTTAGAATCTGTCAGGCATAATTTCTCCCCAAATCATGTGCTGCCTCTTGGCAGTTCTTTGTAGAAGGCCTGGCCCTCCTGAGGTAACTAATAAATGTAATGACCTTGATTCCAGTGAAAGTCAATACTGGATGCCCAGTTAATGGAACCAAACAGTCATACAAGATCTGAAA
Source organism: Sphaerodactylus townsendi (assembly GCF_021028975.2). Lineage (NCBI taxonomy): Eukaryota > Metazoa > Chordata > Lepidosauria > Squamata > Sphaerodactylidae > Sphaerodactylus > Sphaerodactylus townsendi. The sequence continues at coordinate 54,928,669 of NC_059432.1, read as the reverse complement.
TTACAAAACAAAACTTATCTAACAAAGGTGCCCAACTTGAAGTCAGGTGGAAAATATTAAGAATGGAATGCCAAAAAGAACTAAGTAGAATTGTAATTTCATTTTTCATTCACCCCATGCTGAACCATCTTAATGCTCCCTGAAGTATTCTAAAACAAATATGGTCCAGCACATGATAGATGAAGTTACAATTCTATTTAGTTCTTTTTGTTGAAAAGGGTATATTTCAAGAACGCAGGTAGAGTAAGGCTCATATAGACAGTGGTGAACAAACACTGTATGCTTACTTGGCAATTATGTTTGTTGTGAAGTTACACATTTTTAAATAATAGATCTATGCATTCTAATTAGTATAAGTGACAAATTCAAATTACTGCTGTCATATTTTCATTGGGAAATGGACCTTTGCATCCTTAACCCTATATCTTTGCAGTGAGCTTTGCACTAGGTATCAAGTAACTTGATTGATCTGTAAAAAGCCCACTATTTAATGAGTTTAATATATTATAGATCAGTGGGTGGCAAACCTATGGCACAGGTGCCAGAGGTGGCACTCAGAGCACGCACAAACAGAGTGCCCCCCCCCCCACACATCTAGGCTGGCCTGGGCTGCTGGGCTCGATTATTAGCATTAAACCTAAGACCTAATTTTGGGGAAGCAGTGTAGGTAACCCTGTTAAGCGCTGTTAAACCCCACAGATTTTCATGGGAAGAACTAAAGCGCAATCCTTTACCTGGGAGTAAGCATGGTTGCTGGCAATGGGGCTTGCTTCTGAGTAAACCCTCCTAGGGTCGTGATTCACCCGTTGGAAGAGTTACATGGTTGCTTCAAAGCAAAGCCACTGACTACCACCAAGCTTACTCCTGAGTAATGCGCGCCTCAGAGCCAACCGTTTTTTCTAAACTAAAACCTCAGTATTCAGGTTAAATTGTCATGTTGGCACATTGCGATAAATAAATGGGTTTGGGGTTGCAATTTGGGCACTCGGCCTCGAAAAGGTTCACCATCACTGTTATAGATGGAACTTTAGCCATGCCTTAAATCAGGAACATCTTCTTTCATTAATACCTTTTGTTTATACTAATAAAGATACTGTGCATAATCCATTTTCTGCTTGGCAAGAACATTTCTTCCCTAGAGGTCAAACTCAGGTTGTTTTTGCACAACAAAATTGCACTGGTGTGAGCACAGGAAACATCCCTGTGTATTCAAGAATTCTACACAGCTCCCAGAGGTGCAGCAGGTCTTCCCCGGCGTAACCCACTGATATTGCCTTTGCTCTGTGACTTTCAAAAATTGCTAGCAAGATGGTACTTTTAAAATATCCCTGTGTGACCCTGCTGCCATGCAAACATCATGGGAGCAGAACCGGGGCAGAACTAGAGTATTTTCCCTGCCTCACCGTTATGGCTTGCACAACACTTTCCTCCTACGGCGTTCTCAGCCCAGTCATGCCAGGCGTCCTTCTGTGGGTGGTGTGCCTGGCCAGCCCCATGCTCCCTCCTTCCTTTCCTGAGGCCAGAGCGGGGAAGGGGCCAGCCAAGCTGGGGACAGTCGGCTCTCCTCACCGACTCCTCCATCACTCACTGCCCAGTCCAGCCATGCTGGGGGCGCCCACATCTCAGAAAACATGCCCTGCTTTTAAACAGGACTGTCCCACGTTTTCACAAGACCATAAGTCATAGAAACCAGCTTGAAGCCAGAGGACCCAACCCTTCCTTGGACAGGGAACGATATGCCCCTCAGCCCATTGCAAGATCCACAGCTGCGGCATGACTCCTTAGAGGGCCAGCGGGGCTGGGGCAGGGAAAGTTGTTTCCCCGGAGATGTCAGGTTTCACTTACAAAGTGGAATAAAACCTGAGGGCCTGCATAACTCAAGGTGGAGGGGGAATGCCAACATCCTCCTACTCCCAGAGACTAAATGCCATTTCCCACCGAGGGGGTTATGCTATCTACACCGGGGGAAGGAGCGATCTCTCCATTACAGAGGAAATTCCATTTACTCTTCACAGGTGGAATGCAATCTCACTTCTTGCAGGGTGTGTATTTCCTATCCGGGGAATGCCATCTCTGCTCGTGGGGATGGAGGAATATCATCTAACTTCCTTACAGTGGAGGGAATGCCATCTTCTCCTTCTGGGTGGACAAACTTCTCCCCCTTGCAAAGGGGGGGGGAAGAATGTCAAGAGGGGCTTTTTAGATCGTCTGGACGCTATGTTTTGTATGCTGTGTTTTAAATGGCCTTAATGTTAATGTTTAGAGCCTATATTTATATTGTATTTACATTTAAATTATGAGAGTGCTCTTTTGTTAAGTTATGTTATGTTGTTATATTGTACACTGCTCAGAGCGGTATAAAAGTCTTGGAGGTGAGTGGTATAAAAGTCTTAATAATAATGATGATGATGATAACAACAACAACAACAATAGTAATAATAACAACAACTAAAGATCTGGCAGCTGTGAAATCTACAACAACAACAACAGCTAAAGATCTGGCAGCTGTGAAATCTACCACCACCACCACCACCACCACCACCACCACCACCATTATTATTATTATTATTATTATTATTATTATTACAGGGGGAATTCCATTTCCCCCTCTCAGAGGAATTGCCATCTCACCTTGCAAGGGTAGGAGAATGCCATGTCTCCCATTTTCCTCCTCACAGGGGCGGGGGATGCCATAACCCCCTTGCATTGGTGGAGGAATGACATGCCCCCCTGTAATGGAGAGGGAATAGTATCTCCCCCTTGCAGAAAGCAATGAAAATATGCCTTTCTGTTGGCATTGCAGGAATGTGGCAAGGAGGAGTCTGCAGGAGCAGCTGCTGCCGCCTCTCACTCACACGCTTTCCTCCCTTCCTGCCTGGGAATGGCATGTTGCTAGTCATTCATCTTCTTTTCCTCCCCCCCCCCTTTTTTTCTTTCTTAATCCACTGTTTTTCTGTCTGTGAAAGTGAGTGGGGGAATGGGGAAGAATGATGCCAAGCTTGTGACACAACCAGCAGCCAATCAGAATGCGGGAAATGGAGGTTTTCCGTGCATGCACGGAATAGGTCGCAGGGCAAATGAAAAAAGCTCATGTGGAAACAACTGGAGCATTACAGGGGCAGAAGCAGGGATCCATGTGGAGGTACAAACCAGGGCAAAATTGATCCTGTACATAAGATCCTGGTTCAACCCTGGGGCAGTTTTGCGACGCAAAAACAGCCACAATGAACTAGAATGTTGGAAAAATATTAGGGATTCCAAGGATGAAAACTCTACTTGGCCTTAATGTGCTCTGAGTAGCCTTAGGGCAGTTTTTCACTCTCCCTTTAATGTACCTCAAAGTTGTTGTGGAGGTCAAATGGAGAAGGGAAGAACTGGGCTTGGAGGAACAGTGTAATAAAACTCTGATAGCTGGCTGCCATTTGTACACTTTCCATTAGATTACACTCACCTTTCCTAGAAGCGGATGAAACTACAGATAAAATTGTGATACCCAATATTATCTGAAGTCTTTTGTGTCATCTCTTTTCTTTTTAAAATTACAAGTCTTTCTGGATTTTTTAATTCTAAAAAGCATGTGGGATAAGCACTGAATTTCCTGTGGCTATAAGGAATAAGGGCTGACTGATTGTAATAAGGGAAATCTAAATGAAGTGCTTAAACTTGCCTTGGGCGCTTCTAACTGCAGGTGCTGGGGAGACCTCGCCAATAAGAATAGCTTTTTGGAAACTGAGTGATTATTGAGAGTTGAGGGAAGCCAAATGCTGTACTTTTCCTTACAGCTCACAGCCTGTGGTGTACAACAGGAAATATATTTTATTTTCAAATCCCTCTCAGAGTGGAATTCCATCAAAATAGTAATAAATAGATTCCCCCCCACCCCAGTTAAGGAAGAACAAGAGGCTGGATTTAAGCTGCAATTTGCTATGACTCTAGGCCTTAGATAGGATTGGGTAGTTCTGTGCAAAACTGACAGAGGAGATTCACCTTTCCCTCCCTTCCCACCTCCTCCTTTGTCAAAACTCAATGAATTACTGATGTGATGTTTTCCAACAGTGATCACATCAGGCTTGTTGTTTGATCCTCCTTTTTTCTCAATTTGTCATTGATTTCCCCATCAAAATAGCTTGTGCAATGACGCCCAGCTGTATCCCTGGTGCTCTGCTAGTCAGTAAATAAAATCCAAATGTTAATTCTGTGGAGCGGAAGCTTCAATGCCAAGAAATGAATAATCTGTGTAGGGCTGAACAAGCAGTATATTGATGGGGAGGAGTTGGTGGTGCAGGTGGGGGGTGGCTGTGTCAGAGACACATACATGCCAAAGCATAAGGGCTGCGAGTGGTGCATCAAAGGGTCTGCTGTGTGGAGAATGGGCCTCATGCTATTTGTTTTTTGTCCAATAATGTGGTTGCATGTTAAACTATTAATACCTACAAACAGCGACTTGGGCCATCTTAAATATAGAGACAGCAGGAAGGCAAGCAGAGCTATTCTTCTGCATGGGAACATTCAGCATTGTTCTTTAAACGTCAGCAAGGAAAGAAGAGTGCTGGGGAGATCTGTCTGCACAAATGGTTACTTCTTTTCCAAACTAGCACACTGTGGTGGGCAAATGTAAGGAGCTGCATATAAGCATCAGATCTGATACTACAACCTGATATTAGCAACGGAATGTTGAACTCTTTAAGCAATTTTGGAACTTAAGCAACTACCAACTCATTTTTATTGGGATACCCTGCATTTGAGAACTATAGCTTTTAAAAGATATATGCCCCTTTCAGATTACCATTTAAACCAGATATCATCCATTGTTGACTTGTTTCTGAGTAATACAGACATGGACATTTCATATGGCTCATTTCAATCTATGAGCTGTCTCTAAAATGCTGTGAAGCACTCTGCCATTTCAAACTCCCCACCCGCTTTTTGCTGCAACATGTTCTTTCTCAGCTTTTAAAAAATATTTTAGGATTAGTGCTATGGCACTATAGCACCATAGCAACCCAATGCATTCAAATGCTAGTGATATAGCACTGAATTGCTATATTACTAGCATTGGGATGCATTAAATTGCTGTGATGCTATTGAACTAGTTCTTTTGGAAGTGCTCCAGAGAGCGCACTGCAGGAATTCAGAAGCGCAAGGAAGAATTGAAAACAGGAGAAAGAAGTTTGCACAAAACAGGCTGAGTTTTGTAGGCATCCCAGGCTTCAGACAGAGGTGTATTTGGAAGGCACAGAGGGGGCAGTTGTCCCAAATGCCATGTGAATATGTCACATGGGGTGCATTTTGCCACCTCCTCTAGTTGGAAGGCTCTAACTGCTGGGGCATCTGACACCAACCGCGTCAACTCATGTTGTCCCTCTTCCCTTCCTTGCCCAGTAAAGCTGCAAGCTGCCTTCTGTGCCCACCTGGGTGCCATCACAGGGATGGGGCAAAGGGTGTTGTGATGCCACCACCGGGTGCCCTGGCTTACTCAGCCCGTCTCCTCACCAGGGGACACCAAGAAAGCTGTGAGCTTCTGGACTGCTCCCCAGCAGCGGCAACTGGGTGGGCTGTCCTATGGTATGAGGGCACAGGCACCTGCTGAACTACAACCTTCCACCTCCACTGGCACAACTGAATGAGGCTTGGAGGGTGCCTCCACCATGGAGAAAGCTCTATGCTACCGGCCCCAGTGCAGACCAAGAAAACTGGCCAGGCAGGTGGTGGCTAAAGGAGGCCTCCAGGAAGATACTCTGAGGCTACTTCTGCAGAGCAATTCCAGTTGATGACAGAGCAGCTGTCCAAATAGGCATCTCCACACTTGTTGTGGCTCCTTCCACCCAACCTGACCATTTCCGCCTTTCTCACCTTCCTCTTATCTGTCAGCCTATCTCCTTTTGCCCTCCATCTTTTCTCCATCAATCCACCCCACCCTTGTTCTCCCCACCTACTCCCTACTCATGGGACATAACTCACCCACACCTTTGCTGCTCTCCCCATCTATTTCTTGACACTTGGCACTGCATCATCATCATCAATTAATTTGTTCATTAATGTATTTATTACACTTGTAAGCTGCCCTTCCTCCTACGGGTTCCAAGTATCTCCAATCAAACAAAATTTGATGCCAAATTCACTTCTATCCTTACTGCTCTCCCTACCTACCACTCACACTTGATACTTCACTCACTCCCACCCTTGCTGCTCTCCCTGTTGATCCCCCAGAACAACTCACCTACCTCCTCCATTGATACAGGGCTTGAACTATCACCCCTCCTTGCCACAGGTCAGCTTCTGTGGCTCCTGGGCCACTTCAACTTCTGACATTCTTGTAGCTCAGGTTCTTGTCTACCAAGTGGCTGTCTATGGCTGCTGGCATACTTGCCAGCAAGCCCCGCCCCCCAGATCAATGCACCACCACAGATGCTATAGCTAGTTAGCCCTCCATGACTGCTGGCCTCCTCACCAACAACCCCCCAAATCCCTTCCAGCAGGCAGGCAGGAGGGCTTGCTGGTTTTATAGGGGCAATGAAGACTGCTGCACCCCCACCCAATTCCTTTCTTCCCAGCTCAGGGGGGGAGGCTATGAGATCCCATCTCCCTTCCACTTTCTCACTAACCCCAGTGTGAGTTCCAGGTTGCACCATCAACATGAGCCTGCCACAGCTCCAGAGCTGCGCCAATGCTGGGTCTGGCATGGCTCCTGGGCTGCACACTACTGGGCCCAGCAGGGTTTCTGGCCTCTGTCAATGAATGCTGGAGGTAAGTACATTCTCTTCACAAGTACATAGGACACTATTTTATTTGGAGGGGGAATTAAACCCCCTAATTTATTCTTCAAGATGTTAGATGTTTCTGCAAACCTAGAAAGTTCCTTTAGTTTGCCGAAAGATGTTTTGGGTAACTGTGGCCCTGATTGATGGATATAGATATCTGCATATGGGCGCCACACTTGAGAAACAGTATATAGATTATAGAATGAGAAATGCCAAAGTCTTCCTTGAAAATCACTCTCAATAACCAAAAATATTTTGGGAATATACCAGATGAGCAAGAACAGCCTGTACTTAAACATGGACACATTTTGCTTATGCTTAAAGGTACCTTTTTATTATTGTTGCATTTCTATGACTGAGTCTTGGCCATAGATTAGACGTTTGTGCAACACTGAGTTTGCTTCTAATTCTGGGTCACAATTTTACTCACAATATACTACAAGCATCCACAAATTTTAACTGAGCTGCCTTGGAGGTGACCATTCCTGAATTGCTATTGGAAAGCCCATCTGAATATGCACACCACCACCCCTCCATACATACACTATCCCTAAATGGCAAAGTCTTTCCACACTATTCTTCTTTTAGATGCAGAGATGTCTTTTAGAGGGAATGACATTTAGGCTGGCATTTCTGGCACTTATGTAACAGTTAGCAAAAAGTTAAGGTTTCCATTCCCAGTTTCACTTCCTGACTCTTTCTTTCTTTCTTTCTTTCTTTCTTTCTTTCTTTCTTTCTTTCTTTCTTTCTTTCTTTCTTTCTTTCTTTCTTTCTTTCTTTCTTTCTTAATAGATGATACCATCAGTCATATCATTGTACATGCTGGAGATTCCTCTAGTGGTAGCCATACCATAACATTCACCACATGTCCGCATGAGAGAGAAATATCCAGGACTCATGCTCTCGACAAAAGCAAAATAATATGCCAAGCCAGGAATCCCTATGATGTGGTCTTTGAAAACAGGTGGGCACTGAGATACTGCTACCAGCCTCTGTCATTTGAGGGCACCCTGGCCTTTGATGTGAGCTGCAATTAGCTGCAGGAAGAGCACAGCAGCCACCTTTCTTGATGGCAAAGCTGCCTTTCATTGCAATGTTCTCTTTTTCCCTAACCTCCCCAGATTAATGCTTCAGGGACATGCTTTTTTATTGATGGCAAACACCACACGCAGGGCTCATAGATCACCAGCCTTATTGGCGTACTGGGGATTGGAGGTGAATTGCCTAAAGGAGGGATGCACTGACATGCCAACCTTGCTATTGATTAATGCTAATTATCATTTAATATAACTTCCAATTAGTTTTAATCAATTGTCACTCTGTAGCTTTGTCATTCACTTGCTGAAGTCCCCCCCCCCCCACACACACACACACAAAAGATGATTTACAGCAGTCAGGACAACTGTCTGGAAACTTTCCTTGCTTTCACAAATGGCTAGTTGCTTTTCCTTTTGCTTGCAATAGTGTTAAGTGAATAATTCATTGGCTGAAATTAGCCAGCAGGTCCTTGGTTTTGTTCATTAAACAAAAATTATTTGCCTAATAATTGAGATGAACCATTGTCCTACATCTTGCCATGCAGGACTACATGATGTGCCTGGGTTTCTTTTTCTTTTTCACTTGCTCCTTAATTGGTTCATGCCGTATCATTCTGGTTCTCTGACTTGGCGTGCGTATTCAGCAAATCAGGAATTGGAACAATTCCTGCTTTTGCTTTTGAATTCTACTAATGTAGACTAAAGATTCTGCTTATACAAATTTGTTTTTACAGTTCAGTCAGAAAGCTGAGGTAAAGAACCCAAAGCAAGAGTGACATACCATCATTCAGTTGCTAGGGATAAATCCATGATATGTCAATTTAGTACCATTTAACAAGGTTTAAATATGAATTTCGAAGCTCAACTGTAATCATTTGTTTTATAATACTGAAAACAGCAAACTAATAAACTCTCTGTGTTCTTGTGTACCATTTCCATATCATTGCTATTTTGTTAATTTTCTGTGTCTGTCCTTTAGGCAATGGTTATAGTAACTGACAGCCAGCTCATAACTGATGTGAATGCTGAGGGAGGGAGTCTTAATGCTACTGCTGTTGTGAGCCATATTTGTTGCTCTCGTACTGTACTTCATTCCACAGTCAACAGAGGTAACATACTATTCCCATATATTAGATCCTATGCCAACACGAGAGCATCATCCCTGTGGTCAAAGAGCTTCTGTGGAAGAGTGAGATATAGAAAGAGTGAGGCCCCTTCTACACAGGCCAATAAACCTGGGCTATCCGCAGTATAAAACCTGTATTGGTGGAACTTCACACGGATCCTACTCCTAACATGAGTCCGCCCCGTGTTTCCATCATCAACTTGGATTTTTCAAGGATCGTATTATCAGTGATTCTTTAGTTTTAACATGGATTTCAGCGGATTGCAGCCACTCAAGAGCGAATGGCTGTCCCAGTAAGGGGAGGTGATGCGAAGATACAATGGCAGCTTGCATTGCTCTGTTCACTGCCTGTATGGAGGCAAGCGAACGGGACAGCAGAAAAATGGGTTACTTTATCTCGCCTGCAACCCACTCTCCTGTGCGGAAGGGGCCTCTGCTAGACAGATTGGAGGGTAGGACAGTGTCGATGATTTGCTTCAAGTTTCTATCCTCCTAAACCTGAAGGAATTCTGCTCACACTTCATCATCATTTGTAGCAGCAACACTATCTGCCTCTGTGTGTGTCTGTGTGTAAGACAGGCAAATGAGGTCACGACCCATTTAAGAAACAGCGAGCAAACAGGACTTGAATATCACTAACTTCATTGCAGCAATACTTATACATTGTGGAGCCAAATCTTTTTATACTTTCACTTCAATAAAATAAAGGTCCTTTTTGCACAGCACAAACAAAATGTCCTGAAGTCAGAAAAAAAACATTTTTGGGAGCAACTCCGCACAACTTTTTCCCCAAAACGCTCTCAGAATGTGATATTTCTGCTCAATCCCTTTTTCCAGAAAACACTAAATTAGTGATTCTTTTTCCCCAAGACAAGGTCAAGTCATTTCCTGCTTACTGTGTGGACAACAGGAGAGCAGGAAACATATATTTCCTGCCAAATAATTTTAATTGCAAAGTAATTTAAAGTCTCTTGCTTTTATTTTCGCTGTTCAAGCTCACCATTTGTATTGCTGCAGAGATCCTTAATGCAGCTGGCCATTTGGTGAAGGTTTCCCATGGAGGTTTCCTCTACTTGCAGATCATCCACACATGATTTCACTGTAAAAAAAAAGAATAAAGTTTATTTTGCCAGGCGATTCTGTGCGTGTGTCATTTTTCATTTTTTTTTTCGTTTTAAGGGAGCTGTCTGCAAAGCTATGACATGACATGGGAATCTGTGACATGCATATATTTTGAGTCATCATAGCTTCGCAGACAGCTCCCTCGAAACAACAAAAAAGGAAAACAATATGTGTGCAAGATTGCTGGGCAAAACAAACTTTATTCATGTACTTTTTATGGTGAGATCACACACAGATGAGCTGCAAGCAGAGGAAACCTCTGTGAGAAACTTTCACCAAATGGCCGGCTGCATGAAGAATCACAGTTTGGAGAAAATGGTGGGGGACAGTGAGAGCTCACGGGAGAGGAGGGGAGACCTGCTTTCCCTGGCAACACTTTTTTTTTGCGCTATGCAGACAAAAAAAGCTGAAAGATCTTTTTAAAAACATCTGCAAGATGTTTTATTTGTGCTGTGCAGAAAGGACCATTGACTCAGGGTAGAAATAACAACTGCAGTTTTCTGAATAGATCTTTTTGCCATACTTGTGTTGGTTTCACTCTATGCAGTTTACTTATTCTAGTGTGATTAGTTATTTTTTCTATGATAAGTTATGCTCTCTAATAATTATGGTACCAGATACTGTTACTACCTGAGGTTTTTAATATAACTATTACTACCGGTATATACATAAAACTATAGCATGCCAATATAATGACCAGATGTGGAAAATCTTTTTAGCAGCTTTTTTAAAAAAATCAGGGAAATTTAAATTACTAAGGGTTTTTTTTTTTAGTGTTTAGATATTGCTGCAGAAACATCTATTGGGGGTCAGTTTTTCTCCTGTCTGTTGATTTAGTTATCTGCAGGCAATGGACACAGGTAGGAATTTATACACACACACACTCACAAACAAACACAATGCACCAAGTATAAGTAGCAGTTGTGTTCTCTTTAATGAAGTACCTCTTTGAAGTATTTGATTATAATATATCTATATTATCTTAATAAAAATGCACTTTTATACCTTGATTGTTGTTACTTAAGGTTGTATCATTCATTTAGTTTTTCATAATCCAATGCAAAACTAAGCAAACAACAAAAGTTAATGAAAATATCATAACCATTAATCTATAGCAATGTAAACTGACCCTGCATTTGTCTTTGTACATGATGCAAGAAAAGGTTAACACTTGTTTGTTCAAATAAACAGTTGCTTTTCAGACTGACTATTCACAAAGCTTTGACAGAGCGACAGAAGAAATGTGAGCTTTTGTACAACATTCCCTTGGCATAACACAGTGCTTTCAGTCTCATTATTATTGCATAATATGTAGCACATCTGTTACTGGTCAGGAGCCAAACTATTTAATTCTATTAGATACATCTATACAGTTAAGTGATAATCTATACCAGGTTTGTAGAACAACCACTTAATTCTTGGCAGGGAGCAGCCAAACTCTTGATATAAGAGCAACAGAGTATAAGCAGCACAGTTGTAGATCAGTGTCAAAAACTGGCCAGAAATCACTTCTGCATTCTTTGGCATGCAGGCATTCCAGTGTGGGAAACTATTCATTCAATTTATTGTTCTAACATCTGTACGATTTGGGTGGGGGTAGAGAAAACAAGTTGGGGGAACATACAGAGGGGAAAACATTCACCTAACATAATACTAACTCTTTCAGGGTCTTTCACGTCAGCACTCTTTAAATAATGTAACTCTCCTGCAGTCATCTGGTAATGTTTAATCTGCAAAAGTACACTGAGCCATTTTGGTTTTTAACATCTGTGTTCTTACAGTGCATGGGCATACATTCTGTTGCCTGATGCACTCATTTAGTTTGGTGGGGAGGGAGGCTTACTTTGCACATCTTCTGAAATGTTGGTTGTCAGCATCTTCTGGAGTGAATGTCATTTACATATGCAAACAACACATTCTGATCTCATAAAAAGAGGCCAGGATCTTTAGTTTGTATAATATAGGTTATAATTCACAATATAACTACAGATTTAGGTCAAATTCTATCCGGAATCTTCTTTTTTCTAATGTATGTCATCTAACCCTACAGAGTCTTAGACAATCAATGTTGTGAATATTTTTAGGTTATTCTACAAACTAATACACACCATCATGTTAAAGTATCATGAGTTTGGTTTCAATTATTGAAGTTTTGGTTTCTGATCCTAACATTCTTCTGGAAAAAAAGAATTTACACAGAATGTTCTGGTCCAACTAAACTCCAGTCCATGCCAATACATGAATGACATTTTTAAGCATCATTTATCCTAACTTGGAGATACCAATGAGCAATATGTTACTCCAAGAACTTGAAGGAAACTTAACATAGAGTTTGAGATAGACAACAAACTAGGATATAATTTAAAATTGGTGCAACATTTTACTTGGAATATCTTTCCCTTATCTTATGCTCTAACTAGCTTACTATTCATTTTATGTTGGTTTAAATTTGTTCATATGATGCACACATAAGGAAAAATGCATTGCTCATAAAGTGACCATCACCATCCTGAACAATTTTGGTACCAAACCATAGAACCATTTTGTGACCAATGACAACTATGTGATTAGGAATAACTACATATTATATCCATGGTAATTCATTTTGGAATAGGTTTCAGGGCCAGTGGGGCTATACTTAGCCCAAACCACATGGCCAGTACTTCACACAAGCACCTGGTCATGGTGCAGTTTTCCACACGAGTAGTTTCAAGCTGCCATATTATTGGAATAATAGATTTTGTGATTTTAAGTGGTGATATTTCATAAATGTTCCACCTATTATTTTGACTGATGATAGAATGCATGTTCAGAATGGAGGAAAAAAGGATGTGTTATCTGAACACTGGTGCAAAACCACGTAGTGGCAAGCATTTAATTTTGAAAGCTGTTAAATGTCTATGCTTTCATCTCATGGGAAAGAAGATGATGTAAATGGAATCCCTCAAGGAGAATAGCTTGATGTAACTTATCATTAAGCCTGGAAACCAGATGGGATGGCTAAGTTAAAGGTTTCATGCCCAAAGCATGTTTTTCTTCCTTTCTTTTTCGGTTGCTCTTTTCCTCTTTGGCTTCTTTGGTTGCAGACTTGAATTGATTGATAGCTTCACTTCGGGCCACATTTTGGAAAGTAAGGTGTTTCTGACTCTATTTGCTGTCAGTCCCAATTTAGTAGGACAAGTTGTAGAAACACTGAATACGAGGGAAACAACCACTAGTTTATTGGAACCAATCCCCTGGCACACACAACTGAAATCCCCCCCACACATACACATACACATAGGCCGTTTCTGCACGGGCAATTCATGGCGGCCTGGAGACGGTAAAAACACCGTCTCCAGGCCGCCATTCAAGACGGGCATGCAGCTGCAACGCCAGCCGCGCCTCTCAGCGCCTGCCCGGCCGGCATGAAGGCGGGCAAGTTTCCCCAGAGCCGCTTCCCAGCGCTTTTTTTGGGGAAATGCTGGCATGAAGCCGCTGCTGCCGAAGCTGAACGTGCAGCGACTTCATGCCGCCTCCCCCACCTCGGGCATCTCACCTTCTCCCCAGGCCTCTTCGGCGGCGTCGCCGAAGCCTGGGGATACACCCGTGGCCCTGGGCTGGCCAGCCTGCCTTCACGCGCGCGGGAGGGCCAGGGCGTGTCTCCAGGCTTTCGGCGACACGCCGGAGGCCCGGGGACAGGTTACCTTGGGCCGGCTGGGCGCTGGCGCACTTTGGCGCCGGCTGCCCAGCTGCTTCAAGGACCGTCCATGCGGACGGTCCCAGCGTCTTCAGGTCGGCGCGCAATGCGCCGACCTCGCCGTTTCCGCCGCCGTGCGGAAACGGCCATAGATTGTCTAAAAATCACTCCATGTAACACATGTTTTGCAGCATCTGCTGCAGGATATAAAATGACTGAAGAGAGAACATATCTTCAGGAAAAATAGGGCTATGTATATTTAAAGCCATGGTATTTAGTTAAATAAGGAAGTTCTGCTTTGATGGTGGTACATGTGTAATGTACCTCAATAAGTAATTAACAGTAGAGACTGAAGCTTCAGATTCTCACACCTACCTGTCACACAGCTGCATGCTAACATGTCAGCTACACGTGCATGGATGACAGCACATATCTCTGACAACATCCTACCGACGCTAACCCACTGAAAGTAGCAGAAGAAGGAAACAGAGCATCCTATGTGACAGGGCGGAACTCTCAACTACTGCAGCCTCCTGCAAATCAACACATCGATAGATCACTTGCCAGAGGAAACATCATGGTATCTCTCAGGACAGAATTCAAGTGGGGAGTGAAGAAGAATACACTGAGAAATAGCAGGGACGTAGGTATAGATTTTTTATGAGGGGGTTCAGGGGGGCCACACCCCCACCCGCCCCTGGGGGAGTGGCCATGCCTCTCCAAGTCCCACCACTGGCCTCAATGCTTATAAAAGCAGCTCTCTGAGGCCAGGGACCACAGACTTCTCTGCCCTTCCCGCCTCGCCCCTCCCGCCGGCAGGGCTCCTAGTCGTCAGCCGGCAGTCCCTTCTGCCCTCCACTTTGGGCAAAGGCGTAGCTAGGAAAAATAGAGCCTGGTGCAAAATCTGAGTTTTGCACACACACACACACACACCCCATGGGCAGCCACTGTGATGCTGGAATCCACCCCAAAACAGCATCACTTTCAATGGTGAGCCCAGATTCTCCTTTTAAATCCATCTTAAAGGGAGAATCTGGGGTCCCCACTTAAAATCACATTGAAAGTGATGCTGTTTTGGGGTGGATTCTCCCCCACCCTGAAACAGCATCACTTTCAATTTTTAAACTGGGGACCTCAGATTCTCCCTTTAAATCCACGCTGAAGGGGATTTAAAAGGAAAATCTGGGGAAATTTGGGGATGCCTGCTGTCAGGGGTGCAATTGTTAAGCTAGCAGCACCAAACTTTCAGGGTATCTTTGGGAGATTCTCCTGATAATACCACCCAGGTTTGGTGAAGTTTGGCTCAGGGGGTCCAAAGTTATGCACCCTCAAAGGTGTAGCCCCCATCTCTTATTAGTTCCCATTGGAAACAATGGGGGATGGGGCACCCCATTTGGGAGTCCATAACTTTGGATCCCCTAAACCCAACCTCACCAAACCTGTATGGTATCATCAGGAGAGTCTCCCAACAAATCCTGAAAATTTGGAGCTGCTAGCCTGAAAACCGCGCCCCCTGCAGGCCAAAAACAAAAGCATGTTAAAAATACAAAAAAAACACAAATGGGGAGAGGAGCTTTGGAGATGTAATGGGGGGGGGTTGAACCTGAGAAACCCCCCCTTACCTACATCCTTGAGAAGTAGCTTTCTGCAAGGCCATGAGAACACAGACTCTATGAACAGGAGAACACACAATATTCACTGAAGGCATTCAGGAGTTCACTGGGTAAAAGAACTCATGTAAAAAACAGAGGTAGGGGATTTTACTCCTATGAAGAAAAAGTGTGACATAGGGTAAAACTCATCATTTAGAAGCTAAAGCTTTTGACAGCAAAAAAGAGAGTAAAACAATACCAGAACCCACATCTCACACACAACAGATAATTCCTCTAACAATACACAGAGGGAAAAACACATCATTGCTCATTTGAAATCTCTCATTACCAGGTCAAGTGCCAAAGACAGCTATATAAAGCAAAGCAGTGGAGTATGCTGTCTCTGAGCATGGAGGATCCATTTAAGTAACATGGTTAGTAGATGTTGATAAACCTATTCTACACTGTGTAATCCTTTGGCTACTGAATTTATACTCTTCTTTGAAAAACTTCTGCAAGTCTAAGGTCCCTCTGAAAAAGCCTCTTCGGTGAAATGTGCAGCAAATTTTATCTGAGTAATAAAATATATTTTAACCTATTTTGCACCATTGACCTTGGCCTTATTTTTATTTCCCATAACCATTCAAAGGCCATCAAAATTAATGATGATTACCAGCATTTGTGGCAGAAAAGTCTAATGTTGATTGCACACTGTGTAATAAGGAAATATTTGTAGCATGATTTGTTTTAGTGCAGGGATTTGCTTTCTCTTGAGAGTCCAGTTAAAGGGCAAAAGAATGAGGGAATGGTATTGTAGTAAAATTTTGACTCAGAGAAACAGCAGATGGCATGCAGGGCTCAGACTCCATTCTTGCCTTGTACTCAGCATGTCGGGTATGGTGTTTGGATGTTGTGACAGAAATAGGTGGAAAAAGGAGTGGTTGCCATTGGTTGTGTTCCATGCTTAGCATTGCCTCTATTTTGTACTCACTTTGCTGCAAAACCACCCAGTTTTATCTAGTCCAGTGTTCTGCTTACAACAGCGAATAGGCTGGAAAGCTTTCAAGCAAGAGCCTTTCCAAATTGCCTCACAAGATGTTCAGTACTCAGGAAAATTATTCCACTTAATATGGAAGTTTAGTTCAGCTCCGATGAGTGATAAAATGACTTACAATGGTAGAACAGGTAGAACAGAGTTTTGGGTGGATAGAGAGAACCAAGAAAAATGCAATGGGAGTGGTTTGCTATGGGTGTATAGACTTTTGACAATCCCACTTTTTATGCATTAGCCACTGCTGGCAGCCACAAAATAAACTGCAGACATTTAGTACTGCCATCTAGAAAAGGAAGTTTCTAGGTATTTATAAAAGAATTATCCCCTCATTTTCCAGGGGATTACACTTACAACAGAAAATAATTTTCTGCTATTAATGTAACCAGATCTTCAAACTTTTTATTATTTGTAAGTAGACCATTCATCAAGGATCATCACTATAACTGATAGCAAAGTGACCATTCTCTGAGTGGGTGATGAAAGCCAAACAACATAGTTATTCAGAGACAAGGAACAAGTTTCTACATGTTGGGGAAATACCCCAAATGGGCATATTATTTTGACGTTGTAAATTAACCAAAAGAGGGGGGAAACAGATTTTAAAATTTTCCTAGAGATAATGGAAATGGAAGCTATGGAATGTTAAGAATAACTGAAAATCAGTTAAAGGAAAAAGGGGAGGGGACATCAGCTGGCTCAAGTACCTGAGAGTTGAGAAAATCTTACAGTAGAAACATTTCAAATTGTTCCCCATGCAATTCCTCCTTTCCCCTACCAGTTTGTGATCTTGTAATTCCAGAATAGATAATTTCTTCCAGCCTAAGTAGCCTTTCACCAATTTAACTGGCGCTCTACTGGAAGAAGACTCTCTTATGTTGGAGGGCCATTCTCTAGTTTGAGTTAAAATACACTGGCAATAATAAGTGCTCTGTTTCATTCTGCCTTAACACCTACTGGGAATCACAGAGCAAGATGTCTTTTTCCCCAGTTGGGTCAAATCATGTCATTCAAGAGGGTAAGGTTTGTATTTCCCAAAACTCTAAATGCCAACAAAGATGCTTGGATTAGGAGCAATAAAATGACATTTGCAATTTAATCAATAAAGGTTACCTTTTTTTTTTGCTCTAAAACCTTTTTAGAGAATCTGTGGTCTAAGTGGCTTTGATGCTCATGGCTTGAGAGCTTTGTATTTATCGCTGACTGAACTGTACCTTAAATCTATAGTTTCCCCCACATTGTTGAAGGGGAACATTGCAGAGTGAAGCCATCACAAATTGTGCTGGCTATACAGAAGAGCAATCTGGAAGCTGATAAATGAATAACCTATATTTAGTTTCTCTTGAATTCAAGCACACAGAGTCTACGTATTTCTTTAAAATCCGTAGGCTTAGAAAACAGAATTTAGTTTTCTTAAAAGTATAGGATATGGAAAGGAGCGGGAAGTGTCTATGTGTGTGTAAATGACTGGGGGGAAGGGGGAGCAGTGGGAATGAAGGAGACAGGAATGTTTTCCTAGATCTATCAACACTTGCCTTAATTGGCGGCTGTCTATAGCTTGGGTTTATCGCTCAGCTTTTAATTAACCGTTTCCGGATATAATCTCACAAATGTTCTATCTTCGTCCTTGTTTAATCCTGCATTCTAACAGTGAGCTTATTTATGCAGATCAATACTGTTTACAAACATGAAAGCTGCCTGTCTGTTTTTGAACTTTAGAAGGGATGGCATTGGTTATCAATAGCTAAAGCAGCCTCAGCAGGTGGCATGCCAATGCGCAGGCAATCAATATTCATAGAGCTGAGAAGATTAAAACTTTTGGGGTGGGGAAAGCAGAAGGTGTTTCCTGACCTCATTGTCATGCTAACATTTAGGGCTCATTTTTCCTGTCCCCACTCTCACCCTTAGCACAGGTATTTTCTCTATCATTTTATTTTAAAAAGTTCATCATACGAATGTTAGCTTACTTGCTAAAGAACACAATATCTGTGCTGCACTGCAATAAACTCAAACCCTTCCTTCCTTCCTTCCTTCCTTCCTTCCTTCCTTCCTTCCTTCCTTCCTTCCTTCCTTCCTTCCTTCCTTCCTTCCTTCCTTCCTTCCTTCCTTCCTTCCTTCCTTCCTTCCTTCCTTCCTTCAACAGCACAGACTTCATATTCCCAAGCAGAAGAATTTCATGCTAAAGTAGAACTGAAGTATCCTATCACTGCCCGTCATTACCTATGTCAGGTCATGTTTATTTGGTAAAATATTTTGTCAATACCTCGCTTTAAATAAAGTTTCAAAAGTTTGTTGCTCTTGAAAACTACCCCTTTCTTCCATAATAGTTGAACTTTGGAATACTAAAGATGTTTATGGATGACTAAGGATTTAGCAGACAATTAAAATTGTGGAATACACTTCCAGGGGACTGGAGTTTTTCCAGAATTACAACTGATCTCTAGGCTAGAGAGATCAGTTTTCCTGGAGGAAATGACATTTTTGGAGAATGGACTCTATGGCAACACAAGCTCCCTTCCCTCCAAGCTCCCTTCTCAAATGTTGCCCTTCACAGGTACCAACTCAAAATCTTCAAGAATTTCTCAAGCAGAAGTTAGCAATCCTACTTCTACATGTCATGAAATTAAGCTACTGTCCCCAATTTTTCTGCTCCTACAGGCATGTTTGGAATTCTGAAATAACATGGTGGGTGCCAAGGATGTAGGTAAGGGTGGGGGTTCTCGGGTTCAAACCTCCCCCATTACATGTCAGAAGCTCCATCCCCCGTTTGTGGTGTTTTTAGTGTTTCAATTTTTGGCCTGCAGGGGGCGCAGTTTTTAGGCTAGCAGCACCAAATTTTCAGTGATTTGTTGGAAGACTCTCCCAATGATACCATCCAGGTTTGGTGAGGTTTGGTTTAGAGGGTCCAAAGTTATGAACTCCCAAAGGGGGTGCCCCCATTCCCCATTGTTTCCAATGCGAGCTAATAAGAGATGCGGGCTACACCTTTGAGAGTTCATAACTTTGGACCCCCTGCACCAAACTTCACTATGTCTTTATCATAAGCTGCCAACAAAAACTGTAGATCACGAGTAGCCAAGTTAGTCTGTCTATAGCATCAGAAAAGAGCAAGAGTCCAGTAGCATCTTAAAGACTAAATTTCTGTCAGGGTATGAGCTTTCATAAGTCACAGCTCAATTCTTCAGTTACCTTAGCAGGAACCATGACCGCCAGAAGCACCAGATTGGGATCCCTCCTCTAAGCAAAAAAAAGCATGAATTCACAGACAAGGAAAATGTGTAAGTGTACTGTAATAGTTTGTGCTATACTGATGAATTCAATCACCTACTATGGAGCTGTTCCAAATTTTCCTTTTAAAATATCTAAAATGTTCCTGCCATTTGAAAAATTTGGTCACAATTCTTCTTCTCCTCTCCTTGCTGTCCCTTCACTTTCCTTTTAACTTCCACCCTGAAACTTAACATGCCAAAGTATCAGATGCTCTAACCCACAGGTGTCAAATTCGCGGCCCTCCAGATGTTATGAACTACAGTTTCCATCATCCTCTGCCAGCATGATGCTGGCAGGGGATGGTGGGAACTGTAGTCCATAACATCTGGAGGGCCGCAAGTTTGACACCTATGCTCTAACCTGTTACCATATAAATCTGTTTCCTAATATGGAAAGAAAAATGGCAGATGTTCAAGCTGGATTTTAAAAAGGAAGAGGCACTAGATATATTGCAAATTTACATTGGTTATTGGAGCATATGAAAGAATTTGAAAAGAAAATAAACTTGTGTTTCATAGATTACAGCAAAACCTTTAATAGTGTGGATCATTAAATGTTATGGTCAGTTTCAAAAGAAATGGGTGTGCCACAACATCTGATTATTTTGATACACAAGCTATACTCTGGACAAGAGGCTACAGTTAGGGCAGAATATGGAATAACAGAATGGTTTCCAATTGGCAAAGATGTCAGAAAAATATGTATTTTATCTCTCTATCAATAAGCAGAATATGACATAAGGAAAGCTAAATTAGATTTAGATGCAAAATTGGTTAAACCAAATAGGGGCCCTTTCTGCACAGAAATAAAATATTTTGAGGATGGGGGAAAAAGTGTTTTTGGGAAGAACTCCACACAACTTTCTCCTCAAGATATCTTCAGAACGTGTTATTTCTGATCAACTTGGGTTTTTCAGAAAATATTATAGTAGTGATCTGTTCTCCCCAAGGTGGGGTCAAGTCATTTTCTCTTGGTTGTGCAGAACAAAGAAACATTTTACATTTCCTGCCTGAGTTTAAAGCTCTTACTTTCAGTTTCTCCTCTGCTTGAGCCTGATATTTTCTGCCTTCTTCAGGAGGCTCTGTGCTGCCAGCATCTGCAGAATGTTCCCATGGAATTTCCTCTGCTTGCAGCTCATCCACACATTCTTGCCTTGAGTAAAGTTCATTAATGAAGTTAGTTTTTCTTGACGATCCCTGCACATGAGTCCATGCTATACAGACAAAAAAACCCCAAATTGATATTTTTAAACATCTGCAACATGTTTTATTTGTGCTGTGCGGAAGGAGCCAATATGGGATACACAGATGACACCACATTATTGGCAGAAAGTAGAGAAGAATGGAAACGATTTCTGATGTAGATTGCAGCAGAAAGTGCCAAAGCAGGATTTTTAAAAAAATTATTTTATTTTTATTTATTCAATTTCAGTATACCGCCCCATCCCCAAAGGGGGGCTGGGGGGTGCCTCGGGGGGGCATGGGGGCCGGAAAATATAGACTGCGCACCGGGTGCAGTTTGGCCCAGCTACACCTCTGGCTACTGATCAAGAATCCAGAGTCTGTTTATTGGCTAAAGGGGCAACATCTATCTTCTTGGCTTAGACAATAGGACTGCCTTATATTATTCTATTATCAATTCTGATAATTTTTTATTTTGTCTATAATGATCTCCAAGACTTATCCCTAACACTGTTCAGATTTGACGGGTCTGTGACACATATCTTCCACATACAAATGACAAGTGTTCCACATTAGACCAATAACTGTTGTGTCAGGCCAGAGGAATAAAATTTGGTCAAGATCATCCTAATCATTAGCTAATATACTTATAGAGTGACCATTAGTAGAATTAATTTCATAGTAGCCTTATTGACAGTTGTACTAGTAAAAAGGCTCTTTACAAAGCCTTAGCTCTATATTATTAAAAATACATTAAACCAAAGATTCTTCCTTCTTTCACAAGGGAACAAATTCTGTATTCCAGCAAGCCACCACGTTGTTTGCTGAATTTTGTAAACAGAGATAACGAACTGGATTTTCCACAGTCCCATTGTAAAATGCAAAATCACTAACAGAACGTGGGGAAAGAACTTTTTTGGACTTAAAAGGCCAGCATATCAAGGACATGGGGTTCCCCTTTTTCTCAAAGGACCCTTTTTCTGGGGCAATAAAGATAGGTTCCTTTGAAACCCAAGTGATTGGATCTGAGAATCGGTTTTTGTTGTATCCTTACATATATTCAGTTGGTATAATACAAATTCCATGGATGTGTTTGATGCTATAAAGACATCTATGAAGCCATGTACTAGAAATGCTGTGTACTAGAAATATTATTCCTAAATGAATAAGTTTTGCCCAGTATAATTCTGTCCTAGTTAGGTAGGTATTGTGTTAAATATTAGAGAATAGGAAAATATATATGTTACCTGTCAGCTACAAGGTAGCTAACCTTGTGACCTTAGGGTGACAAACATTTGACAAGAAAAGGAATCTCCCTTCTGGGAACGGTGCCTCTCCCACATCAAAACTCAAAGATCCTATCTATCCTAAGATGGTGTGATTGTACCATGTAAACTAACCTCTTGTGATCTATTATTTTGAATTCATGGTTTATTATGTACTTCTGAAGTATTTTGCAACAAGATTGCCCCCTTTTGATGTATTCTGTTTTCCACAAAATTTCCTATAAAAATAGAAAGTGTGCACCCTCTCAGCACCACTAAGGATAAGCCAAACAAGGAGGTAACACAGCCCTCCAATTAAAGCTTACTTCTTTTGACCTCTTGCCGCTCTGCTTCCATTATTGGCCTGGAACACTGAGATACAGAACTGATATAAAACTGGGACATATCATAACTACACACGTGTACTTTTTTGCTTCATTTGGCATTCCCTCAGTAAAACTTCCTTCTTGCCCAAAGTTTTAACTGTTTTAATTTTTGATTTTATGTCTTTGTGTCTATTTTAATTTTGGTTTTAATAGTTTTAATAAAGTATTATTGTTGCAGGTAGCAGGTGGGTGGGTTTTAATAGTTTTAAAATGTGATTTCATTAGGGTTTTTTTAAAAAAAATTCTTTGCCACCTTGGTAGCCTTTGTATGAGCGGAAAGGCAGGAGGTAAATTTTGTTTTAAAAAGTAAAATTAAATAAAAAGTAAAAGACTGTTATTAAATTTACTTATTTACAATAAAGGGAAGGACACAACTGAAATGTCTACAAATGGAAAATTTGTTCAGAAAACAGCATCTCCTTTTTGTTTTGAAATGCATGTGGCAAAATTTGAATGTTGACTAAACATTTTAAAAGGTTAAAAACAGAAATTTATATTTGTATAGCAAAGAAAATGTTCAGCACAAAATTACTTGTTCTTCATGCAGTTGTGAATGAGCAACATAGAGGTCTTTCGCTTTAGCGTTAACCCTTTTCAATTCTGAAAGAAATAATAAAAAGGTCATCTCATTTTAAAAAATAAAATTCCAGAGTAGCAACTATATTAGCCTGTTGAAGCATATTAGCATATTGGAGCATAAAGAATATTAAATCTTAAAGAGTAACAGATTCATGCCACAGGATGCTTTCTTTTTGAAGTGAAACAAATAGGGAGGTTAGAAGCACGAAAATCATATTCTCACTGGAAACTCTGCTTTTCTTGTTTAAGGTGGCCTGTGATGAGAGGGTTACAGCACAATCCAATTTATGAATCTGCATTGCAGCAACAAGTGATGGTGTAGTGAAGGCAGAACCACATCACCTCCAAAAAGTCTTTGGGTGATGCAGCAGGGAGAGAAGCATGAAATCCTTCCCACTGCTCAAATCACCCAATTGACAACAATGGTATACACTGCATAAGAGTGTGGCATAAGTTCAAGAGCCTGGGGGCTCGTGTTCCCGTGCTGGAATGCTAGCATTAGCAGACTAATGTTGGCTCCACCTCTGGCACATCCACACCAGGCCCCCATGTGGCACCCCAGACTTCTGGGTTTTGGTGCTGTGAAGCTGAGGGGCAGTCTGATGCCAGTGTGTTTCCACATCCCATTGTACTTGTTTGTACAATAGGCTTTACTGATAGTAATACATAATATGTTCTAGGTCTTGTGTCTCTGTTGGTCCGCAATCGAAATGATCTTGTTGTGTTCAGTTTTAATTGGTTAATCTGTTAACTTTGTGTGTTTGTGTGCATGCATGTGTGTGCTCCACGTTCTTGCCTTAAACTTTCAAGTGTCTTCTATTCCAACAATTCTACAAATATAGGAGTGATCTGGCAGCATTTTTAAATGATAGGATGGAATTTTGAGAACAGATTCTAAAATCAAAACCCATAAAGGAAAACTCTTTCTGTTATGGTATATACAAGACACATGGAGTTGGCAGAGTCTACACCTTCTAACAGTGTTGTCTAGCTGTTCCCAATTTTGCCAAGTTTTGTGAGAAGAGTTGTTCAACCCTCCTTTTGCTTCATCAAATCAATGGTAATGGATGAACAAAAATGTAAATTTTCATTTTTTTAAAAAAAAGCAAGCAATGTCCTTGGGGCTGTACAAGACACACAAAGGCATCTCTTGCCCCGAGGAGCTTGCTACTTCTTTGCCAGCTCCCCAGGGTGCCAGGTGGCTTAATGAATTAATTTTGCCAAGCACTTTGAGAGCTGGGGATAAAAGCCTCCACAGAAGTGCAGAGTATAATGATTAATTGCCTTTTCTTGGTGGGAAGTTGCCATCCCCCTTTTCACTTTCTGTGGTTTGCAAACCGGAGGGAGTATTTAACTTTTTTTTAATTTAAAAAACATTTTTACAAAGTAACAATTAAGATGCAAATCAGGAGGGCTTTTTTTCTTTTGCTAATTGGCTGATAATTAATGAATGTGGAGCTGACTGAGCAGATGCTTCCCTTGGAAAAAAAAGGCAGATTTGGAGTTTCTCTATCCCTTACTTTTAAAAACACATCAAGAAGACAGTAACATGTGGTGGGTCAGGAATTAAGTGAAAGTAACTCTACAGACCATAAAGAACAAAAATAATGCATGAGGGTTTTTTCTCTCTCTCTGACTCATAAACACTCTCTGTCTTGCACACACACAGAAAACTCACACTTTCATTTTAACTTCCTTGAAAAAATTCTAAATTGTGTGTGTGTGCATATATATATATACATACATACATATATATATAAAATTTCTGCAGCTCATAATTAGCAGTCAGGCCTCTGGGACCTAATTAACCAATTCAATTAACAAAGAAAGCATACAAGTCACCCTGACATTTGTCAGCCATTAGGAGGGATGTTGGGCTGGCAGGTTTAGTCAACGCATTAATGATGATTAGCTCATTTGCAGCTTACTTTTACCTCAGGTGTCCACCTGGAGAGTCTGGCAAAAATAACTCTACAAAGACACAGAAAGAAAAAGGGTGAGCAAAATAGAAGAGCTTGTTGAAATGATGGTGACCCTCGAAGGGAATCTTGACCTTTCATTGAACATATAATCAATAAGGGTGGGCTTCCTCCCCCCTCAAGTTAAAAGAACTACTGTCCCTTCAGCTAGCTTTGGCAGTTGAGAACCTTTAGAGGGATGGTAGACTCTGTGAGCCAAGGGACTGGTATTTGCTCTGAGGGCTGAATAGTCTTGTTTTCTTCTTCACTCACTGAGAGAAGTCTCTACCTCACAGACATCTCCCTGTCAATAGTGTTGTTTGCTAGTGTTACCTCAGCAGGACTTTTTTGCTTGGCAGGTGCTGTTTTTTAGCTCAAGCCAAGCTCTTTGTTCTTGAGGATTGATTAACTACAACGCTCTATATAATATAGGAAGATATTTATTTAGCTCTTGCTTCTGATCTCTCTTAATTGAGTGCAATTTTCCCAGCAGCTCTGATTTAATAACAAGTTGGTGATTGTTAAAGAACAAAACACCCCAAAACACAGGGGCCAACATATTACCAGAGGAAGTGTAACCACACTCATCTCCCCCCGCACCTCCCACATTAACACTTGTAAGTCATTTGCATCTTAAATCAGGCATTCATCCTTAACCTGACTTTGGTTCACTTAAGTACAGCCAATTCCAATTGCACTATATATTTTTGATATGAGCAATTTATCTCCAGAATCCTCAGAAGGTTCTGCAGCATAGCATTAACCCATCCAACCTGCTGTTAACTATCAGATTCTGCAAATTGGTATTGTCATTACAGATAACAGTTGAGAATTATTGTGGTATCTCCTTTGTGAACACAAAGGGTTGGAGCCAGACAAAATTGGCTGATTCCATCATGCTGTAGAATCTGTCATTCTTCTAGGCCCCCTCTCTCCAGGAGTAGCATTTCTGGGAGATCAGTGGGCTGCACGCAATCAGAAGAGCAGGCAGGAAAGTTACATTCTACCATTGGAAAATGTAGTTTTAATCTGACCAGGGTCAGGGCTAAGAATGTGTGACTGGCCCAAGGTCACACAGTGACCTTCCACGGCACTAGTGAAGATTTGAACCTGGGCTCCCCAGTTCCTAGTCCAATAACCACTACACCATGTATATATGTCAAAAAACAAAAGAAAACAACTTCTTTTCTCTATTTTTTTCCACGTATGTACAGGTCCCCTTATTATTTTATTGGAATAAAATCATTTTCCCATGAGCACCACTGTTTTTCTCTTCATCTCTTAAATCTAAAGGTGCCATTGTACAGGACAGGAGAACTTCTTCAATTTCTGCAGCCCTTCCCACCACACTGCTCTATGAGCAGAAACAGAAAGGTACAAAAGACTAACTGTGTTCCTAAGAGCACTCTCCTGAGATAAGCCACCACTGAATAGACTCAGGCAGGATTTTGAGTAGATCTGTTAGGATTGTTCTCCAAAATACTCATAACCCAGCCTTTCTCCTGACCAAATCAGGACCCAGAAAATATTCAAGTGGAGTCCTGCTCACAGTTCATGTGCTCAGTCCTGTGTATCGGTACTGAAGTACTGCAGATGTTGTGTAAGTGATCTTTTCTGGGCACAAACCTTCTTCTGTGAACTAGATTTAGTTCAAATCACAGTAGCTCACTTCAAGATAGTTCAGGTGCCTTCTTCCTCAAATCCACATTCAATCTAGGCTCGGGGAAAAAGTCACCATGATGAGCACAAACCATATTTCATCCAATTGTGTTGGGAAAGCTAAGGACGTAATATTTCTGGAGTAAGTATAGCATCATACTTGTCCATCATTTCTGTGTATTAAGTACTTATTTCTCCAAAGCCAATCTTAGGAAATCTGTGCTGAGCTTGCATCAATATGTGAGAAAACATGGGGTCCTTTTTTCTGAAAAGATTTCCTGCTGGTAGGATGAAATATCACCTTTCTAGATCTGGGGAAAGCAATTTACATAATAATACTCAGGAGCAACAAATCCCAAAATGATTTTAGTAGAGGAAAATACATG